>NC_056668.1:143124567-143449817 GCF_018350195.1 Panthera tigris | reverse complement strand
AAGAAGCAAGGATGAGTACTAACTAATGTAGCCTGCTGCTGATTTTGAAGATAACAATGTTGATGGTGATAGTGATAACGATGATGATGGTAAAAGCTGCAGCTAACATTTCTTGAGCCATTCCTATGCGTTTTGCGTCGGATGTCTCACTCAAAGCGTAACCACAGGGAGCATGGACTAATGTTACTTTCATTCTACAGGTGAAGAAACTGGGTTCAACCAAATTAAGGAACGTGCCCAAACCAGTAAGTGACAGGGCTTCACTGCTCCTCATGACACTCCTTAAAATGTTTCAGACCTCGGGGCGCCTGGGTGGCGCAGTCGGTTAAGCGTCCGACTTCGGCCAGGTCACGATCTCGCGGTCCGTGAGTTCGAGCCCCGCGTCAGGCTCTGGGCTGATGGCTCGGAGCCTGGAGCCTGTTTCCGATTCTGTGTCTCCCTCTCTCTCTGCCCCTCCCCCGTTCATGCTCTGTCTCTCTCTGTCCCAAAAATAAATTAAAAACGTTGAAAAAAAAAAAAATTTAAAAAAAAAATATTTCAGACCTCATCCGCTTCCTGGTAGCAGGTACTTTTCCAGTACAAACCCAGGTGTAGAAAAGAGAGGATACTCTCGTCTCCCTCTAATACGCCAGGAGCCTGGCGTAAGTCACATGTCATCTCTGAGCCTCAGTTTCTCATCTGTGGAATGAAAGATCAGGACTAGATGAATCCCTTTAAATTGTTTCCATCTTTTGTTTCAGATTCTGTGTCTCCCTCTCTCTCTGCTCCTCCCCTGTTCATGCTCTGTCTCTCTCTGTCTCAAAAATAAATAAGCGTTAAAAAAAAATTTTTTTTAAAAAAACAGTCTTTAAGGGGCGCCTGGGTGGCTCGGTCGGTTAAGCGTCCAACTTCGGCTCAGGTCATGATCCCATGGTCCGTGAGTTTGAGCCCCTGGTCGGGCTCTGTGCTGACAGCTCAGAGCCTGGAGCCTGTTTCAGATTCTGTGTCTCCCTCTCTCTCTGCTCCTGCCCTGTTCATGCTCTGTCTCTCTCTGTCTCAAAAATAAATAAACGTTAAAAAAAAATTTTTTTTTAAATAAATTGTTTCCATCTTCGACATTCTTTGATCGTTTTTAAAGACCCAGAAAGGCACGGGAAGACTAAACTACCAAGCTGTGAAATCTCTTGCGTAGTTTTTAAAGTGAAGAATGTGTCTTATCCAATCCAGAGGTCAGTAAACTTTTTCTGTAAAAAGGCAGATAATAAATATTTTAAATGTTTCAGGCCAAACAGCGTCTGCCACAACTATTCTATCTGCAATCATAGTAGTGAAATCAGTCGCAGACAATATACCAATGAATGAATGCGGCTGTGTTCCAATAAAACTTTATTTGCAAAAACAAGCTGTAGACTGGATTTGGCCAGTGGGCTGTAGTTTCCCAACTCTTACAATTTGGGAGCTATGGCTATTAATACCACCTGTCTCCTATAAGTCAGAGTATGACCTCAGATACATCAGTTAAACTTGCCTCAAAACAGTAAGCTAGAGACCCACAGAAAACAAGGGTATTTACTTTACCATGACATCAGGAGGCAAAACTAATAAAAGTGGCAGTAAAACACTGAAAACAGATATGAGGGTATCATACATAATGGCTAGGCCAGCTGTCCTTTCTTTCCAGTGACTATTAAAAAAGAAGAAATGTGGGATCAAATGACACCAGGAGTTATTAAAGTTAAGAAAGAAGAAGTAAACTGAATGGCTGACTATGAAATGCCATACTGCATTCTAGAGTAAAGCGGAGGAGTTGGCATTTCTGGGTATCTTGAAAAGCTGCATAGATAACGATACGTTAGCAATCATCACAAATAAACCCAAACATGAAGCGATGGGAAAGAAGTACATCTGAAGCCAAAGATGGCCTACAAAACTTACAAGGCTCTTTATCTCAGTGCCTTACTGCCTTCAGACACGTGTGGGTTATCTCCAAAGCATTTGTTCAGCCCTTTCTGACATTCTCCACGTACATTTACGACTATGTGATTCTGGGAATGCTGACTCTATTCTCCCCTCCAGGGGTGAGCACGTGACCTGGGCTAAGCCAACCAAAGAGCCCAATGAGGATGAAATCTCAGGCCTGTCTAAGAAGGAAGAAACAAGGGCATATTCACCTTGTCTGGATGGCACTGTGTCGACAGGAGGCCTGGGATGGCGGCCGCCATTTGCTACCATGAGGGAAGCCTGACTCCGAATGACATCACAACACCAGGGAGGGCAGGCCAAAAAGATCACAAACAGTGAAGTCAGAGTCCTAAGGACACCGTGGTCTTCCGGATCAAGTATCACTTGAAACCTGTCCTACGCCTGTGGCCTTTGAAAATTACATGACTGACAGATAAACCTCCTTCACTGTCTAAGCAGTTTGAGTTGGTTTTACTGTTACTCTTAAAACAGTACATCCTAACTCATATATATTCTCTCCCTGATTTGTATCTACAGCATGCCTTGAGCAAGGAGAGGAGATGAATGTTTAAAATGGTCTTAATACTTTTATCTACTTCTAAAATATTTTCCCAAACCTTAAGTTGTTTTAAAAGCACAACAGCCAAATAGTCACCTTCTCATCGCTATGGTTCCAACCTGTCAGCAATTCATTTCTTCCACGACTTCTGAAAGTGTCCATCTCTAAGTCCTCTGCCTTTTTAATCTGATCAAATATAAATAATCAAATGCAAATGCAAAGTCTTGTCTTCATGAGAGAATTCCCTCTTGCAAATCAGTTTTGTCTTCAGATTTCCAAACTCCCACCTCAGATGGCCTCTGACAGAAAGCTACAGAAATGAAGCCGTGAACACACTATTTGCAGCCTCAGAGCACCCCATCTAAGGGCACCAGAAAAGAGATTCATACAAGAATTATTTCTGATTTATTCAGGAGCAAGGGGAATGGGCTTGAAAATGCCAGGTTATCTTTCATTCAGTCTTTCCATTCTATTTTTAGTTTCCTCCAGGAACTAAAGTACCATAGGAAATTTTTTGTGTTCAGCATTTTGGATACTTTACATGAACATAAAAACAAGAGCAGGACAACCTATTGGCCGTCATAACATTTCTCCCTTGCTAGCCAGCAGCAAAACAAAGATAATGTATTAACCAGCCTCTCCAATACATTCATCTTCTCAAGATATGCTGGATTCTTAGCCTGGAAAGATGCTTGATGGTGAACATCCATCTTTTAAATGTCATTGAAACAAGGCCACTACTTCAAACACAAAGTCGTCTTTTTTTTCCTTTACTATTACTAAGTAAAACTTTTCCAAATGGCATACCCTCCTGAAGACTCAAATATAGATAGAATAGGCCCACTACAAAAATATGCATTTCTCGACGTGCCCAGAATATGAAGGGAATCAAGCAGGCCAAATGGAAAGCAAACAGAAAAACCACTGAAAAGCAGACACGGTACCTCAATGGCATCGTACAGATCTTGCTTTGTACTCAAGTTACGTGTCTATGAGCTTTCTTGGGGTTCTATTCCTAGGAGAGCACATAAAACACTGGAAGAGGAAGATGAACAGTCTCAAGGCAAGAAAACGTGCCTTCGGGAAAATCCCCGTGGGTCTGTCTCTCAGACCCTGGCTACAGCTTCCGCTTCCACCTGCTCAGATCTATTCATCCCCCTCCCCACCTGACTAGCTCTTCCCTCATCTCTTCCAATGGTGAGCTCATCTACAAAGGGCATTATCCTCTGGTGCCCATGGGGCTTGAAATTCCATTAGCGTTACTCCTGTATTGCCTTCATGTATCTGTGGTGACACAGGAGTAACGTTAAAATAAGCAATGAAGGCCAAAGGCCATGGTGCCCTTTCTTATAAGACATCTGCATGCTTGCTTTGAGAAAGAAGCAGCAATATCCACAGATACCCTTCACATAGGACTCCTACCTGCCTTATCTTCATTTCTCCGCAGATTAGAACTTTCTCCTTCCTATCCCAAAGAAAGCCACACAAGGACATCATGGGTAGGAGTCACAACCGGATTAGGTAGGGGTTACAATTATTTCCAAGAACCCACATCCCTCAGGACACCCAGAAAATTATAAAAGGTCCAGGCCACCCCTTTTCTCTTGCTGAATAGACTGATCAACTGCCTGGAGCCCTGGCTGCGAGAGTCCCTTTTGTCCTTTTCTGCCCCCTGACACTGAGGGGGCACATCAACTTCAGGTCTCCACACCCACAGAATTATTAAAAAGACCCATGATAGGGAAGAAAGCTGGAAAATGTGGAGGGTTACCAAAATATTCTGTGAACATCATCCTTAACAGTGAATAAGGAACCATGTGGAACTCTTCACTACCCTAAAATTTCCATTCACCCTACAATTAATAGAATCAAAGAACGGTCAAGTTCAGAAAGTGCAGGGAACCCAAATTGGCTTGTAACTCCTCAGGCTAACACCTCCATGACTAACCATGTCTCTAACTCCAGCCCTACTGATGACGATGAACTTTTCTAAGCTTTATTCCAATCCAGAAAGAGAACAAATTCTGTTCATCTAGCAAAATCTGTGTATGTCTAATTTTTGGAACCTCATTGTAGGTCAAATTAACTATCAGTAGTAATCCTTTCCCATTATAGAACAAAAGGAATATGCATTAAAACAACTAAACGTTTCAGAATCTCCTTGCAACCAACAGTTGGCGAAAATAGGAATGATAATGTTAAATCCTATTCACCCGATAACTTGAAGCACTAGCCTACCCTGAAATTCCACATACATTAACAATGTAACACAGTGAAGCACCTCCAAGCCAACTGTGTTGGTGGTATTACTGACATTAAAGATCAGGACGCCTTCTGTTGTGGTTAGATAATTTCCCAGGGCTCCAGCAAAGAACCATGGATGTGAAAGCCATAAACTTCAGTGGGGTGATTTGTAGGCAGGGCATGGAAGAGAGCCACACAGAATATTAAAAAAAGGATATGAACAGGATTATTTGGGGTAGCAAATAATCTGGACAGCAGAGAAAAGTAGGAAAGAATTTTCCATTACTACGAAAACCAAAGACAGCAAAGGAGAGAAACTAAACAGTCTACATGGGAAACCACCTTTATCGATGATCTGTGACATATTCAACACAGGCCAGCTTCTTGCACAATATGATTTGGCATAAACTTCAAATATCCAGGATGTGAGATGAGAAAAGAACAAGTCCTTCTAAATCCCTACTACTCACCCACTCCCCTCCAAAAAATGGCCTTCGACCACCTTTGCTCAAAGAGCTGGAGATTAAGCATTCAGCTGTCAAATCCAGTGACTTCTCTTAATTTTTAGGCTTATAAAATAATAAACTCAGATCCCTCTCTCTCTCTCTGTCTCTGTCTCTGTCTCTGTCTCTCTCTCTCTCTCTCTCTCACACACACACACACACGCACACACACACTAAACTGGAAGAGATTTCTGACACACGCACACATGAATCTATTCAACATTATATATTTATAATGCTTCAAATCTTTTTTTCTTGGCCCTTGTTATCAGTGAGCATCCAGCTTTGCCCAACATTTTCCACATATTTTTCCATATAAATGTTCCATCTACATATCTATCATTTTAAAAAGCTTTCCATTCTTTTTTTTAAAGTTTTTTAATGTTTATTTGTTTTTGAGAGAGACTACAGAGACAGAGCATGAGCAGGGGAGGGGCAGAGAGAGAGGGAGACACAGAATGTGAAGCAGGCTCCAGGCTCCGAACTGTCGGCCCAGAGCCCGACACGGGGCTCAAACTCATGAACCGTGAGATCATGACCTGAGGCAAAGTCGGATGCCCAACTGACTGAGCCAACCAGGCACCCCAATAGCTTTCTATTCTTAAGGACACAAGAGACACACATACCAACTGTCCCCCCCACCCACACACACACATATTTGCATACGTAGTATATCCCTTCTTCTCTTTGGAAGGAATGAAGCAACTTCAAACAGAAACCTGGAAAGAATGGGAAAGGATGAATCCTTTCCCTGTCTGCATCTCTTTATTAAACCCCATAAAGGAGCCAAATGTCAAACTCAGTTTCTTTACTTGTGCAAGAGTAGCCTTTTTTCTATGTTAGAATCTCAAGGGAACCCTCTAATGAATATTGTTAGCCGGGTCCTACAACTAGAGATTCTAATGCAATTGGCCAGTAGAAAGGGTCTTAAATTTGAAGACAGATGGACGTACATGCGAGTCCCTTCTCTATCACTATGAGTCATATGCTTTTGAGTAAGTTACTGAAATTCTCTGCCTCAGTCTTCTTATCTATACAATGGGAATTGTATCCCTGAGAGGATCAGAGGTAATATATACAAAATCCCCAGCATACTCCCCAGCAAATGGTACTCTTCCAAAAATGGCAGCTTATTCTTTTTATTAATACTCACTATTCATCAGGTTTCCTGACAGCAAAACAGAAACCACAGTAAAAGAGAAGGTTGTGCAGCTTCCAAGGATTCTAGCATGCTTTAAATGTCATGCTGTTTAGAAACTATGCCCATGAAAACTGTACAGTATCTGAAATACTTTTGTGACATCTTAAAGAGGTAACACATCTTAGTGGTTAAGCAATGATGTCTTCTGGTTCTTTCATTTTATCATACATTTTTTTTTTATTAAATGTCTTTATCTAATTTAAGACAAATATATTAGCTGGCCGCTTTATTATATGACCAATGTTTTTCAGCCATTACAGAGTATAACAGAAAGCTCTTTAATGTTTATTTAACAGTAGAGCATTACTTGTGTGTAAATGAAGCCTGAAATTAGTGGTCCGTTGTATAATGGTGGTGTTTCTTATTTTTATTTAAGTTACGTAGGAAATTATGCTGTATACAAATCTAAGTAGATATAAGCTGGAAGCTGGACATATTACCAAGATGCTATTAAGTTGTCATGGTCTGATAGTCCTCAGTAGCATCTCATTTGTGTGGTGTCTTGCTACCTAATGCCACCAACGTAAAATGTGTGACTGCAAAAATCAGAGAGAAGAAAAACACGCAAAGATGTGGGAGAAATCTTTTCATTTCAGTACATTGACCTGAATTAGAAACTTAGGGTTTTTTTTTTCTTTAATGCAAATCCCCACATTTTTATAAACACATCCCTCTAGGAGAATTCCAAAGAAAAAGATGCAAAAAGAGGTACACTGGATACATCGTGGCTCTTAGCTTCTACAGGATGGCATATTCTTCCTTTGCACCGAAAAAAGTTCCAGCCCTGTTACTAAAAATGAAAGCAAAGAATTCGTGAGAATAGAAGGTCTTGCTGATACACGGAGTATGAGCACTCAGACTCATGGGAAAGGAGAAGAGGAGAGAGAGTGCAATTATTTTCATTCTAGTCTTCGTGTTCCAGATATTGGAAAGAATAAAAGAGGTATTGGAAAAAGTGCCCGGAGGCACCACCCCAAATGTTTTAAATTACTATTCGGAACATTCATTAACCATCAAAAATATGCTATTGCTGAACACAGTCTTTGGTAGATATCAATCAAAAGCACATTTTCTCACAAATGAACAGGGGAAAAAAGCCCCAACTCTGGCATCTTTGTTCCTCCTGATTCTTTTCTCTGGGAAAATATTGCTTTAAATTGCTGTTTGTTCTCATAATGGACTAGTGCCTTTGAGGTCTTTACTGCATAAAGTGCTCTTAATGTACAGTCAATATACATGTAAAGTTTGCACTGATTATATGCAGCTCAAAGGATTTCAAAACATCTCCCTAGAAGCTTTTCCTTTCTCCTCAGAATTCCCATATGAGTTTCCCGGAGGCTGATTTTCAACAGAGCACAACAGAGTCTCCTCTCGGAAATGGATTTCCCACAGAAGTGGGCTACATCAAAGGAGAGCTCGCTAATGTGAGAGCGATCTCTCTGATTTCATTGAACCACCACGCAGAAGAACAAAAACAAGCTATTCACAGACGCTGGAAATGTTATGGTAGCATTAAGCACCGTGCTGACCCTTTCCTCCTCTGCTTCTGTGACCATTTTTTCTTGGAGCTTCTTTCCTTGCATTTTGCTGAGCTTATGTCAGAGGGTCTTGGCCTTCTCACTCAGAACCTCTGCTAAATTCAATGGGTTCATTCGGTGTGCACCCTTCTCGCCCCCTCTTCAGCATCTGATAGGAGTAACTTGTAAAAAGGTCTTCGCTTCTATGGTGCACACAGTTCCCAGTCTCTGGCCACATGCCACAGTCCACAGAGTAGCTACATCAACCCAATGCCATCATCCTGCACACTCCCACCCCCCTGGGAGAGTGCACTCCTTCCCATGGCACTGATCACCATATATCTGCTGATGACCCCAAACCACATCTCCAGCTTAAATCTTCTCAGCCCCAGATACCTAATGGGGGAATGACTGCAGGAGAAAACACATCTAATTCAACAGCATATACAGCAGGCAGGGAACACTCTTTTACCTAAGTCTGGAAAGTATATTCCTAACAGATAGGGTTATGGCCACAGAGATAAACTGACTAACAAAGGAGATTAATTTTTTTTAGTTTTTAAAGTTTTTTTTCCCCTAATCCTCCCACCTGAATTAATAAGCATGGCTTCAAGTTCTGTTTCTTGCCATAATTTATACACACACACACACACACACACACACACACACACACTGACATACACATACATATACACACCATTCATTGCATTTTGTTCTATCGGTCATTTGGTCTCATGTCTTGGGACATCAAGACATATTCAATCCAGGCAGCTGCACTGACCCTAGTGGAAGATAGGCTAAAGAATAAGGAAAAAGCAAAAGGGATAGGAAATTAGTTTGGATTCTAGATAAAGGATCAGAAATCTGGAAACATCGCTTGGATCCCACTCCTACATCTTTCTAAATTTGGTATTTCTTCAAAATGGTGGATATTATAAATCAAAGTCATGAACTCAAATACCTACAGAGGCCCAAGGAGCAAACGGATCAACCCTGAATGGGGATCGTGGTGAGCTAGGTGAGCTACAGTATGTACACGTGCATGTGTCTGTGCACGCACACACACGCACACACAGACACACACAGACACACACACACACACACACACACACACACACACACACACACCCTTTGCAGGGAGCTGAGACCACTCATTTCAGCACTGTGCCATGCTGAGGTGTCCTTCACTATCCAATGGCATCTGCCTTGGCTTTTGTCCTATTGCAATATCCCCTACATTTGCCATATAACAGAATTCCTGGAAGTTCACCTTTGATCCAGTGTGTTATGGGACATTAGATGTGTGCAGGTCAAGAATGAATTCTAGTATCTTCTTTCTTTAGCTTCCACATAGCCCGATTCCTCACCTACTTCAGGTCTTTGTTCAAAGGTCCCTTTCCAGGCAGCCCTTCCCTGACCTTTGTTTAAAAGTATTACCACCCCCTCTCCCAGTAATCCCCCTTCCCTTCTTTTTCTTCTCCACAGCACTTACCATCTGGCATACTACAGTTTCTGTTTATGTATTTGTCTGCCTCTCTTCCTAGAATACAATTTTTATAAGGGTAGAGACTCTCTATCTATTTGTTTTACCACTCTGTCTTCAGTACCTAGAACGGTACCTGGTACACAGATGCTCATGAGCGTGTGCGTCAGATCAAAGAATTAATCTTTGATGACTCAATGTCAAGAGTGACAGACCCACCTAGGTCTTTTGGCTACGAATGGGACAGTGAGAGGGCAAAGGAAGCCTAAAGTACACAAAATTTTTTAAAAGGTGGTACCACCGAAGAAGCAGTGAAAGTCCCCCATACACCTCACCTGATACAGCACCAACCGCTTCTTAAGGGATATGTGTTGGTATGGAGACACATAGAGAAGACGAGAGAGGTAATACCTATATCTATACAATTTTTGGAGTGGTCTGCCTCTTCAAAATGGATTTAAGACACCACACTGCCTACTACCATGGGATGGCGGTCAGACTGAAGTCCGTACCTGATGTTTAAGGTTTTGCAAACCAGACTACCTCCTCTGGAGAAACCTTAGGGAGGACCCAGGGTATACAGTTGGGGATGGGGACAGAAGTGATACTGGGATGCAGAAGAAGGAATGTCAGAATGGGAACAGAGGTCTGGCTTCTCATCCCAACCATGCTGTGGACCCTGTTGCCTCATGTGCTAAGGACATTTCATGGTACTACTGTCTCTGAACTCATCATTTGACAAATTTTTAAGAATGTTTACCAGGTATGAAGCGTTGTACCAGATGCCATAGGGGAGAGACCAGAAAATCGAGACCCTGCCCTCAAAAACTGAGTTATTGTGTGGCACACTGAGACTGTTGCCCTTGCATGAGCCTCTGAGTTTTATGTGGGGTCAGGGGACCTATGGTGCAATCCTGGACAGGAGAACTGTGCCTTTGATATCTGCCTTCGGTGGTTCCTTTCAAATCTTGATCTACAGTATATGTCACAGGAATGCTAACAGATAGTTATTTCATCATCATTTTGTTATAAGAAAGCCACACACAAGAATCAGATCAGGCCTTGCTGGCTTTTGTGACCCCATGCTTTCCAGAAAATTAACACAATTATGCTGTTAAGCACTCTCAAATGTGCCCAAACCATTATATTCACTGTACCCAAAGGAGGTTAGTCCAACAGATAATCTGCAGTTTTATAAGAAGGTGGCATAAGCACCCATGGATACTATCTCCCCTCAAAATAAGACTAACCACCAAGTAAATCTGGTTATATCTGAAGGAAGCAGTTATTAAGGCATTCCAAAACAACACACAAAAGATGGGAGAATGTTAACTAACAGCCATTCTAAATAAAGAGTTGTGGGGGGGTGGAAAATGACTGGTAACAGGTTCAATCTGAACTTGCAGAGTGAGCGCAAAATTGGAGGTCAGAGTCAAGAAATACATTTGCAAGAAGTAGCAATAGGTCAGCACCATCCTGACATTCACATGGCAGGTACTACTTAGAGAGAAGGAAAGCATTACAAGCCAATCTCCTTAGAATGACGTGTATGGTTTAGAGCACTCCATTTTGAACACGTCAGGAGATGGGAGGTAAAAGAAGGCAAAGTGATGAAGAGTCGGCTCTGATGCCTAAAGAAAGGTTAAAATTCCACATATTCATTAAAGAAATGAGAAGACTGTATAGACACAACTATGTCTTCAAAGAAATCATCCAAAGCAAGGGCATCTGGGAGCTTAGTATCCTCAGTTAACAGCCACGAAGTCTACCTACCAGAGGCCAGATTTTTCCTCCAAGGGAAAAACAGACTAGCGCCATATTGGGGACACAGCAGATCTGAGCGGAATGGCAGCAGAGGACTTCCTCCCGAAGGTGGACTCTAACAAGCAAAGAAGCTGTGGTTTCCTCGGTACAAGCATCCAACACCAGGTTACATAAAACCTTTAGAAGAAAGGTACAGAAGACAACTCACAATAACCCTCGTCAGTCATCTTTTTCTGGGGTGTAGAGGAGGAAGGAAATAAATGAATCCAATAACTTCTTAAACAGATGGTCAAATCACAGCCTTATATTTTTGAAGTACTAACCAGTGGCCACCTGGCATGTCAATACAGAAATCAGTGCAATTTTTAAATTTAATTCATAAAAAAAGAAAAAAATTGCCCATTTCCTAAAAGATACAAGAAGAAACACTAGCAAGGAAAACTTGTTTCAAATGTGCCTGCATATTACCATAATTAATAAAAAACATGGGACAGGCACAGAATGGTTCCAGTATTAAAAATCGCTTCTTTGAAACCTCACCAAGCAGGATCATAGAATGAGGAACTTAAAAGACTTAACCTTTCTGCTTGACCCATGGCAGAATTAAATTATATCTTCCCCAACCTGATTTCTCCCATGAAATCTATTCTGTTTAGGATGAAGGTCAAGTACCAAGTGAGAATGATTTAGTGCTGCTCTTCAAATCCAATTCCATAATCATACTCTTGTCTCAAAATACCAGCTGGACATCGAAGATGAAAAGAAAAAAAAAGACACCAAAAAAATGCAGCCACACTCTCAAGAATATTATGAAGCTGGAATACAACCATTTCAAATTCTATCATCCTCAAGTACAAATAGAATTTTCATTCATCAAATACTAAGCAAACAGGGGAGCCCATTGCTGGCTCCACTGGTTTTCAGCATCTCACCTTTTCACAGAGCAGCACACTTCCCATTGCGATCTCCCCTTTCTCAAAAGAACTTGACTTCTTTTGAAAAACTGCAGTGCTTACATTAAATTCTTTTCTTTCCTTTTCTGCCCATGCATAATAGTCACTTGACTCCAGAGAAAGTAAAAATGGGCAATCCATGGGTATAACCGCAAATACTTCAAAAACAGGCAGGACCAAAATAGCACAGAAACTGTTTGGTCCATAATACAAACCCAAAAGCATCTTGGACTGGGAAGAGAAATAGTCTTTATTGATTGTTACCTGTGCAATGATGAACCATCCGACGTTTTGAGGTGGAAGATGTCATTTCAGTAGATACCCTAAAGCAAAGTTAGAGCTAGGCAAAAAGACTGTGCATTAACGGCATTTTCTCCCCCAGTTCTCACTTCTTTTTTATTTTTTTTTTTTACGTTTATTTATTTTTGAGACAGAGAGAGACAGAGCATGAACAGGGGAGGGTCAGAGAGAGAGGGACACACAGAATCTGAAACAGGCTCCAGGCTCTGAGCTGTCAGCACAGAGCCCGATGTGGGGCTCGAACCCACGGACCACAAGATCATGACCTGAGCCGAAGTCAGTCGCCCAACCGACTGAGCCACCCAGGCGCCGCCCCCCCCCCCCCCGTTCTCACTTCTAAAGCACTTCAGAGAAATGCCATAAATTAAAATTATTCTTCATTGAGAATTAGGCTTTAATTACATACCCCAGTAAAGAAGAATTAACCAACATAAATTGAGTACCTACTATGCGTTCTGCTTTTTGCTACAGTCTTCACAAAGGAAGAGAGGAAGGGTTGTTCTGTGAAACAAATCTACAGTCTCATTAGATTAGACCATCAGACAACTTGGTGTCAAAAGCTAAATTACAGGGCAAAGCATCAAAATTTAAGTGGTCATCGGGTAGCATATTACATAAGAGTTGTTTGATCAGGAAGTAGTATGAGTTCAAAGGAACAGGATGCCACCATGAACCTGGCAGACTGAAGTGGGCCTTGAAATAAGGTTGAAAGTTCTGGCACCTACAGAGGAAAAGAAAGAACAAAAGAGTTGGAAACAAAGTCACATGAACAGAGCCCAAAGGCAGAAAGGCCCAAATCCTATATGGGAGGTAACAGTAAAGTGCACATGGCTGGGTATGCTCTTTTGAAGGCAGTTTCAAATTGCTGAGGTCTAAGTTCAGGACTTTTTATATATTACGTAGTACATATTTGTGAGACTGTCTGCCTAATACTCTTCCTCTCATTCCCATACCAACAGAGAAGTCTGCCCACCCCTTTCAACCAGAGTGGTTTTTTTCACCCTCTAGAATTTACAACCTTAACCATTTTTAAGTGTACAATTCAGTGGTATTAAATACCTTCCTGTTGTTGAACAAACATTACCACCAGATCCCTTTTCATCTTGAAAATGTGAAACTCCATACCCTTGAAACAATAACTCCCCATGACCCCACTGCCCCAGCCTCTGTTAACTACCATTCTACTCTGTTACTAGGAGTCCAACTTTCTGTTTGTTTGTTTTTTAAGGTTCCACACACAAGTGAGATCAATGCAGTATTTATCTTTCTGTGTCTGGTTCATTTCATGTGGTAAAATGTCCTCTGTGCTCATCCATGTTGTCACAAATGGCAGGACTTCCTTCCTTTACTAGGGTGAATAATATTCCATTATATATATAATAATTATACATTTTTAATTATAATCATATATCTGTTATATATTCCACCATATATATATATAAAATATCCATATTTATACACACATAAAGACCACATTTTCTTGACCCATAGATGGACATTTAGGTTGTTTCCTTGGCTATTGTGGATAATGCTGTAATGGACTTGGGGATACAGATATTTCTTTGAGGCACTGATTTTATTTCCTTTGCATATATACCTAGAAGTAGGACTGCTAAATCGTATGTTTGCTCTCTTTTTAATTTTTTAAGGAACCTCCATACTGTTTTCCATAACAGTTGTATCAACTTATATTCCCACCAACACTGTACAAGGGTTCCCTTTTCTCCACATTCTGACCAACATTTGTGATCTTTCGACTCTGTGATGATGACCATGCTAACAGGTATAAAGTGGTACCTCATTGTGATTTTGATTTGCATTTCCCTGATAATTAGTGACATCGAGCATCTTTTCATATACCTGTTGGCCATTTGTATGTCTTCTGCGGAAAAAGAATTTTGGATTCTTTGCCTATTTTTTAAGTTATTTGATTTTCTCCTATTTAGTTGTAAAATTCCTTACATATTTTGGATACTAACATTTTATTGAATATACAGTTTACAAATATTTTCTTTCATTCCATAGATCACCTTTTAATTTTAATTGTTTCCTTTGCTGTGCAGAAACTTTTTAGTTTGATGTGTACCCACTTGTCTATTTTTCCTTCTGTTGCCTATGCCTTTAGGTGTCAAATCCTAAAATGCATTGCCAAAACCAATGTCAGGGAGCTTTCCCCCTAGGTTTTCTTCCAGAAGTTTTATAGTTTCAGATCTTACATTTAAGTATTTAATTCCTTTCGAGTTGATTTTTGTGTATGGTGTAGGATAAAGATCCAATTTCATTCATTTGCATGTGGACATGTTTTCCAATACCATTTATTGAAGAGGCTATCCTTTTACTACTGTGTATTCTTGGCACCTTTGTCGAAAATTAGTTGACTGCATATGCATGTGCTTATTTCTGGGTTCTTGATTCTATTCCCCTGATCTATGTATCTGTTTTGATGACAGTACCATATTGTTTTGATTACAACAGCTTGTTAATATAGTTTAAAATCAGGAAGTATAAGGCCTCCAGCTTTGCTCTTCTTCTTTTTTTTTTTTTACATTTATTTATTTTTGAGGGACAAAGAGAGACACAGCACAAGTAGGGGAGGGGCAGAGAGAGAATGAGACACAGAATCCGAAGCAGGCTCCAGACTCCCAGGTGTCAGCACAGAGCCCGACGTGGGACATGAACACACAAACTGTGAGATCATGACTTAAGTCAAAGTTGGATACTTAGCTGTCTGAGCCACCCAGGTGCCCCTGTTCTTCTTGATCAAGAATGCTTTAGCTATTTGGGGTCCTAAGTGGTTCTCTATAAATTCTAAGATTTTTTTTTCTATTTCTGTAAAAAATGTCAATTAGAGTTCTGACAGAGATTGAGTTGAATCTGTAGATCACTTGCATAGTAAGGACATTTAAATAATATTAATTCTTCCGAACTCTGAACATGGGACATCTGCGCATTAATTTGTGTCTTTAACTTCTTTCGTAAATATTTTATATTCAGTGTTCAGCTCTTTTACCTCCTTTGTTAAATTTATTTCTAAATATTTTATTCTTTTGATGCTATTGTAAATAGTGTTTTGTAAGTACTTTTTCAGATAGCTTATTGTTAGTGTATAGAAATGCAACAGATTTCTGTATGCTGATTTTGTATCCTGCAATTTTACTCAATTAATTTATCAGTTTTAACAGCTTTTTTGAGGAGTCTTTGAGGTTTTCTATATATAAAATCATGATATCTACAAATAGTGATAAGTTTACTTCTTCCTTTTTGATTTGGATGCCTTCTATTTCTTTTTCTTGCCTAATTGCTCTGGCTAAAACTTTCCCATACTATGTTGAATAGAAGTGGCAAGACAAATACCCTTGTCTTATTCCTGATCTCAGAGGAAAAGCTTTCAGCTTTTCACTACTAAGTACAATGTTAGCTGTGGGCTTGCCATATATGGCTTTTATTATATTAAGGTACATCCTTTCTATACCCAATTTGTTGACAGTTTTATCATGAGATGATGTGGAATGTTGTCAAATACTTTTTCTGCACCTGAGATGATTATTTTTATCCTTCATGCTGTGAATGTGATACATCACATTTATTGATTTGTGTATGCTGAACTATCCTTGCATCCCTGGGATAAACCCCACTTGATCCTGGCGTATGATCTTTTTAATGTGCTGTTGAGCAGACAATGCTGACTGGCTAAAATAATGGCCATTCCTAACCCCTACCCAATTGTTGCTTCTCACAATGGAGACTAATAAGCTAGTTGCTCATTTCCCAAGACTCCCTCACAGGTAGAGATCTTCACCTGGCTCCATGTTGGCTTATGAGTCATAAAAGGGAGTCTGGTGTGGACTTCTGAAAAAAGTAGATAAAACAAAATGAGAGAAGAATAAATGCTGGTAACATGCAACCTTTTCTATTCTTGCTTTTAATGGACACAAGGTATTCAGATGTCAGGCAGCCATATAATGAAGAAATGACAAGCAGGAATATGAAAAGCCTAAATAGAGAAGACAGAGAAAAAAGGAGAATGCTACAAGGTTCTTAATGATATTATTGAAATAAAGGTTCAACTCTAACTCCAGATTTTTTGTTGTAATAGTAAATAAGTGCTAAGCCAACGTTAATTCACACCGTTTTGTTACCTGCAGCCAAAAGCATTCCTATCTGACTTACCTGCCCTCACCTTCCATGACCCCAAGTCTACAGGGCTGCCTCAGGAGAAGCCACATTCTCCAGGACTGTACTCTCAGACTACAGTCACCTGCTCTAAATATGAGGACCTGACTCAGAACCTTCCTGGGATTCTTGGAATCTCATCTGAGGCAGAAAGTTAGCCCTCTCACATGGCTACAGTTATATAAAACGCTAAACCTGGGTCGTCAGCAGCAATAGTTTTTGCACTGAATAGAAATCCTGTCTATAACAATAAAGGCAAGAGTAAGCATACACAGCGAGGCATGAAGGGAACATGCACGAAAACCCTGGTAAGGTTCAATTCCCTGGTGCCAGCTGTTCCAGAGCCCAGCTGGCATGTGCGCCCTTTCCACAGGTGACGCAATCATTCTTTGAATCCCAATAAATCTGCCTTTTTGCCCAAACTAGTTTCGAGTTTGGTTTCCTTAATTTAAAACTCCCAAAATGTAACCTATATGTACGTATACCACCCAAAAGGACTTTCCTATGATTTTTCCATTAAACTAATATGACAAACAAACAGGAATCTTCCAAAAGGTCAAAGAATAACAAAAGGGTACAGTTCATCTTTTCTCCTAAATCAGGCTGAGAAATGCTACTATTATCCTAGGTTCAAATAACCCAGCTCTATCATTGAACAGTTCTGCCACTTTGGATAAGGTATTTACCCTTTCTGGGCCTCGGATTACTTATGCATAAATTAAGAATGGCAACGGTAGCTAACTCACAGTGTTTCTATGAATTCACGAGTCAATAAATATAAAGAACTTAAACAATGTGAGGTACTATGGGTTCAATAAATGCAAGCTAATATTCTCAGGCCTACATCAAAAAATCTTGAAAATAATGAGACACCAGATCCATGAAAAACTGTAAGTGAACTTTCGGCTGTGGGCCCAGAATATTAATCTTTTAAGCATCTACTGTGTACACAGCACTTCACAGTGCTTAGAATATTGCCCAGTATTAAGGCTTGAACCTATTCAGTAGCTTATCACTCTAATCACTCTGGAGGCAAAAAGACTAAAGATTAGGGAAAGCTAAACAATATGTCCACTATGGCATAGCTAGAGCTTGAACCCAAGGTTATATGAATTATAAGATCAACTTTTTCCTGACATCATACAGCCACAGGAATAAAATACATTCGGTATGTTGGTTCTGAATAGTGGAGCAGAACAATTATAATGGCTTCATATGTGACACAGAGTTAGGGACTAAAATGAGGGTTTTAGGGCAAAACTTCAGGGTAGAAAAAGTGCCCCTTGAAAAATCTCCTAATTCGTCTTTAAATCTCCACCCTGTGTCCTTGAAAGCACAAAAGCCAAGAACTGATTCTCATAATTTTTCTCTGCATTTTTTTTAAGTCTTTGAGAAAGGGAGTACATGGAACTCCATGGGGCAAAGGGAAATCTTTTGTAAGCTCTTTTTCTTTCCAGTGGTTGATTTTGTACAAATAGAATAGGTGGTGCGACTCTGCAGTGGCCGCTATCCAGGAAAGCATCATCTTGAGGAACTCTGAATGTGATCTCTTAACTTCTCTTCCACCTCCAAGAAGCATTAAACAGCTGACTCAACGTCAGGAACATAAAGAAAAGAAACGCACAAATATTCAAATATCTTTGTTTCTACAAAGGAGGTCAATAATTATTTGCTTTCTTATCCTATGGATAGGAACCACCTTCAAACACCTTTATATTAGAGTAAATTTCGAGATGCCAACGAAATGTGGTACATTGAACACATGTTTATTACCAGTCTGAGTCAAAACCACAGAACTCTTAACAGGAGGAAAAAAATGTAATGCAAAATAGACAATGAAGAGGAGAAAACAACACTTAAATCTTGAGAACTGGAGAGCAGATGAAACCAGTCCCAGAAGAAGTATCAGCAGTGGGGGAAATCCTGTCTCTTCAGAGAATTTGTACTGCTGGCCCCCAAAGGATCCAGGATTGAAGGGCAACAGATGCCCACGAAAGATGCAGGTGAAGCAGAGAAGAATGGCTGAAAGTCAAAAAATCACTCACTCAATCCCCCAAGCCCCTAGACCACCTCGACCGCTCCTCCTCTACACTGTCACCCTGTCTCACCCAGGGATCACCTTGAGCAGGAATGACAATGGCCCCAAGCCAGCCCTCCCTCCAGGGCCCACACAAGTTCCCAGGATTCTCTTCTGCAGTCTCTGCCCCCATTCAACTCTGAGTCTATCTTTCCATATAACTGATCTCGAATTTCTCTCAGCAATGTTCCCAACACAGTAAACACTCCTTCAATATCCTGTACAAGCAGCTAGTCCTCAGACATTCAGTTCGGTCTTACAACTCAACTGGAAATTTACCTTTTATTACATGGCACCTTGGACGAGAAAGAATTTAGTATCTTATTGCACTTATGTAATCAAATCTTATGAAACTAAAGATTGGTTCTTAAACACTTTATATAATAATTTAGTGGGGCTCAGAGGAAGAGCAAAGTCCCTATATTCCAAGGGAGAACATCAATAGATAATATCGAAAACTATAAAACAAATCAAGAAGCGGCTGTATAACCTTGCTTTTTGAAAACATGGAGGTAAAACTCAGGAAAAATACCCCTAAAAGCTGGACTGGTTGACTCTGGGGAGTGGGAACTGAAATAAGAAGAGGGGAAGAACGTCTACTGACAGTTATTGTGAATCTTGTGGCACTGTATATTTTTTTAATTATTTATATGTAAGCTTGAAAGTATAAAAATCAAACAAAAATTTTAAAAAAACACACAGGCAGGAATCTGTTCCCCTTCTCAGTTGTCGGCTCCATATCCGATTTTACCTCAATAGCCTCTCCTCCCTAGAAATGTTCAATGACCACGTGACGTGGCCCAGTCTAGTCAGGGTGTCAAAATGATTAACTACAATGCACACTTTAAACAAGTCTGAGAAAATCCATATTTAAATACTATAAACTAGGAGATGACACATCAGTCTATAAAATCTCTCCCAAATGGATTCTTTCACACACAGATCCTCTAATGTATCTAAAATGATTCAATTGATTTTTAAATGTGATTTACATATAGCTTAACAGCAATATATTCATTGAACACAGAAAACCGGGGCTGTATTCAATCTGCAATTTCCACACTATCACACAGAGGATGACACAATTATGTGAGATTACTACCTTAAGAAAACTTGAAACTGCCGCCGGGTATATTTCAATCAAAATATCTACTTTTCAATTTTTTTTTTAAATGAAGCTATCAATCCATTATGAAATCGCTTAAAGCTTATGAGTTAAAATGAGTACTTTGTGAATGATTTTCTCATGTTTAGAGTAGCTCTAAGATGCAGATTCACAAGTATTATTAGAAGTGTGATCAACCCCACTGAGAATGGCTGTGAATACATGGCTTTAGTAAAGCAAGCTGTTAAAACGTAGCATTCACTGTCAACGTGTAGCTATCTGTTTTCCCTCCTATCTACAAAGACGCTTCTCAGATAATGCTTTGTTTGATAACTTCCACAGCGTATACATTCGGAGTTGTTCGAAACATTCAAATTTGTTTTCCATTAAATCATAGTCACTTTGGCCTCCTGTATTTGACACATCATAAGGTTTCAAATTACATCTTTTTCCACTGTTAAGGGACACGTCTAGAAGTTCTTTACATGCACTCACGAGATTTCCCATGTATATTTTCATAGATTCGTGAAGATGGAGGAAACGATTGAAAGCTTTGGGCACATTTAGATTCTGGACACCAAATTTCTACCATGAACCTGGCCTAAAATACACTCCTCCACAGAGGCTAGTCTACAGAAAGCTCTCAAAATGGTGTCTTAAAAATAGCATTCTTTCCACACTTTTAAAAAGGTGAACTGTGTGACATGTAATCTAGTTTTCAGAAAAATTATTTCCGGCCTCAGTGACTGGATTAATTGGAGTGGCTAAAATAAAATTTTTCAGATAATGCCCGTATGCATTAGAACAACACCACATTCATTGTTGCCATTACATTGACGGCTCTCTTCAGATATGTTACCGTTTTAAATCATCTGCACACCAGTTAATGCTTGAAATTAAAAACAGACATATTTTTAAGCCTTTTTTTTTTTTTGGTTACCCAACACGTGTTTAGGACTGCACATTATATTTGCCTTTTTTTCCTTGGAAAGCTTTATGCAAGTGTACTAGAGTATACCCTGCCATAAGTGCAGGCTTTTAAAATCAATCTCCTACACGGTAATGAAAATGAATACATCAATAATGAATTATACATCGTCAACACTGAAACCAGGCAATGGTTCCAAATTTCCATGATAAACTAGAAGGCACAGTGGCCATAAATGATGTCATTTGAGCTAAAAGAAAATATCAAAATCTCGTATTATCTCCCCTACCTGAAACAGCAGTGCAGTGTAACCAGTATTGGAGGAAACGCTGACGTCTCTCAGGTTTGAGGTCCTGGTGAGAAATCAGCACAGAAGAGTCTCAAGAAGGATAGGAAAGCCTGCTTGGAATGAAGTCATCCCTCCTATCAACAGCACTGGAGGCCACGGCACTCCTTGGGCAGAGGACACCGAACAGACAGAATTATCGAAACTGTAGGCAAAGAGCTGCGAAGAAAGTTCACTGTGTCAGGACGACATGGCTGGCCCATCCCACAGGCCACGAGCCCAGGGACAGCTCTGCAGCCCCCTTTTCACATGGGAGGCCCCCTCCCCCTGAAGCAGGAGCACCTACGAAATTTCAAGGGGCAATAAAGGCAAGGACAACCCAATGTCAGGAAAGGTAATAATAGAATCCCATTGCTGATAAACCCAATAACAGAAATTACAGGATAACACAGACTCCCAAAAGGCATCTGATCAAATCCAGCTTCCATTCCTTGTTAAAACATGTTTTAAGACATTCAAACAGCAGATACATCTGAAATACAAGATCAGTAATGATGAAAGTGCAGAAAACTCGCATTGGAAGAAAGATAAAAAATCAAGGATGAATAGAAGGTTTTAGCCAACTCAGAAGAAGACGACGAAGTAAGTGGCAAACATCTTTGCAGAGGTTGTTTGGCAACATGTATCAAAAGCCTTAAAAAAAACCACCCAGCCTTTTTTTTTTAAGTTTCAAAAGACATAGCTGTGTTATTTGTATCAGTGTACCAAGAGCAGTCATTAATCATACAGGCTATTTTATCTTATTTTGAGTATAGGTGACACACAGTGTACCTTAGTTTCAGGTATACAACATAGTGATTTGACAACTTTTACACCCTTACATTTATTGTAGCATTATTTACAATAGCCAAGATACAGAAGCACCCCAAGTGCCCATCAACAGACAAATGGATAAGCTAGATGTGGTGCAATGAAATATTATACAGCCACTAAAAGGATGACACTGTGCAATCTGAGTCAACATTAGCAACCTCTTAACCATCGATTCCACGCATAGGACTTCACCTCTGAGATAAGCAACCAAATGTGAACAAATATGCCGGGACATATCTCAGTGAGAAAGGTAAAACAAATAAAAACACAGATCAAAAACAGTTGGTAAAGAAACAGATTTGTATTTATGTGTGTATGTATGTGCACGTACGCTGTGTTCCAGTTATCTGTGAAAATACTATACAGTTATTAAAAATGCTACCCAAGGGGCACCTGGGTGGCTCATGGTTGAGCATCCAACTCTTGGTTTCGGCTCAGGTCACGATCTCACAGTTCATGGGATCGAGCCCCACATCAGATTCTGTGCTAACAGCAAGGAGCCTGCTTGGGAGTCTCTCTCTCCCTCTCTCTATCTGCCCCTCGCCTACTCTCACACACACACACACTCTCTCTCTCTCTCTCAAAATAAGGTAAACATTTAAAAAATGCTACTCAAACTACATAAAACACCCATGTCCATTTACACACAGACATATATAGAACAATGTGCCTAAAATTTTAACAGTAAATGGTAAAAAAAAATTATAGGCAGTTTCTAATTACTTATATGTTATTTCCCATCTTTATGTAAGTATTTTCCAAACTCTATCTAGAACAAAGATGTATCCCTTGTGAATTCTGAAGAAACAATAAACATCAAGTGTTTTTAACATGTCGCAGCAAGGGTTTGTGCCAAGCCAGGGGTCTCTGTTCAGCAGGAGACAGTCTGGTAAAGTCAATGATAAGGCTTCCTCTTCTAAGTGATACCAACTGAAACTGAGACAAAGACAAGAAGGTTCTGAGGACCCTATGCTTGGACGTTCTTGGTAGCCCAAGGGAGGAATAATAGGAACATACACAAATACAAGAGAATGACTAGGTAAGCACATTACCAGAAGAGACCGACCTAGTCAGATGCCTGTTAAAAGATGTGGCTGTCACTCCAGCTTCAACAGCTCCCCAAAAAACAGTGTGAGGGATGGCCTGACAGGCCACGCTGAGGCTTATCGCACTGACCAGCTGCTATTCTGAAGGTGCCAAACCCACTCAGCAGGAACAAGGGCTGCGAAGGACAAGGTCACCAGTGGTGTGTAGGCGGTGCAGAGCAGTGTGGGAGTCTTCGTGGATTCGTTCATCTGGATGCAGGCCTTGGGAGAATTTCAACCAGAAACAAAGTACAGGAGGCTCTGAAGAGAGATGCGGTGGGGTGTGTCCAGATGAATTCCCAATGATCGGAAAGCAAAAGCAAGGAAGCCCATGCCAAAGTGCACCACGAGCACACTGTGGGCCAGAATGCTGCAGATTATAGGCATTACCTACTGGAAGAAGAGGATGCTTCCAGGAAACAAATCTCTCAGTGTGTAGGAAACAAGGTTACTCTAGCCCTGGTGGAGATGTGCAAGAAAGTTCATGTTAGTGGAGAAGACAGTAGTATAGTGTGAGAAGAAACCTAAGGAAGAGGTTTATTTTTTTTCAATCTGAAATGTATCGTCAAATTGGTTTCCATAAAACACCCAGTGCTCATCCCAACAGGTGCCCTCCTCAATGCCCATCACCCACCCTTCCCTCCCTCCCACCCCCCATCCACCCTCAGTTTATTCTCAGTTTTGAAGAGTCTCCTATGGCTTGCCTCCCTCCCCTCTAACTTTTTTTTCCCCTTCCCCTCCCCCATGATCTTCTGTCAAGTTTCTCAGGATCCACATAAGAGTGAAAACATATGGTATCTGTCTTTCTCCGTATGACTTATTTCACTTAACATAACACTCTCTCCAGTTCCATTCACATTGCTACAAAGGCCCTATTTCATTCTTTCTCATTGCCACGTAGTATTCCATTGTATAAACAACAATTTCTTCACCATTCATCAGTTGATGGACATTTAGGCTCTTTCCATAATGAGGCTATTGTTGAAAGTGCTACTATAACATTAAAGCCATTTATGAAAAGCCCACAGCTAATATCATCCTCAATGGGAAAAAAACAGAGAGCTTTCTCCCTGAGATCAGGAACACGACAGGGATGTCCACTCTCACCGCTGTTGTTTAACATAGTGTTGGAAGTTCTAGCATCAGAAATCAGACAACAAAAGGAAATCAAAGGCATCAAAATAGGCAAAGATGAAGTCAAGCTTTCACTTTTTGCAGATGACATGATATCATACATGGAAAACCTGATAGACTCTACCAAAAGTCTGCTAGAACTAATACATGAATTCAGCAAAGTCGCAGGATATAAAAATAATGTACAGAAACCAGTTGCATTCTTATACACTGATAATGAAGCAACAGAAAGACAAATAAAGAAACATCCCATTCACAATTGCACCAAGAATCATCGAATACCTAGGAATAAACCTAACCAAAGATGTAAAAGATCTGCATGCTACAGACAGCTTATGAAGGAAATTGAAGACGACACAAAGAAATGGAAAAACATTCCGTGCTCATGCATTGGAAGAAAGAGGTTCAAACAAGCAGTAGAAACAGTCCCCGCATATCTCTTGCCCGGAAAATAGGTTACATTGTTCAGAAAGGCTCCTCAGAATTTTCTGAAGATTTTAAGTATTAAGACAAATTTATTGACTCAGGAAAAACGTATATACTTTAAAACTTCTTAAGTCTACTTCATCACTTCTTCAGGAGTTCTAAGAATAGAGTTCTTAGAATAAAATTCAAACTCTTTAGATTAAAAAATGGGGCAAAGAGGCTAATATGCTTTCAAACAAATAAGTTATATGTTAAAGTCATTTTTTAAAAATGAAATGACCATTTTTGCACGTTTACATACAATTATCGAAAGCAAGTAACCCACCACTTGCATAAGCCAGCTACACTTTTTCTACATATTCTTCCATCTGTTAAACATTAAGGTCCTGATATATATGCATCTAGTATCAGAGTTTTCTTCTGTATAGTGATCCAGGGCAGGGTTTTCAACCTTGCCACATTGACATTTGGGCTGGCGAAGTCTTTGTTGGAGAAGACTGTCCTTCTCATTATATGATGTGGAGTAGCAAGCCTGGTCCCCACCCACTAGGTTCCCTTAGCACTCTCCATGCTGCCAGCTGTGACCAGCAAAAATGCCCCCATTCCCGTATGGAGAACGACATAACCTACTGGTATATTGACCACTTAATGGGATAGTCGTAGGTACGGATACTGCTACCAGTGGGACTTTATAAACCTCAGTGACTTGCTTGGAAGTGGGCTAAAAGATAATAACAATATGCTTTTTAGTTGTCTACTGTGATTCAACCTAGCTTGAGGAAATTTAAAATCTACCAGCGGGCGTGTTGAAGGGTGAATCTTTTATCATAAAAATAAGACCTTCTCAGAAATTTTACAGAATGTTTGTCATTCTTTTGTGTGCCCATGGTTGGCAAGACAAGTAGGAATAGGCTAGAAGCGGAAGCATAAAATCCTGTTGCCAACACAAACTACTCCATAATTAGCAGATTCAGATTATGTTAAAATGAGCATATGTATATATCATCAATGGATTCACTATTATATGCATAAAAAAATGTTCTTGGGGAAACCATTCATCAAGTATGAATAAAGGGAATGCTACCACAATTGCTTAAAGTAACTATGGAAATGTGTTCAAATCTTTTTGCGGGGGGGGTGGGGGCGCCGAGAGAGGAGAGAGAATCTCAAGCAGCCTCCGTGCCCAGCACAGAACTCAATGCAGGGCTTGATCTTACAACCCTGACATCATGACCTGAGCTGAAATCAAGAGTTGGATGCTCAACCAACTGAGCCACCCAGGCACCCTGGAAATGTACTTAAATCTTGGTTCTCTGCTCTAATCTCTACCCGGATCTCTTTTTTAAAATCTCTGTTTTCTCAGCTTAGCATGAAGTTACGCACTTTAAACACCAAGCACCTTTTGAGATTTCTTCCTATAAGAATGACCCTTGTATCATAAGGACACTGAGAATTAGGATACATTGATGTAGCAAGGTTGGGCTAGAACAGATAGAAAAATGAGAAAGTGCGAAGCTGTACTATAAAAATGTTATTCCTTTAAAAATCAAATTTTTTGATTGGGGGTGCCTGGATGGTTCAGTTGGTTAAGCACTGACTTCGGCTCAGGTCACGATCTCGAAGTTCAGGAGTTCGAGCCCTGCATTGGGTTCTGTGCTGACAGCTCGGAGCCTGGAGCCTGGAGCCTGCTTTGGATTCTGTGTCTCCCTCTCTCTCTGCCCCTCCTGCACTCGCACTCTGTCTCTCTCTTGCTCAAAAATAAAACCAAACATAAAAAAAAAAAGTTTAAACAAATCAAATTCACTTGTTTTTTTAATACTCTAAGCATCCAATTTTTGCCTATCTAGGAACATTCAGCTTAGACAATTTATTATAATATTATTATTTACTACTTTAAATATTACTTACCCAGAAAAACTTTTAGTTTCCCTAATATTTTAGCGGCTTGACTTGTTTCTTTCCCTCTTCCTAAACCCTGAATTCTTACCTTCAACCCTATACTCTTTATATCCACATTCTTCTCTCTCAGAAAACTTAGACACACTGACAGTAAAAGTATTAATCAAATAAGAAGTTTTTACACAGTCCTTCCCAAGAGCTGGGCTCTGGACCAGGAGCTGTGATGTAGGAGATGGGTAAAGAACAAGATTCTGCCCCTCTATGCCACCCGAGAATATAGGGTAGATACAGTCAAGAAATGGTGAATAGGACTACAGGTGCCACCTTGGAAAAGCCCTCCTGACTTCTCCAGGCAGAGCCAGCCACTACCCCTCCGCTGAGCACTAACACTCCAATGATCAGGCAGCTCGGCACAACATGGGGTTAGGACTACGGGCTCAGAGCCACAGTGCCTGAACTAAGCTTCACTCCACTGCTATGTGAGAGGCTTTGGGCACGGAACTGTACATAGGGCCCACCTCTCTCCCAGTCTACACCTGTGTGGGCCTACCTCAGTCATAACAGCAATTGCCATGGTGCAATCTCATATGAAATGGGAACATTAGTCATACCAACACACATGGCATTACTGGAAGGTTCAAATGAACGAACGCGAGCAAAGCACTTAGAACATATCCAGCACATAGGGAACATGCAGCATTTTATTGCTGTTATGACTATGTTTTTGGTAATCATCTTTCCTCCATGAACCTGAACTTCGTGACTGCTAAGACTTTTCTCACTCACCTCTGAGTTTAGCCCTATTCTAATTCCAACACCTGGGACAGTACAGAGCACACAGCAAATGTTTAATAGATGTGTGTGTGCTGATGAATGAATAACTGTTACTGAGAGGGGATTAAGATCATAGCACAGTAAACCAGGAGGTCAGGAGGATTTGCACAAAGGAGATGGCCCATAAAACTGGGAAGACTGACATGTTTAGAAAGGAATAGGGAGAGCATGTTAATGGTGAGAAGAGGGGAACTGCAGAAGGAATGGGAAAAATGTATATAACCGGCAGGGCCCCAGCTCTACAAAATGATGCATGTGAGGAAAACACACCCCTGCAGAGGTCCAGTGGCCTCTATTCACAGTGAAGCACAGGTGAGATTTCAGCCTCTGCTTGTCCAGGATCAGATGACTTGGGCAGTACACACTCTGCACAGCCATCCAAAGCAGCCCTGAGTCGGCTCCCTTAGAGGAAGCAGAAGTGCTTCCTTCTTTTCAAGCAGGTGCCCAGGACCTGTTCTACTTGGTTAAACAACTGCCATAAGCAAATGCCCTCCTCACTTCTCTGGGAAGCTGCTTTTACCTTTCTACCTTAGGTCTCATGCTAACAAAGCACAACAGCACACCATGGGGTTTGAATCTCAAGCTCTGCTGATTATGCGACCTTGGGTAAGTGAAATTTAACCTCTCTGTGCTTCAGTTTCCCCATCTGGAAAATGGGGATGGTGACAGTTACCTCACTGCCGCCATGAGAAGCAGGTTGAATAATCATGTGCGAGACCCTCAGCACAGCGCCAGGTTGCAGGCAATACCTACTGAAGGCCCCAGATACCATATACCTGGCTACATGATGTCTATGTTTCCAATGTGAAGCATCTGGAAAGCTAGTTATTCAAAATGAAAATAGCTTTTTATGCCACCGTGGGTGGGGAATTGTACATTCTCATGCTTTCAATTACCTACTTTATTGAGTACAAGAATGTGGTTCTACTTTTCTAGCTAACAAAATAACTAATATTAGAACGCTTTTGAGAAGCAGAAACTAGAAGAAAGCATTTGGATTTTTTCTATGTTCGTAATTACACAGCCTCTTCTCTTATCCTTGGAAGAACCCCAGAGGGTTCTCGGCATTGTCTTCCCAATTCACAAATGGAGAAACTGAGGCTCAAAGACACAGAAGGACCAGCTGCGGCCACACACAAATAGTGGTAGAGTTGACTGTGGCCGATCAGATACTAAAGGGTCTAGAGTTTCTGCAAGGAGGGATGACCCAGAAACAGAATTCAACGTTCACAGTGAATGTGTTCATCAATGAACACAAAATTAGGTACAGCACTTTGGAGGGATCCTGTGCAAGCCAGAGGCCTTTTGAAGCTTTCAACTTTATTCACTGCCAGACAGTTGCTCCTCTAGCTGAGGTTAGAATTAATTCACTGCATTCAAATGCAATGCTGACGGAGTGTGTGTGGCCCTGTACTAAGTGCTGGACTGGACTCCCATGTTTACCTCATGGTTTCCACTTCCTGACATCATAATAACAAACCTAGATATGATGGTCAGTTTTATGTGTCAGCCTGGCTGCACCACAGTACCGTTATTTAATCAAATGCCAATCCAGATATTCCTGTGAAGGTAATAGAGACATGTGGTTAACTTCTCCAATCAGTGGACTGTAAAAGAAATCAGCCTAGATAATGTGGGTAGGCCTCATCCAACCAATGGAAAGCTTTAAGAGCAAACACAGGCTTCCGAGAGATGAAATTCTCCCTCAAAACCATAACAACACGGATGGAGCTAGAGAGTATAATGCTAAGCGAAATAAGTCAGTCAGAGAATGACAGATACCATATGAGTTCATTTATATGTGAAATTTAAGAAACAAAACAGAGGAACATAGGGGGTAAAAAAGAGAGAGAGGCAAACCATACCATAAAGCCGACCCTTAACTACAGAGAACACACTGAGGATTGCTGGAGGGAAGTGGGGCGGGGGGGGGGGGGGAGGAACGGGTTAAATAGTGATGGGTATTAAGGAGGGCACTTGTGAGGTGCACTGGGTGTTATACGTAAGTAATGAATCACTAAATCCTACATGGGAAACTAATATTACACTGTTTAACTAGCATTTAACTAAAAACTTGGAAGAAAAAAAAAATCCATAACATAGGAAACGTGCCTGAATTTCTAACCTGCTGTCTGATTTTCCAACCTGCTGGCCTGCCTTACACACTTCAGACTTGTCAGCCTCACAACTACATAAGCCAATTCCTTAAAATAAATCATATGTACATATGTGCATATGTACACACACACATTTATATATGCGTATTATACCCTTGTAGATTTTTAAAAATATGCATTTACAAGTGTATAAATATAAAATACCTACGTACGTATACACATGTATATCTATGTATCGCCTACTGTTCCTAGTCCACCGGGGAACCCTGACTGATCTCTCGGCCCCCTCCTCCTCAGGGCTAGGGTGTGGTCAGCTCTTAGCCAACTGTGCAGTATGTGACAATATACGTCACAGCATGGGGCCGGCACCAAGCTCCAGGAAGAGCTCCAGGAAGAGGTGCTGGCCCTCGGTTCCCTGAGCAGGCACCCTTCCCCCTTCCCCCTCACACATACCCTCACAGGTAAGCCCGCCCCCTATTAATCCTTAGCCTCCCAACTCGGGGACGCTCTGTACCGTGTTGTGGTAAAGGGTCCCGTGAGAACAACTCTTAAAAACAGGCCAATCCAGGCCTCTGCACGGCACCCACCCCAACTAACTCACAAGTCACAAGCCCAGCGAAAGGGCTAAATCCCACCGTAAGAGCAATCCGTCCCGCATTGTTTCAAAAGAGGCTGAGCCAGCGTTTAAGAATTCATCACATTTCACATCAAAATTTAGTGTCTCCAGTTTCCTGGAGAAAATACTGGAATGTCTGGAAGTCCCCCGGGGGATGGGGTTGGCTACTGCTCCATTAGGAACCAGGGTTCACCCTCACCTCTACCACATCCTCTCTGTATCGCGCCAGCCTCCTCCTTTATTGACGTTACCCACTTGAATCCTATAATCCATCGTTTTTTGGGGGGGAAATTAAGAAGTGCACTTGAAATCCTACTAGCAGCCAAGAGAGAAGCACAGCGGCTACTTGCACGAAGCAGTTGGCCCATGGCTGGACCAGCACTCCGGGAAAGCCGGGCCCAGCTTTCCTGCCTCTTTGTACCCCTCACATCCCAGCAGGAGCTCAATGAGGGCTTGACTGATTTGCAGCCTCCTGCTTGCTCTCCAGCCCATTCATCAGACCTTAGCAGAGCCAAACGGGAGAGGCGCAGGCAAAAGATACAAACTAGTCATTTCTTCTAACTGCCAGCAGCTCTCCCAACGGATTCTACGGGCGCATGGGCTGAAAAATCTCGGCTGAGAGGACAATTAAGAGATTATGTGGGGCCTTTACTTTTAAATTCCTTCCACCTTACCTACGTACAGAAGGTGCTAAAACAACTCATCATTAACAGGAGATGCTTTTAAAGTTAATACTTCAGGGGCGCCTGGGTGGCTCCGTCGGTTAAGCGTCCAACTTCGGCTCAGGTCATGATCTCACAGCTTGTGAGTTCGAGCCCCACGTCGGGCTCTGGGCTGACAGCTCAGAGCCTGGAGCCTCTTCAGATTCTGTGTCTTTCTCTCTCTCTCTCTGCCCCTTCCCCACTCACACTCTGTCTCTCAAAAATAAATAAACATTAAAAAATTTTTTTAAGTTAATACTTTAGAGAGAAAAGACTGTAATGAGTTATCCGTGTGATTATGAAACCATTTGAACATAGTAGCAAACTGCTCTGAAAGGGCAGTTTCATAGTAGCAAACTGCTCTGAAAGGACATTAATAATACTAGATAATGGTTATTTAGGCACTTACTACATCACAGATCTGGCTGACAGAACAGGATCATACTGTGATCAATCTGCACTTGAGGCAACAGGCTTAATGAAACAAGGCACTTATTTACTCTTCCTATTCCCTTTCTGCTTTTGGTAATCATGGAGCCCAGGAGCAGAACACTGAATTTACTGCCATGGCCACTAGTAGGTTGCATGATATCTGTACAAAAACTAGATAAAGATGTCACCTCTGTGCTGAAGAGTCAGTACATGGTACCTGTCCGTGGAAAAGAAAAGCCCCATTGACACTTGGATTGCCCAGTGGACAGTACCGTTGTGCCAGGGCGGAGAAAAGGCACCCCTACCTTTGATCAGATAGAGCCCCTTGCCAGGGCACACGACCAGGTAAGCACAGCACAGGCTGAATTTCAGTGCCAGCCTGTCTTCCCGTCCGGATGCTTCTATGCAATACCAAAACTACACGACTATATTCAGCAGTCCCACCAGAGGGATAAAATATTGTCCTTTCTCATCAAATAAGATACAGAAATAAGATACAGAAAGATATAAGATACAAATAAGATATAAGATAAGATATAAGATCAAATAAGATACAGAAAGAGGAAGGAAATAGAAAAGTAAGTTCTTTAGGTGGGTAGGTACTAAACATACTTTATGATAGACCCAAACACTAAAATCAGTTACTCATCTGTTTATTCAGCAATGATTAAGCAGCTAATATGTGCTAGTAGTTAATGACGATTCACCAGCATCCCTCAGACACAATCCCTCAAGATGCCAACGGAAAGGATGTGTCAGTAAGAAGTTGGCAGGTGTAATGATTTCAGAAAAACGTTTGAAAGATTGGGATTAGCGGCCGGTAGAAAGGCTGCTGATGTTTAGGCTCTCTATACTTGACACTTGCAGGAATTTCTGAAGGCTCTCCCTACATACGCCGCTTAGGCGGTACAGCACTGAAAAATGGGAATTAAAACCAATAGATCCAGTTTTCACAGTCACCTATTTCCTTAGAAAGCCTGAAGGAAGACAGCTAATTTTAAAAGGTAGGCATTGAAGTCCAGGATTAGACGATGAAAAATGTTCCCTAACGTAAGTGCAGCTGGCTCTATCAGTAAACAGAAAAGATTCATTTATTCTTCTTACAACATAGCAAACCAGATTCAGAAGCTTTGAGAAGGGGGGGAGATATTTTATAAGTATCTTTAATGGTTCAATCCTGTATTTTTAGTTACTAAAAATAATCTCACAACCCAGAAATTGGCTTCTTATTAACCGCTCTGAAGAAGTCTACAGATTCCATGTAACCACATTAAATTCTATCCTCCTTTCCAAAGTTTAATCCTGTGAGGATTATGAGGGGGCATTAATAATACTAGATAATGGTTATTTAGGCACTTAATATACACCAGTCATTCTTCTGTTTCTCTACAGTTGTTTTGCTCCCTTAGCTCTCTTAAACCTGATAGTATCTCCTCTTTCCTGATAAGGAAAATAGGGTTCAGAGACTTTAAGTAATTTGCCTACAATCACAGTGATAATTAGTGGTGAAGCTGGGATTTGAACCGAGGCTGTCTGGCTCCAGAGTCTGGGCTGTCCAGCACTACACTTTCCTGCTTCTGTTATAACCATCATCTGCCTGTTTCACTTGCCACACTGAATTATATTTATAATTCCCCCACAGCATCATGTGCTCCTTAGAGACAAAGACTCTCCACTCACCAGCACCGGGCCTACTGCATATTAGGCATCCAAGTAATATGTGCTACATAAATGAATGAATTGTGCTTATGCTTACGGTTCTGCTTTAAACTACACACAGCACCTACCAAAAGAACTTACCACATACACCACAGGAAACTGGCAAAGCTAAGTGCAACACACAACTTGGGAGAAAAGAAAATTCTAAGTGGATAGAAGCAAAGACTGGAAGAGTTTTGTCGAAATGCCCAAGGTATTTAAGAAGGATCACTTCTGGGGGCTCCTGGCTGGCTCAGCCAGTTGAGGCTCTGACTTTGGCTCAGGTCATGATCTAGCAGTACGTGAGTTGGAGCCCCACATCGGGCTCTGTGCTGACAGCTCAGAGCCTGGAGCCTGCTTCGGATTCTGTGTCTCCCTCTCTCTCTGCCCCTCCCCTGCTCCCCCTCTCTCTCTCAAAAATAAGGAAGCATCAAAATAAATTTTAAAAAATGGGGGGATCACTTCTGGGCTCACATTGTTCACCCAGGTTGAAAGAAGCTGCCGGGTGAGAAAGGGGCAAAATCTCTTGCACAGGCCTGACCAAAACTACATGGAACAGGGGCAGGAAGGGAAGCAACAAAATATTCCCACGCCCGTGCAGTGTAATCCCACCACAGGACATCCGTCTCTTCCAGGATGTTGGGAACGATCACAAGATGCCAGCAAGGACCTAATTTTACAATGGCCCTAAGAGTGAGTAAGCGTGTGTGTGCGTGTGTGTACTTAGGGGTGGGGAGGTGGAGGCAGAGAGCATGAATACCAGCCTTTGTAAGACTGTAAATAAACGTGGCTGAAACACTGAAAATAGAATACAAAAGTTAACCACAGTACCCTGACCAAGAAACCCAAAGGAACAATTCAGAGAAGTACAGAGAATCCAGTACAATCAAACCAGTCAGTGCAATCAAAACACAATCACAAACTGCCTGCCCTAATACCGAATTTTTTCCTGTTTTGCTCTCACAGAAACCAGATATAGAAAACATCCCCAACTAGCTTTTACTCTTTATCGTCCAAAGACAAGGTAGCTTATGGCTTCTAAAGCTTTAGAAGGAATTATGAATGCGGAAAATGAGACATTATCACCCAAAGAAACAGAGAAATACAATGTCCTCTCTGTGGAAAATCAAGGAGGACATACCACATGTTCGACGAAACCTCATTCCAATTGTCACTGTCCGCCTCTAACTCTAACATCCCTTACCACTAAGTCTATGGTAACATCGCCTCGGTTCCTCTAGCAAACACCAGAACACCACCAGCCATGGCCTTCTGGTTGTGGGCTTGCCCATTACTGCAATCACCTCCACCTGTTACCAGTATCTGTCACGCCATTTTTGCCACCAAACAATGCCTTCTCCAAACAATAGCTGGAATGATGTTTTAAAAATGCATAAATCAGATTATGCCACCCTTGTTTAAATATTTCCATTGCATTTATAATAAAAGCTGTCAGCACATACCCACAACTCCACATAACCAGTCCCTGCTTCTCTCCCTCGTCATCTTAGTTCTCACGCTGTCCGCTAGCCTACAGGTGCCCTTTGCGTCATGAAATACTCTAAAGAAGTTTACACCAGCTGCTTCTTCACAAAATGGCATTTCCCCCGATCTTCTTCACTTTTCTCCTTAGCATTCAGACTTCACCTCCACAAGAGCCCTGACCATTCACTCTGTTTTCTACTTAATATTTTATTTTCACCACCTAAACTTACCTTGATCTCTGATTTCTTTATCATCGTTCTACCCATTAGGGCCCAAGCAAGACAGAGATTACAAACTGGGCTATTAGAGCATAGCTTACTAAGGGGCTAATTACAGAGTGGAGGCAGAGTGGAGGGAAAGCACAGGACAGTGCAGTCCCCAGGGCCTAGGAACAATGAAGGACCTTATTACCTCTGGGCCTTGGAGGGGCGAGGGAGGGAGCAGATGCCAGCACAGGGAAGGAATGGGTTTTGTATTTCGAGGACCACCTGGTAGGAGCTGTGACCTTCAGAAGCTCATTCAGCCAACCCACAAGGACTGCAAAAAGAGAAAGTTAGAGAAGTGATGCCCCCAAAGTCCCTCCTTCTCATCCTCAGATTTCCAGCAGTAGCTCCCCATTTGCCAAGTTCAACAAGAAGAGGGCAAGGGGTCTATGGATGAAGGCCAGGGAGCCACACTTTTTTCTGGAAAGGGTCAGACAGTGAATGTTTCAGGCTTTTCAAGCTTTTCAGGCTTTTATAGAGTCTCTTTGGCAACCCCTTAGATCCGTTCCCTTAGGGTAGAAAGCAGCCATGAGTGAAAGTAAACAAACAGGTGTGGCTGTGTGCCAATAAGATTTTATTTATAGACAACTGAAATTTGAGTTCCATAAAATGTTCACATGTCATAAAATCTTTGGAACTTTTATTTTTTTAATCCACCTGAAACTACAAAAATCATTCTTGGTTCGGGGGCCATACAAAAATTGGTGCCTAGCCAGATTTGGCCCATGGGCCATAGTTTGCTGGTCCCTGACATAAACCATTCAAGTCAGCCTCCCAGGACATAGATTAGAGCTGAGAAGGGTAGATGTCCAGATCTGAAGTAGCAAATGGAAAATAAGTAGCACCTCTGTCTTGCCACAATTGAATGTAAGTACCAAGAAAGCAGTGACCTTGCTGTAAGCCCAGCACTTTGTATGGGGCCTAGAATATAGTAAGTGCTCACTAAAAATTTGTTGAATGACTCATCACAGGAGTTTCCTGTTGGAATTCTTCACATGGTCAAAATCATTATAACTACTCAGAGTCCTTGAGGCCACGCTAAATCACATTCCCCGAAAACATTTCTGGGGCATGATCACCTGACATTTAGGCTTTTCTTAAACAAACAAAGAGTGAATCTGGAATCCTTAAATGATCTAAAAAATGGAAGGGGGTATAGGCATTAGAGGAATGTGCATCCTCTCTTAATACATCATCCAGGATTAGGGACCCAAGGCTCTTCATCCCAAGTCTGATTCCAGTAAGAAATGATACAAAGAGAGAAAAAGAATATTTTCCTTTGCCTTAAGCCAAAGGCAGCTCTGGGACTGAGCCTCAGGGAATCTGTATGCTTGGCTATTGATCCGCCTTCTAATCAAAATGGATAAATGCGCCCACTCGGGCTGCAGCCAGACAAAGAATGATGGACGCAGGTGGGGAGTTCCTGGACAAGTTTAGGCCTTTTTGCTTTTAACACAAGAGCAGCCCTGGTCATGGGCATGTAGATGCTTCCAGGAGCTGGGCGAAGGCTACTGTTATTTATAAAGTGCCACTCAGGGAAAACCCTAAATTTACAACTTCTATCTCCAATTTTCACAGCAAGTCACTGTCCAGAGAAACAATAAGCATATACGTCATGAATGAAAAGAAGAAGAAAGAGATGTGCCCTGACTTACACCACATGAAATACTGAGGATTTTCACTACTACTAACAGTAATAGCTAATGTGCTAATTATTGCGCTTATGTGCCATGTACTACTCTTGCAGCTGTGCATATATTCATTCATTTCATCTTCCCAGCAGACTTATCAGGTAGGAACTATTATTATTCCCATTTTATAAATTAATAAATTGAGTTGCAGAGGGGTCAGTAACTTTCCAAGGTCATTCAGCTACTGACGGGCAAGCAAGCTATCTGATGACCCAGGGAGTCAGCAACTATGCTTTTCTACCTACTTCTCCACTATATAATCAATCCACTAAAATCTCTGCCCAGGAGATGCATGCAATTCAAAATTGATAAGGAAACGACATCACTCATGGACTCAAAGTGTTTATAGTTAAGATTCAATACAAAATTCTCAGGAAACCAAGAGTAGGATAGGAGATTATACATTACGTCATCGAAGCATTGCTTTCATGGCTGAATGCAATTCAGCACGGGTTTATGCAGTGTCTGCTGTGTGTCCCAAAAGGATGTGAGGTACTTCTGGGAACACAAGCAGGATATGACAAGGGCCCATTCCAAGAGTAACACAGGTAAAACAACTAGTCCACGCAACACCAAAAAAGATCACCAAAGGGCAAGCTAAGTACTTGTTTCCATTTCTTCCATGAAGAATTAACCCTCCTTAACACCAGGTGAACCCCCAAAATCTTCTCTATTAATAAAAAGTTTGAGGGGCACCTGGGTGGCTCAGTCAGTTAAGCATCTGCCTCTTCATTTCAGCTCAGGTCATGATCTCACAGTTCCTAAGTTCAAGTCCTGCATCAGGCTCCTCACTGCGGGCATGGAGCCTGCTTGGGATTCTGTCTTGCTCTCTCCCTGCCTCTCCCCTGCTTGCCATCTCTCTCAAAATAAATTAAAAAAAAAAAGTTTGAATAAATTGTTCCCAGGTAGGATCATTAAAATTCCACATGGACACTTATGAATGTGCATTTGAATTAAGCTCACTGACTTCTGGTGATGTTTGGTGACTGGCCTATAGGAAACTAAAGAAAAGAATGTGTTGTTGAATGTTTCAGAGCTGTACACATCGATAGGACTAAAATGAATTATTTTACAGTAATCAAGTTAATTAATTCAACTTCTTGACAGCGAATTGCATCCTCAGTCCCGTCTAGAGAGTCAGAGAAGTGTTTCTGAGGAAATTGGCTGGAGAGGAGGGTTCCAAGTGAGAGTGGAGAAGTATTGCTGTCTGTCTGTCTGTCTCTCTCTGGGGACTGACAGGTATATACTGGCAGGTATATTATGCATATAATACATAGAACCTTAAAGGAAAGTGTCCCCTTGGAATGAGGAGAGCAGGGGTGTGGTATCAGGTTACTTTCCTACTTGGATCCCAAGCGGCCATTTACACACACTGGCTGTTTGAGTCCGTGCAGACCCCTCTAAACCGGAAAGCCTCTTCTAGCTTCCTCCAAACTTCCCTCCAGTTCCTTATTTGGCCAGAATTATACCACTGTCCTGTAGAGATGGAAAATGTGGATTATAGAATTCTGAATTCACCAAGCAACGCCTTTCTGCTTGTGGCATCTTTCTTCATATACACCTACCCACCCTTCCATCCATCCTTTCTTTTCCGATTTAGATAAAATTGGTACCACCGTCTTTTCCCAGACCTCTAAAAAAAGCAGAGTATCCTCCAGAGATTTTCTTAAAAGTCCTGGGGGATTTTTGCCTCAAGGTCACTATGGGTCAACCAGATGTCTTCCACATCCTAGATGAGACTTCACCTCATGCTACACCTCTCTTGGCTCTGTGCCAACCCAGGCATGGATTTCAGACACTGTGATGACCCCAACCATGCGTTAGGATGTGTGATAGACTTTACTTATGACTTTAAAATGTACCTATACACATAAATTTGATGATCAGACTTTTTCATATTCAAATATCCCTCAGCCAACCTAACAACAGGAATTTCTCCCTGGCCACCCCTCTTTGTAGACTACAGCCCTCCTGCCATGTTGTCTCTCGTTCACTTCCTTCTGCCCGTTGGTCTCTCTACTCTTCTCTCTTTAATCCACTTCGTCAACTACCATTTTTGTTCACTGATAAACAAATACATTTACACATTTGTTTAATACTTTTCTTACAGACCTTGCCTATGAGGCTTCACTTTTTTCCTGAATAATCCCTAAACAAAAATGGTTTCCTCACCGAAAAGAACTCTGGTGCCAGCTATTAAAATAATGATTGTTTTTATCTTCCACAATCTATTAATATTATACTCAGGTACATAGAAAAACATTTACAGTGTTAAAATATATATATATATATAATTATTTTAACAATAAAGCAGATTACCATTCGGGTAAACATCTAAATAAATGTGGCATGGTCATTTTTGTATTAGAAATGTGTCATATTTCTTAATATGACAAGGTTCAGCTCGTTTACAGGAAAGTGAATAGCTAAAGTTGCATATTAACAGGAATTCGTTCTTTACATCAATTCTGTAATATTCACTAATGTAATTATTTTGGAAAGAAGCTTCCTGCTGCTGGAGTCAGGTGTAAATTCTAGAACAAACTTCCTTCTTTGGGTGTACTGCCTGTATAAATTTCCTGAAATAGAAGTCCTTTTACCCCTCAGGGGTCTCTGATGACAGTGGCCCTTTGAGAGCCCTGAGTCTGCTCCTCCCCATTAACCACTCAATCAGATGAATGACTCCCATGTGACTTTTTACATGTACTACATAGCTTTAAATACAGAATTAACCACTTCTAAGAGTGAAAGATCACTTCCCACTAGAAGGATCACATTGTCGTCCCTTCTCCATCCAGAGATGGACCCCATTGTTTTTAGGCTTTATCCTACCTTTCAACTGGGTTTCCATCCATCTGCCTGAATCTAGCAACACGTATTTAAAGCTCGTGAGTTCTGCAGTGGGATTACAGGAATTTTGATAATTCTGACTCATGAGGGAAAAACAAATGAATATTCTTAGTGAGATGCCAAGATATATAAAAACATCATATATATCACATATTTAAGACATATTACATAATTTTAATTATAATAAGATACACTAAATAGTTTTTACCCAAATAATAATGCATTTTGTGGCATTAGTTGTTTTTTTTTTTTAATGAGTATTTACAACAGACAGATAATCCTCAGTTAATAACAACACAGTGACCTTGTTTTCAGAAGCACATAGCACTTCATGACAAAAAAAATAATAATAGGGGCACCTGGGTAGCTCAGTTGGTTGAACGTCTGACTCAGGCTCAGGTCATGATCTCACAGTTTGTGAGTTCGAGCCCCACATCGGGCTCTATGCTGACAGCTCGGAGCCTGGAGGCTGCTTCGGATTCTGTGTCTAATTCTCTTTCTGCCCCTCCCCGACTCGTGCTCTGTCTCTCTCTGTCTCTCAAAAATAAATAAAAATATAAACAAAAAAATTTTTAAATAATAATAATAGGTAGAATACATAGTGTCTCATGTGTTCCCACTGACAAAATAGGAGAGCAAGGAAAAAAATCCAACATGGAGGCAACGACCTGGCAGTACAGCTGGTCCCCAAAGCAAAGAAGAATGGAACATCTAGAAAATACTTTTTACCAGCCCTATGCATAGGCTCAACTCAGGGTTCACAACCAGAAAGTCAAATGGAATATAAGCATAAACTCACGCCTGTATGACTATCTGAGATGTGAAATGGCCTCTCCCCTTCCAATTCCCAGAAAGAGCCAGCATCTGACATGTATTAGATATTTTATCATAGGGACTCAAACTAAACATGACAACTGACTTCAAATACAGAATTTCCTAAGAATTCTGAGATCTGGCATGGGGAATTTTGCTTTTTAGTGTGGGAAATGCAATTCGCTAAAAGAGAAATGAATTTGTCAATCAACAGGCCTCAGTCTTGATTGTCAATTAAACAGACTCTAAAAACATCTAAATAGATGCTAAACATATCTATGCAGATGGCCTCATTCAGTCCACAAATCTCAAGAGAGAAAACTCTAGCCCATTCATGAAAATGTTATCCCCTACAAAGTGAGGGAGACATGACATTAAATATAATGAGTCTTTTAAAAAGAGTAACACCGATATTTGCATGAGAAGTAATTTAAGAAAACTGAGTTAGGATGGAGGTAGACTGGAATGGGGGTACAAGAGGACTTAGAAATAAAATTCTACCTTATTGGCAAAAATCCACAGTATTCTTGACTTGTATAAGTACGACATATTAAATATTATCTTTAAAAATGCAGTCCTTCCCAAGCAAGATTCCTATTGACCTCAGTGGAACTTCTAAAATTGAAATAACTTTGGTGATGGTTCCACGTATGATTTAAACATAGTAACTGAAAGATCATCAAGACTTTAAAAATTCTCCCTGACTATATCACCAACATATGTTCACTGCAATTTTCTCTTTCAGGGGTCACTATTATGGGGAATGCTAGGAAGCTTTCTTTTTAATCATTCACAAGATTTCATATCTGTATTACACTGAAATTTTTCCTTTTAAGACCATACCAAAAAATTGTTCTAAAATGATAAGGATACACTTTGAAATTATAAGCATTTCCTGGCAAAATTAAAAATGGGTTCTCTATAAACACATGAACAACTAAAATATGTTTCAAATAAATGTCTACTGTATGCACAAATATGGACCACCTTGGACTATAAAGAATATTTTTCCCAGAGTTCTCTATCTATCAAGTTTGCCACATGGGACAAGATGCAATTTGGCCAAGCTTTTTACTGATTATTGCAGCCGTGCTTACAAACAGCTTCCATGTTTAATCAACTGCTCTTCCCTACATTAACAGGTGTTACAGTAGGAAGGATTTGGGGAATGAGACAATGAGGCTATCACATGATTACTGAATTTTGGTTTTTGGAAGTGATGCTTCCTTCCAAGGAACCATATAACTTTCTAAGCAAGGAACGTTAGCTTGCTCTTTCCTGTTTTCCTAAATCTTCCCTTTTGCTTTCTCTCTCCTTTGGCCACGTGAGGTTGGATGACATATGGTCAATCGCAGAATTTTTCTAGAACTTTAGCAGGGTTATCTTTTTTTGTAGCATAAAATGGTAAACTTTCTAAATCAATGAAGAAAGACTGAATTTTTAAACCAATAGTCTGAAAATTTGCTAATCTGGAAAAAGAAAATCAAATTAGAATCTTACCTTTATACCACAAACCCAACAAATTCCAAATGGATTGAAGAAATAATGTATAAATGATAGAGCATAGGTAAATATTTAACTTATCTGGAGGACAAATTTTCTAGGAAAAGATGCAATTGAAGAGGTAGAAGCAAAAATCTTACTTTCTTAAAGAATGCAATAATAGAGTTTTTTAGTACTAAACTGTAACTACAATTAAGATAATTTTTCTACTTGTGGGATGCCTGGGCGGCTCAGTCAGCTAAGCGTCCAACTCTTGATTTCAGCTCAGGTCATGATCTCACAGTTCATGAGATTGAGCCCCGGGTCAGGCTCTGTGCTGAGAGGGTAGAGCCTGCTGGGGATTCTTTCTCTCCCTCTCTCTCTGCCCTCCCCCCCCCAAAATAAATAAATACACTTAAAATATTTTTCCACTTGTAAAAATTTCACTCTCACATATGAAAACTTACAAACCACAAAAAGAGCAAAAACAAAAAAAGTTTAAATCACCTGTAATACCACTTGACAGCCATCTTTAACGTTTTATTATTCCTACTATCTCATCTGTGTTATATTATATTTGAAAAAAGAACATATATACAGTATGCCAACAAGAACGTACTTGGAAGTAGCTAGAGAGGGACTACGACCCCAAACTCCAGGCATGGAGCATATAACGCCCAACCCAATCGGAGCCAGGAAAGCTGTGGGGACTCCCAAAAGTCCTCCTAAAAAAAACATGGTGCCATGTTTGGCAGCCATCTGTGACCAGAAAGGAAGACACTGTGTGAACACAGAGCAAATGCACTGAAAGTAGAGCCAAGACATAAAGAGAAACTAAAATCTAATTTGAGCCCTGAAGTCCACTGAGCCTGAGGCCAGTGCTACCCCAGAACTTCAGATTATGCGAGCCAACACATTTCACTTCTCTTGGTTATGCTCCCTTTCCTATCATTAGCAACTGAAAGAGTGCTACCAGACTCTTTTGAGGGTAGGAGATTAAAATAACTCCCATGATGGCAGGTTTCCAGTGACCAACATCTCTTTTTCACCAGCGGTTTCCATGTCCTCAGCTTAAAACTATCAGAGCCCCATCTCATTTCTGGAGATGTGGATTCACACACTCATGCCTGAACATTCGAACCAGAGTTATATGAAGAAAACTCATGAGGAGATAAATGGATGATGGCCTACAAAACCACAGCCATGCTCTACAAGTCACTGACAAATTTTCGGGACACATGCAGGAATTTCTGGTGCAACTTAGAGTTTGGCCTCTTTCCCTCAAATATATGACCATTTGCATCTGACACTGTAACACAACCTGGGTCTTCTATGATTTGCCTCATATCCTCACTCTGAGAATCTCCTAAACCCACCACTATGGCTACAGGAGTTCAAAAATGGCAAAAAATCAAAGGAACCAACTCTAACAAAATTATGGTATTTCGCAATTTCTATTACCAGCTAAGTCCTAATCACTGTCTTAAAGGATGAGTAATTACACACTACGAATATCGCATCAATCAGTAACATGAATTTATTGACCTTCTATTATGTGCCTAGCATCACACAAAATGCTCTCTGAATCATGATGTGTATTGACACTATATTAAAATGCCAGGGTTTTCTTTGCAGCACCTCAAAGAGATGTGTGGGAAACACCATGCCAGCCTCTCTACTATATCCATTAACTGCACAATCATGTTCAACACCATCCATGGGCATTGACTTACAAAGGCATTGATCAGATTTCATTGCTGGTAGAAAAAAAAAGTCACCTCAATGACAGTTTCATAATCATGGTAGTGTGTGTGTGTGTGTGTGTGTGTGTGTGTGTGTGTGTGTGTGTGTTAAAGGTAGCCTACAAACACAGAAAATAAGAAGAGGAATAAGACTACTATTAATTGCCAAGAGGAGATCAGCATATAAAGATGATTATAAATTGTGCTGTGTTTTGATTCTGCAGATGTAGACTTAAACTGCAATAAAATTTGTTCTTTCTTGTCTCTCTTCTTGCTTTTATTGGCATATAAGAGATACACAACCAGAAAACTGGAAGGGAAACAGCACCATTCCACTGAGAAATTTTCAACAGCTGCTGAGATTGTGGTTTGCCACAAGAAGGTCAAGGTTTGGAAGAAGACCACTGGCAACATGGCAGTTGGCTATGCCACCACCCTTCTGACCGTATGCAAAGAGGCAAAGTGAATGAGGGCATCAGCGCTACAGAGAGCGGCAGGAAAATTCGGACAGGTGGAAGCAGCGGTTAATAGCAGTTGCCCCTAAGTGAAAATGTGCACCTGTAGTGGACCTTCACTGGTTGATGGCCTTGGCAGCTCAGCATCCAGATGTACTCTCTGGTCACCGTGACATTATAAACCCAGGCGCACCCCAACTAATCCAAGTAGCAGCCACTGGACACTTTACTGTAACTCCCAATCTTGAGTAAAGTGGCACAAAATCATAAATGATAAAACATGGTCCAAATGCTGGATCCTCATGCTGGATGCCAAGAGCTGCCTGTTCCTAATCTATTGCCAAGCATCCTTCTTCAATCTACTACCCACCCTGCCATCTACTTACTGTCTCTGTTCTAAACTCCTTTTTTATGTCTTAACTAGGACAGAGGAGGCTTTTAACTAATGACGTGTCCAACTGCACCTCGGTGCTTGTATTTCTTTGACTCTTATTCTAAAGTACATTTCATTCTTATTTTTTTATTTTTTTAACGTTTTTTATTTATTATTGAGAAAGAGACAGAGCATGAGCAGGGGAGGGGCAGAGAAGAGAGAGACACAGAATCCAAAGCAAGCTCCAGGCTCTGAGGTGTCAGCACAGAGCCCGACGCGGGGCTTGAACTCACAACCTGTGAGATCATGAGCTGAGCCGAAGCCGGACATTAACCTACTAAGCCATCCAGATGCCCCAAGTACATTTCATTCTTTGAAAGATACTTGGGAGCCACTCCAAAGAGTTGAGCAACACAGCTCAGTAACAGATAGGAATTAAGATAAGGAGCATTTGCAGCTTATACCCATTATCCAGACCTTGGTGTCTCAGAGTAATAGCATTTCTTGAACAAAAATATCCCCACGGTCAAAATCCACACATATCCCCTGATGAGAGACTATAAACTTTTATAGTCACAGGACTCCCTGTTCTACACACAAGACCCCAAGCCCAAACCTTCCACCGACCAAACCCACTTCCTTCCAAGAGAAAAGAAGGAAAGAAGGGAAGGGAAAAAAAGAGCAAAAAAGGCAAAAAGAAAGATCATAATCTCTTTTAATACTATTTTGCAGGGAAAACATATACATGTTTTTGGGTTTTTTAGCAAACTTTCTACTCTTATGACACCAAAAAGTTCTACTTTTTACCCAATGCTTTTTACCAGTCTTATATAATCAATATCACCTTTATTTTACTTTATTTTGGTAACTTCTCAATTCATTCTTTTTTAGTGTTACTGTTTCTAATAACACTAGCTTTATAAGTGGGATCACGACCCTGAGTACTAGATAATAGCTTCTGTTAAAAACAAACCATAAATGTTACTAATTATGTTTTGATGAAAAAAAAGTAAAACCAACTCCAAAAGGTATGCCAATCGTCTCTATTAGTAATGATGATGGCTGCAATTCACGGATTGTCTAATCTCTGCTGGGCACAAAGCTGTATGCTTCACCTAAATTTTCATCAGTTCTTCAAGACAACCACACGTAGCAGGGGCCATTCTCTCACATTACTGATAGGAAAACTAAGGGTATACCAAACCTAAGATTCTAAGGCCTGTCTTCTTCCTCAAATGCTATGCTACTCACAGCTGTCCTTGCTTCCAGAAAACTGGGCCATGCCACCCAAAGTACCATCAGATGGCAGGTTTCCCAGACAGCAATCGTAGTAATCAACTAGTAATTAAAGCTCTACAAACCCTTTTAAGTGATGTCACCACTTTCCAGAGAGTTTCAAAAGAATCTTGAACGTTTTCCAAAAAGATATGACCAGTTATACACTGATGACATTCAGTCTGATTCATACCCTATTACCAAAAAGAATGAAGTAGATTATTTAAGAAAAAAATTCCATAAATTAAATTTAATTAATTAAATCATGCTAGCAGGCAGTGCAAGAAGAAACAAGGCTCAGCCTGTATTTCTGTGCCTCTGGTAACTCTGTCTAACTCTACAGGGTATAAACACTGAAAGTCCTTGACCAGTCATCCAGAAATGTCTTCAAACTGGGCTACAATACTCTTAGCGGAGATGCTGAGACGTTGAAAAGTTCTTTGGTTTGGGTCTTGTTGCCTCTGGAGACCTTTGCCCATCCTGTGGCTGAGGCAAAGGACAGAAGGAATGGCAAAAAGACAGCAAGGAAAGGATCCACAGTTTGACAACCCATTAATATAGATATTCAGACTCTGCACCACCAAGACGTGACTACATTAACAATAGTGTTGATGTACCCTTTGTATGCAAAAACAAAGCTTTCATAATTACCCTGATAGCAGCCACAGGGAACCATGTTGGGAATTTCTGATCTACCTGATTGTTTCTTACAAGGTTTTCTTAATTGAGGATGGTTTGAGTGAATTCAACTTAACTCTTTCAGAATCAATGCAGGTGGGGGGAGGTTACACCCGAGGCTCTCCAACTGCACCGCCCCAACCACCAGCTACATGTGACTACTGAGCATTTGAAATGTGTCTAAGTTCACACTGAGGAGTATGAGAAGTGTCGTATAGAGTTCGAGCCCCGCATCGGGCTCCGTGCTGACAGCTCAGAGCCTGGAGCCTGCTTCAGACTGTGTCTCCCTCTCTCTCTGCCCCTCCCCCAGTTACACTCTGTCTCTGTCTCTCTCTCTCTCTCTCTCTCAAAAATAAACATTTTTTTTTAATTATTAAAAAAAATTTGTTAAAGAAATAAAAAGAATGTAAAATATCTCCATAATTTTGACACTGACTATAGGTTGAAATAACTTTTTAAATCTATTAGGTTAAATACAGTGCATCCTTAAAAATATTTTCGCCTGTTTCCTTTTAAAATGTGACTACTAGAAAAGTTAAGATGGCACTCGATTTCCATTGGACAGCACGGCTCTGACTGACGCAGTTTGATTCTACATCTGTCACTCACCAGCCAGGCTGCCACACAGGCTGTGTGGGTTATGCAATGCACAAGGGCACCTGGCAGCAGGTGCAAACAGGGACTGAAATCCACCCTGTCCCGCGCCAGCCAAGCCATCACCAGAGAGCCTTTCCCTAATTTGCACAGAGTGCCACATGGCTAAGTGCAGTCCTGCTTATTAGCTGCCTGAAGTCATTTAATTAGCTGTGGGAAGTAATTTAACCTGCCTTTCCCGTATCCTCATCTGTAAACTTGAGAGACCCTACAGACCTCCTAAGATTCTTGCAAAAATTAAATGGGTGAACTCACATCAAAGGCCTAACTCAGGGCTCAGCCTATGATAGTAAGTGCTCAGTAAACATTAGTGACTGGGGCACTTGGGTGGCTCAGTCGGTTAAGCGTCTGACTCTTGATTTCAGCTCAGGTCACGATCTCATGGTTTTTTGAGTTTGAGCCCCGCATTGGGCTCTGCACTGACAGTGCGGAGCCTGCTTGGGATTTTGTCTCCCTCTCTTTCTGCCCTTCCCCTACTTGGTCTCTATCTCTCTCAAAATAGATTTTTAAAAAATATGCTTTAAAAAATAAAATACAAAATAAACATTAGTGATTATTAGGTCTTGTGTACGAATTATTCCAAATCTTGAGTCTTCTACAGAATGCTGAAAGTCCTTAGAAACACTGTCATTCAAACAGTAGTCCTTCAAGCAGGTGACCGTTCTCTCGCTCAGACATCCATGATTCAAAAGCAAGGATACGCAGCCAGGCATCATTTCCCAGCAGCCGGCGGATGAAACGGAATCAACCCAAGAAGCTGCAAGCCCTGTATTCACCGCGAGAAACTTCACCACAACTACTGTGAAAGAAGTAAAATAAATGAATGTAAGGTTTTCTTCAAAGGACCACAGTGAAAATCTGAGGAAAAGAGAAGGAATGCCAAACAAATGATTTCTCATCGACTTGCAGTGACTGCATCGTTTCCTCCCCCAAATGAACGCCAGGTGTGTAAGAAGGATAAAATTTCAATTAAAGCTGCTACATAAAGATTAAATGACCTTTAAAACAACTAGTATACTTGAAAAGGCTATTAATCATCATTAGGGGATGTGTCAACCACAATCCAAAAGGAGGAGGCCTCAGACCGGGCACATCATTGCAAAGGTGGTAATATTTCACTTCAAAGTGCAAAGTGACAAAGGTCCACCCGAGGAAGCAGGAGCGCGAGTTCCCATAAGGGAGGGCTGTTACCTCAGCCTGTTTTCCCACTATGTGGAAATGAGTTCCCGGACACAGAGTTCATTAAGCTGTGAGCCCAATTACTATCACATGGCGTCAACCGTATTGCAATTACAGTCCTTCCAAGAGGCAGCCAGCCGCCGTTTTCAGGAGAGAAACACTGGTTTGGACAAGGTTTATAAATGATTTTCATTAACTATCATTTACCATTAGTGCAAATAAAAGCACTAAATGCCCACTTTGCTGTAGAGAATGACCTTTGGCCCAGATTCTCTCTCTAACCGATGAGGGCTAAATGTATTGTGACAGCTCCTAATCACATTTAGTGCAGCCCGTGATTTGATGGCGCTGGGTGTCCCATCAACTACAGACAGCCCTGGCAAGGCCATTATATTCCATTTCCTTTTAGAGATATGCATATTAGTATCCCAGGGAATCGAGAAATATAAGCCTTTTCCAATCACCCAGAGTATATTTCAATAGCTTAAAAAACTCCTACAGTCACACCATTACCTACAAAGGATTGCTTGCTATGAGAACATATTTCTCGTCTTTATAATTCAGGTTTATATGCCTAAAATGCATTAATCCGATCAGCCCTACTCTAGTACTATAGATAAAAACTCAGTCATCATAACTCACCAGTCAGAAACAATCCTCTCCAAAATCCACACATAATGTTTTGCAGCTCAGCTTCAGCTCATAAAAAGTTAATACAGCCGTGTGATATTTAATGCTGAGGCATTGGTGCCTGATTTTGTACTAATCCAGGATAACACATTTCACAGAAACGTCAAGGGGAAACACTGGGAAGTCAAGACTCATAACAGGAAAATGATTTACTTTGAGACTCTAACTCCTCGATTTGAATGAAAACAAGTAAATGGCCGCCAAACGTTCAAAATAAAATGCATTTAAATTTTGAGTCTGGCTCCACGTTACCGTAGGCAATAGCTCTCCTTATCCTGAAAGAGACTGGCTCATACACTTCCCCAGCAAATGTCTGACCCCAAACGGGGGATAATGCTTTCTAAGTACACAGTCTGAGGCCAAGAGGGAAAAGAGGTATAAGATTTACAGAGGGATGCAAAGGTTGCTTTCTAATAAAAAGCTAAAACCAAAGGCGGCAGAATTAAACACCTCATTGCAGTAATGGTTATCAAGCAGGTGTCGGTTACTATCCATTGTCTTTGCAGCAAGAAGGCCCTGTTGTCTAGTCTTTGTTCCCTGGTAGCAATCTTCACTGTCAGGGGGAAAGCAGCAAGCTGGTTCCGGTCCTCTGTTGCAAAGTGAAACATACTTGGGGAAAACTCAAGAAAAGGTGAGGCTTTTTATCTGGATTACAAATATTTAAGGAAAAGAAAAAAAAAAAACCCACAAGGCCAGAGGATACTTTAGTCTTCTGGAAGTTAAATGGATGATTTACATAGACAGGTCCGCTTTCTACAGACCTTTGACAGAATGTCCTGTGTTTTATCAACACCGAAAGAGCTTAAACGATTTTTAACTTGGCTACATAGACAGCCTTTAAAAAAAAAAAAAAAAAAAGACCTCATTGTCACTGTTTCCTTTACCTAGAACCTACCAGAACTTGGAAGTCAGGGAAACTGTTTTCCTCTTGTAAGTTAAACTTTTAACATCAAAGATGTGCAAAGTCACTTTAAAGATACAGGTGACTTCTATGTGAAAATGGAGGCTGCTGGGCAATTAAAGCATGGATGGTAAAAACAATGGTTTTCCACAGTTCAAGTACTTTGCTGAACCATTTATTCATACATTTTTATAGCTAGGGGGCTTGAAGCACAGTGAGGCAAGTGATTTGCCCAAGGTCACACAAAGCAGTGGTGCTATTTAAAAAATCCGATCCTGGTGGCACATGTCACTCTTTGCTGGACTTGAATATAACCAACTGCCTTAGCCTCATGCCACTGAATATTTAAAACAAATAACTCACTCACCTTGGCTGGTTACAGCTGCACAACCAGCTGACTAAAACGTGCTGTCTGTGCCTATAGGGAGATAAGGGGTTGGCCAGAGGCATGTGTCTACTACCCCTTTGGCAAGCATGGCTTGCTGTATGTTCACCAGTTGGCTCTCCGGCTTTACAGATGATGGTCAGGAGTTTGTGAGTTTATGAATCCACATCGAAGAGAAGACACCACCAGCAGTGCCCTGACAAACGAGTGTCCCGAGCCTACTGGGATTGGGCCCAGAATGTGACAAATTCACAAAATTAATGCCATCCTGTGATGAGATCCCCAGCAGGTTTGGGGCAGGAAATTCTGGACAGTGTCACTGACTGAGTTCGATCCTTTTCTTTTTAGTGAAATGCACATCATTACCCAACTTACGGTCTCTAATATTCCATGGCTTCCCAAAACAGTTTTAAAAAAGCAAAAAATTACAGAAAATAAAAGCCTAAGGTCATACAGTTAACCTATAAAGATTTCATTACACCACCCTTTACTGCTCCCCTACAAAGAGATTCCCCTGAATCTAACAATTCAGGACATGCTTTATTTGCACGTCTTCATGCTATTCTCCACTTCAGATATGGATTACAGAATCTATAGTGCTTATTTTTTTTTTTTTACTTCAAAGTCACTAAAACTAAAAGCTCTGCTCTCTTCTTTAACATTATGCATTTAAGAACAAGCCACCACTGGAAATAAAATATCCTAAATGCTTCTTCAAATAGACGGTCCGTGTTTTAGCAAAACAGGGCAGTTCCGCTTAATCCTGTTTCTTTTGAAGACAAAGTGCTTTTAAATTCGATCGTTAAAAATGGGTCACCTGCAACTGTGTCCATTTCCTAATTTATTCATTGCCTTAACCTTGACATGCCTACACACACCAGGCAACCTGTTCACAGACAATCCGTGTCAGAGTTTAAATTTGGGGGGAAAGCATCCTGAATGGTCTTTAGGACACAGAGGCGTGAGGCCAAACCCTAGGACGTCATTACAGCAAAGGGCTTAAGAGCAAGGACTGAGCCTCGAAGCAGAGATTAGAATCCCACTTTTGTTGTACAAGAAACAAAAGTTTCTTGTTGTTCCTGCCCTTGGCATGTTATTTAACTTCTCTGAATATCAGTTTTCTCACCTATAAGTGGGAATAATTTTTTTTAAAGCTAACATTTGAGCAAATCGCTGTGTTTCAGACATTATTCTGATTAGGGATTTAAGCCTCACCACTTTAGAATGAAGGTGGTATTATTATTACTGCCACGTCACAGACGGGGAACTTGAGCTTCAGGAAAATTGGAAGGCTTGCCAAGGACACCCAGGAACTGGCAGATGTGGCACTGGAACCCAGGCTGTCTGATGCCAACTTGCCTCCTTAGTCGTTTTACTTATTACCTCCCAGGGTTGCTAACATAATTAAATGAGATGATACACGAAAAGCACATCACACAGCATACATTAAGTGCTCAGGAATTAGAGGTGTTATTTCAATTTTTATTTATCAAATATTATTTCATTTGATGCTGAGGTGAAAAGAAATGTTCGTCCTTGAAATTATGTCACTCCTTGCATTGGTAACATTCCTGTTTAGGGAGGGAAAATATTACTGACAATACTATAATAGTAGTGGCAATAATGCCATGATTAGTAACAAGGTAGTTTAAAGCATGGCTCTCAACTCAAAGGTCTGAGTTCAAAATCCAGTATCATGGAATGAATGCTGGTAGTATTCTTGCAAATTCAGACGTTGAAGTCCTAACCCCAACTGAGATGGCATTTGTAGGCAGGGCCTCTGTGTGGTAATTAGGTTTCTATGAGGTCATGACGGTGGGATCCTCATGACCCGATTAGTGCCTTTATAAGTAGGAAAGACAGAGATCTCTCTCTTTGTGCCTACACACCAAGGAAGGCAATGGGAAAACAAAGCAAGAAGGCAGCTGTCGGGATGCCTGGGTGGCTCAGTCGGTCACGTGTCTGACTGTTGGTTTTGGCTCAGGTCATGATCTCACGGTTCAGTTTGCGAGGGGCTCTGCGCTGACAACTTGGAGCCTGTTTAGGATTCTCTCTCTCCCTACCAACCTCTCTTTCTCTCTCTCTCTCACAAGAAAAAAAATATTTTTTAAAAAGAAGGGAACTGTCTACAAGCCAGGAAGCAGGCTCTCATCAGGTACCAAATCGGCCAGCACCTTGATCTTGGACTTCCCAGCCTCCGTTACCGTGAGAAGCAAATGTCTGTTGTTTAAGCACCTCATCTGTGATATTTGCCACAGCAGTCTGAATTGACCAAAACACCTGGTCTACTACTTTCTGGTGAGATCTTGGGTAAGTTACTGCACCCGTTGAAGCCTCATCTGTACAAGACCTTCTATTTCCTAGGACTAGAGTAAGAATTACACAAGCTGACACATCAAAAGCACTCAGCACCGTGCCCAGTGCAGAATGAGGCCTCTCCAAATATCAGCCATTATTTGAGGGATCACCCCCTTTCTCAACAGACTCCAAGTCTTTTTGTGTAAATCAAATATATGTCCATTGATAGGTGTGGGAGGTCATATACTAACAGAGGTTTCCAAAAACTCTTAGGTGGTATTACTTGTAAATCTCCAGAATGTTTTATCTTAGAAAAGGCCTTTCACCATCATTATCCTAGCAGGATTAAAACATTAGGTTTCTATGAGGTCATGAGGGTGGGATCCTCATGACCGGATTAGTGCCTTTATATGTAGGAAAGACAGAGATCTCTCTCTTTGTGCCTAAGAGCCGCACAGAGTTTTTCTGGGTTCTCGTTTTTCTTCCCATGTCCTTTCACTGAGCATTTTTTCTTGTTAATGAACTCCTTTCCAGAAGTAGGTCTTTGGATCATTCTTTTAATACATCAACTTCAAAACCATTCTCTGTGTTTCTTCCTATATTGTTTAATTCATAATGCTGCCTTCACATGTGTGGGTTTCATAAAGTTGTCCCAGAATGACACTCCAGGAACACAAAGTGCCTGCTCTCAGTAGCATGCTTCTAGAATCTTCTTTGGTTCCTCACTTGGAGATGACTCCATTCCTTGTCCTTTGCCCAACCCTAGCCTGAGATAAGGTCCATCTCATGTCCTGGAGATTTCATGTTTCCTTTACCTCATAGGATCTGAAGTCAGAAAAACCAAATCACCAGCCATTGAGAAGGAGAAAGGGTGGCATAGAGGAAGTTATCTGCTATGGTGCAGACACCGTTCATGCTTAGGCTGAATTTTTCATCTTTCAACCAGTTGAGTTGCTATGGTGCACATCGAGCCTTAGAATGGTCTTTATTTCTCCCTAGCTATTTTAGCTTATTAAAAAGTCTTTACTATCCCATTTTCTTTTTGCCCTGTAGTCTTTGGACCTCATTAGAAATGTTTATTCTTGAGAATATAAGCTTTTGCCATACAGTCAGAAAATATTGAACTTCTCCCCTTTAATCGCCAATTAGCATTTTTTTGTTGTTTCTCTTTTCTGTTGTTTACGCACTTTGTGAGTTAGACTCTAATTTCTCTGGAAAGAGGCTAAGCCCTCTCACATGGATTTCACATGGGGAAAATGAAAGCAGGACATTTCAGCTTTCTCCCTCCCTTTCTCTTGTTAAATATTTAGGATAAAACACCAGTCCATTAAAAAGGAATCATTTTATCACATATAATGCTCCTTCCCAGAAAAGTGACTACATTATGCATCTTCTAGGCAAAACCACTTTGACAACAAAACTACATATTCAATTCTGGGTAATGACGGGGCCACAGGAGGGGGAAAATGAGGACGGTCTAATGGTCTGAATGCTTTCCTAGACAGCAAACAGTGGCCCCAGCCAGTCGGCTTGGCACGCCTAAGCCTCTCCTCTGAGGAAGCTGTCTCAGGTCACACAACATTGTTCCTAACGGATGTGTCCCCATCTGCTCTCTGCCCTATTTCTAAGGTGGACTCATAGTCATTTCTCTATTCAGATGTCACTCCACCAGACTGTACTCAAAGCAGTAGTATTTATTTCATAATTGTTTAAAGCAAATCACTTTGTCCCCGATTGCAATGACTGCATTCTAAAGCATACACATTTTGTCTTCAGATCAAAGTTAAATCCACCTCTGTGCTTTGTCCATATAGGTTGATTCTGAAAATAGAAAAGCAATAGAGTACCTCTTATGATTTTTATAAATGTGTAGGTAGAGATTATTCACTTAAGAACCAAGGGGCCTGATGCACAAGGAATACCTAAATCACTTCCAGTCAGAGATGTTTTCAGACACCCACTCCAACTGACCTCGTACCTCTTTTCTAGATTCCTTCAATTCTTTTAAGCCTTACTCCTTTTTCATAACACTGAAAAACTACTATAATCTGCTCATCAACTTCCTAAATTTTTGCACTTCCAGAAATATCTTTACTTTGCCTTCATGCTTGGTTGTTAATGTGACTGAGTATAGAACTGCAGCTTCAAGACCTTTCCCAACCCTCCCTGCTCTGTGAAAACACTGCCTCTCCATCTTCCACCACCCAGGGTCACAATCAAATAAAGGTAGGATATCATCATAATTCTTATGCCTCGGTAAATAGTTCATTTCCTCTTCTCTCTGGAAGCTTTTAGGGTCTTCTCTTTATCCTCAGAGCACTGGAATTGCCTTAGGATATGTTAAGTCTACTACCATGACTTTTGTGACAGAAATCTATCCCAAACTACTCGCTTCAGAGTGCTAAAATCAGACGTGGCCATATGGATGCTTTAAACAAGGCTGTTAGGTCTGGGTCTCTTTCTTCCCATCCTCAGACCTGGCCTCCTACGTGTTGGATTCTGTCTCAGGCTAATACTCTCCTTAAAAAGAGCCCCTCTTTGTTTCATGGTCACTGGGTCGTTAAGCACTGGAGACCTCAGAAAGGGTTACAGCCAGTCTCTCCCAGCTTCTCCATGGATTCCCTAAGAAGCATTAATTGGCCAGTTCTAGTATAAGGTAGAGAAGCTATCAAAAAACGTAAAAAGGCTGAAGAGACAACAGAAGTCTCCTAAGTTAGCACCGGGTTTTCTTTTCCTTCATTCTGCTTGGCACTTACTGAACCCTTTCAATCTAAAGAGTTATATTTCATCCACAAAAAAAAAAAGAAAGAAAGAAAGAAAAAAAAAACTTTCTTCTATTATATTTTAGCTACAACCTCTCTTCTTTCTGTCTCTTTCTGTAGCTCCCGCTAGAATCCTACTGGATGCCTAGACAGCTGCTCCACATCTTAACACTATGCCCTGAATTTCTGACTTTTTTACTGGACAGCGTGGAAGGTCTCCTTGATTCCATCTCCAAGAACACCATCAAGGTCTTCAATCCCATTTGATTTATTATTAAGCCCATCCATTGATTTTTGTTTTAATGTCAGCAAACTACTTTTTTCATTTTCAGACACTCTTGCCTCTTTTATGGATGAAAGCTCTTTATTTACTCTGAGAACATGAATTTGAATTTTTTTGCCCATTACTTGAATCATTTATTTTTAATTCAAATGAGTTGCTCTGCTCATCTTTGTTCTCTTGTGCTTCTTCTCTTGGTTTTCATCAAATATCTGGCAAACCTTGTTTGTCCATTCATATTTTTCAATATATGGTTTAAGACAGGTAGAATGAATTTACTTTAGGTCTGTATACATTTGCTTACATGAGCATTTCTCCCTTAAATGGAGAGACTGAATACAGGTAGGCCAACAGAGTATGGGAGGATGTCAACAGGCACAAATCCTAGATTATGGTTGGACATGGGGCAATCAGACATTGTGGTTCCGCGGTGTGGGGGCAGCCACAGTTACTATAGGGATAGAATAGTTTGCTAGAATTTTTTTCCTGGGCACCCACCCATACGTCTTGTTTTCCCTGGCATGTCTGTTGTAAAGATCAGGATTTCCTACACATATATGCCCGCTTCACATATAGACTCCTATATTCTCTCTGCGATCTGTCCTAAGATCAAGCACTTTCTTTAGGAAAGACCTTTCGCCTTAGCTAAGGGGCAGAAGCCCCTTCCTACGAGCTGTTCTGATTAACAAAGAATAAGGGGAATGACCAAAGGTCCAGGCTGTTAGAAACACCATTCTACACAATGAACAATTTTAATGATTGCTCCATGGCCCATTCTAGCTCTTTGTTGACCCCAGGCTTGAAGCTGCTCTGCGTTGTATTTCTACTGAGCTGTTGCCATTAATCTGATCACGTCTGTTTTCTACCTTCTACATATTCTTCCAAAGTTCTGGCCACTGACAGTAACTTTACTTTTCTCCTCACTGTTTCACTCTTTTTAAAATTATGTTTCAACAATTTTAATGGGAGAAGAATTAGATGCAGATCATCAGTCTAGCATTTTGAGCCAGAGCCTCCATATACCAATTAAAGCCTACTGATTGACACACATTAAAATGATTGATCATTCTGGGTGACGGCAAATGTGTAAGATACAGGCACTTTGATCTTAGAAGAAAGGAGGCTGGATATCTTTTTTGGATGCAATTTGACAGTAACTACCAACGTGGTAAATGTCCGCAATCCATGACTTTCGAATCCCACATTTATAACATACCCTACAGAAACACTAGCATGACGGCTTAAACACATATTGTATAATTATGTTTACCAAGGCACTCTACCTACAAGCAAATAAATAGGCAATGTCATAAACAGGGCAATAGTTGGACAAACTACTGTACATCCATAAAGTGAGTAAAGAATGAGGCAAATCTATTTGGGATGACTGGGAAAGATGCCCACGATATGTGACTGACAAAAGCAAGTTGCGCAAAGGTATGTTTTAGATGATCCCAATTAAAAAAGTAATAAAATAAAAACAGTACATTAATAATGTGCCTTGCTACTATCCTAACATATTATAAAATGCTTCTAACATATTTCTTTTCTGTTCCTACTTTTCTTAAATTTTCAATCTCTGCATAACCAGACATAGTTAATGGCTATCGTCAATTAATATCAAGCAGTAACAATGCATGAAATGCAAGATTTCTCCAGAAAAAGAAATGTTGATAGAATACACTGAGAAAACGTGTATTGTATGTTAGAACATTTTATTTCCTATAATGTTCATATTCACACCTCCCCAATTTTAGGTATCAAAATTTCATACCTAATGTCAGAGTACTTCATGCCACAATCTGAATTCATCTTCACCCAGGCAAAAGTATTTATTTCTCACCAAATAATTTCTATAGGACAATTTGCCAATTTCATCCAGAATCAATTTCTAGTTGCATATAATGTATCCAAAGGCAGTGTGCTATGCTCTCTTCCTCTTCCTATTTCTCCTCAAGCTCAAAAATGTCTTTGGACATTTTTCTTTTGTGAGAGAGAGAGAGTGCATAAATGGGGAAGAGGGAAAGAAGGGGGGAGAGAGAGAAAGAGAGAGACAGAGAGAGAGGGAGGGAGACAGAGTCTTAAGTAGGCTCCACATTCAGCACAGAGTCCAACACGGGGCTCAATCCCATGACCCTGGGATCATGACCTGACCTGAAATCAAGAATCAGATGCTCAATCGACTGGCCACCCAGGCGCCCCTTGAACATTTTAAAGTAAAGAGCAGCATGACCAGAACTGGAATGTATTACATGAAAAGCAAAGTTTTTCCAGAAATTACAATAAACTTTAAACTTGTTAACTTCAACAGTGACATCTGAATAAACTCACAACGTGTAGAGGCACTTAAGTTTCCTAACGAGTCTGTCACAGGCTTTTTCATTTCTGTTACAGTGCTTTTGTAGCATGTCTTTCTTCATTCTTTCTTAAACTTTCCATCTCCCTGCTTACGTTACTCATCTGTTCTTATAGGTTTTCTGCTTTTTCCATCAGAGCCCTTAGCAAGTTAATCACAGTTAGGCTTCTGAGTCTGATAATCCCAATATCCTTGCCAGTTATGAGTTTACTACTGACGCTGCATTTCTTCGCACTGTGTTTTCTGCCTTATAGTATGCCTTGTGGTTTTTTATTGAAAGGCCTTTGGTGAGGTGGTGGTGAGGACAGGAGGCGAAGCTTTCCGTAGCCCTGAGATTAGTCTTGACCTCTCGCTGAGTCTGTACCCCTGGACAATGACCTCATGACATGCTTCTCGGTCCCCACCTCACCCTTCTTAGGTGAGACAGAAAGGCGAGACGGTGCCTACCTTCCTCCAGGTAGGTCACGCTTTGGTAAAACACCAGTCAGTTAGGCTTTGGTCACAGTTTCACTTGAGGGCAGGCAGAAGAGAATGCTCTAACACAGTTCAAACTGGTGAGGTTTCCCCTCCCCCTGGCAGAAGCACACAGGGATTTTTCTCCCATCTTCACTGGAGAGCCTGGCAGTCTCCTGGAGATAATACACACAAGTGTGGGAGCTCCTCTAAGACCAGGGTCCCCTGGAACTCTTAACTCTCAGACTCTTCCACACTTAGCCTTCAGCAATTACAGTTTAGGTTTTCCAACTCTGCCATTACTTCCCACAGAGGTTTCTGCTCTAAGTAGTAATTCTCCGTATTCACTTGTCTCTCCAATTTGGGAGGCAGTGGTTTATCCTGTGACCTCGATTCTCTGACGGATCTAAGAAGAGCTGTTGACTTCTAGTTGGTTCAGCTTTGCTCTTGTGTAGACAGGACTCCAAGCTCTTTACATGCCAGACCAAGAAAAGGGGAAATTAAAATGTCCCTAATTCTAGATGGTTACTTGAATGTGTCTGTGATTTGAAACATCTATTCCTTTTATTTATTTTAAATATGACAAAATGAAAAGAGAAAATATTAAACAAATATATCCAAGAAATTAGCAGCAAGTCATGAGAAGTTAGTCTCTGACTATCAGACCAACACCTCTATTAATACAATCAAACAACTCCAATGAGCCTGGAAACTTTTCCTGGCTATTCGAAACTGGTGGTAAGGAAAGCCTTAACTCTATCAAGTTGGGGTGGGACGGAAGAAGGATCCTACTAATTGTCTGCTTTTATTAAGAGTAAATTACTAATGAGATTAAGAGCTGACTCCTTTAGATAGATAAGGAAGCTATTAAGAATGAGGGCAGCTTCCAAAATTATCCAAATTAAACATATGCATGTGCACACACACACACACACACACACACACACACAAACACACACACTCACATCACATCACATCACATCACAGAAGGGGAGAAACAAAAGGCTAACAAATACAAGAGATGCTCAAATTTACTATTAATAAGAGAAATGCAACTAAATCCCATCGGGGGAAAATTTCAAGTGATGGTAAGAATGATTCTCATATATGTTTTTCATAAACCTGTTTGCACTGCTGATATAAGATAAACAGGTATAGCCATTCCAGAAAGCAATATGGCAGTATTTACACCATGTACATATGCTATAGCCAGGCAATCCAACCCTGAATATACGCCCACAAAGACATTCTGACACAATGGCGCATCGCTTGTGGTGGCTGGGATGTGGAGGTGTTCTGGATGCCCACCACTGGGGAAATGAATCAGCAAAATGTGATGGATACACACTTGGAATATTCTGCAGCTGCAAGAAGCAAACCAGCTGTACACAGAACATGGGTAGACGTTAGAGACCTCACGTGGGGTAAAATATGAAACCAAATGAGAACCATAATATAAAACACAAAACAAGATGACACATTTTTTTAACTTTTTTTTTAATGTTTTACTTATTTTTGAGAGAGACAGAGACAGAATGTGAACAGGGCAGGGGCAGAGAGAGGGAGACACAGAATCTGAAGCGGGCTCCAGGCTCCGAGCTGTCAGCCCAGAGCCCAACGTGGGGCTCGAACTCACAAGCCATGAGATCGCCACCCGAGCCGAAGTCGGACGCTTACCGACGGAGCTACCCAGGTGCGCCACAAGATGACACATTTTATACATACTTTTAAGAACGGACACACTAGGGGCGCCTGAGTGGCTCAGTCGGTTAGGTGTTTGACTTCGGCTCAGGTCACGATCTCATGGCTTGTGAGTTCGAGCCCCACATTGGGCTCTGGGCTGACAGCTCGGAGCCTGGAGCCTGCTTCGGATTCTGTGTCTCCCTCTCTCTCTCTGTCCCTCCCTGGCTCATGCTGTATCCCCTCACTCCCTCTCAAAAATAAATAAACACTAAAAATTTTAAAAATTAAAAAAAGAATGGACACATTAAACAAAGCACATATGTGGAATAGGAAAGTTGAAAAGGGTCAAAAGGTGTCAAGGATCAAAGGTGGAAAATGAACAAAAAACAAGAGTGAGGCCTTACCTGGGGGAGAACAAAAAACACATGCACACCCTCTCTAGAAGATGTTCTATTTCACCCAACTTTTCAGCTTCTCCGGGACGTGCCAACGAACAGCAGATAGGGACCTTAGCCTAATTCTTTGTCTTTTACCTCTTCGCTTTTCCCACATGCCCCACATCTACCTGCTGGGTTCTCAACCAAGTAATCATTTGCTTCCTATGACTTGGTTCATCACAGAGAGATTCGGTTTCCTAAAAATTCAGAATTTTAGTAATCAGTAACACCTACTTCCACATCTCACAAATTCGGACTTGTTTTGTGATTTCAAAAGTGACACTTGAATACACTCAGAGCATTTAGGGGCACTTAAGGAAACTGTATAACCTGTGACACTCAATGCTCACTTGGATGTATCTGTAATTTGGAAGTATGTGTTCCTATTATTATATGGATGAGAAAATGATAAGAGAAAGTCTTGCTTATACAAATAAATCCAGTAATTTAGCAGCAGGCCACAAATGAGAAGCTAGGATCGCTGACTCTCAGACTAGGCCCCCTGTGAACAGGGTAAAGCCCAGGATGATAAAGAAAGGCCTGAGAGCTAGTTCCACAGTTAGGAACAGACCACAGGTCTCCAAAATCCTAGGTCAGTGAGCTTTTTTCTTTCCGCAAGGTGCATATTTGCGATCAGGTGTTTCCCAAAATGGTCCCTTTCTGGTGAACCCAGTGTCTTTACTGTAAGTAACGATACACAGCCCTGTGATGCCTGCTGTTAATTTTCAAGGGGGGAGCACCAAAAACTCACCTATCAGTGATGGAAAAAGATACAGTCAAGGGTACAAGAAATCAGGGACTTTTGGAAAAGTAGTTGGTAGTTCCATACTTTCATATTTATCACATGAAATACAAAAAGGAAGAAGAATATTTACCTTTTAAATATTTTCCTACAACTGAATAAAGGCTTCAATGTGGAAAGTCCAATACGATATGGCCATAGTTCCCTGAATTAAAACCCCTACCTTCTTTATTTATTAATCACATGTTGCCATCACTGTGGTACTAGAAAATTAAATTAGTTCTCACTGACAAACTACCTAAAGGAAAAAAAAGAAAAAAATTGCAAAGGCCCCCCAAAATGTAACATAGTCCCAGAAGAGTGAGTTAAAGTGTTCATTTTAGTTTCCCCGAGGTCTAAATTTCCTCAGGCACCTTCTGTGATCTTTTATTTAGACGGAAAAATATTCAGCTACCGCCTATTCTTTCTCCTTCAGGCATTTAGCCCCAAAGAAAGAGGAAACAGGGAAATATTTCTAAAGAAAGCCCAAAATTCAAGAAATGAAGAAACAGATTAAAATGGAAGTGATTTTTGCAAGAGGTTGAAAATGGTGTCATTTAGAGTAACCCTGGATATACAGATTCCTTGTGACTAACTGTAATCTTTCATAAAGCATTGGAATTTGTATCGATGGAAAAAGCTTCCAGCTATAAGAAAACAAGAGCAGCAGCAATAAACAACACTGATCTCTTTTCTCAAAGAAGCACTATTCATGGACAAAGGAACTGAAGTGGAAAAATAACTTCAGATTTCAATCTACTCTGTAGAGTGATTCACACAAACATACACAGAAAAAACGGGCTTAAATGATAATCACCTGAACAAAGCACAATAAACCTTGCGTAATGGCACATCTCCCTGGTCGAAGGGACTTCATGCACTTAGCAATAACCTAAAGAGGTCACCGAGAGGGGCATCTCATCTAACGCAAGTCCACTTAACCACTTCTGCCAAAAGAGATTCTAAAAATGCTGAAAGGTCTCCAGATAAGACTCCAAAGTCACACCCAGGAACACATTTCAAAGCTCAATAGCCCACACTAGCAGGAAATGAGTCCAGGTAGGTAACTTAAATCACCCACCCTAGGGATTTAACTTGTTTCTTCTCTTTTTGATTTCCGAGGGTAACTGCTGATCCAGCTTCAGCGACAAGCTCTTGTCTTACTGGAAATGCATTATCAAATTGCTCTCAGGATGAGCTGCTGTTCTGCTTGACCTTTGCTTCTGGTTCTCCCTTTACAACACTCCTGACTCACCGGTGGCTCCCCAGGAAACCCTCTGCATCATGAAAATAAGTCACGTGCAGAGAAGAGCAAAGAGGCACCTTCATATTAATTGCAATGCACCTAGAAGTACATCATGGGGTCTCTGAGATATCCAGGAGTGGTGGAGGAAACCGAGAGCAATTCTCAAAAGGGTGTAAGAAGACCCAACGATTCCTTTCTAAGTATTTATCCTAAAGATATTCCCTAACATCAACATTTATTTACTAATAGTACAAACATCTATTTGCAAGGGTGTTCACTGCAGCCCTACTTATAATAGGGAAAAACCAGAAGCAACCTAAAAGTCCAATATTAACAGCATAATTGTTTAAAATTATGAGCACATTGAGTGGAATATTATTCATCCGTGAAAAGTAATCCTGTTACATGAGTACTAACACAAGTATTTTTATGATGCAGTATATTATATTAAGAAAGTAGGTTGGGTGCCTGGATGGCTCGGTCGGTTGAGTGTCCAACTTCAGTTCAGGTCATGATCTCACGGCTCGTGAGTTTGAGCCCCACGTCAGGCTGTGCGCTAACAGCTGGGAGCCTGGAGTCTGATTCGGATTCTGTATCTCCCTTTCTCTCTGCCTATCCCCTGCTCACTCTCTCGCTCTCTCTTTCTCTCTCAAAATAAATAAACAATGAGGGGCACCTGGGTGGCTCGGTCGGTTAAGCATCCGACTTTGGCTCAGGTAATGATCTCGTGGTTCAGGAGTTCAAGCCCCACGTCGGGCTCTGTGCTGACAGCTCGCGGAGTCTGGAGCCTGCTTCGGAATCTGTGACTCCCCCTCTCTCTCTGTCCCCTCCCCAGCTCATGCTCTGTGTCTGTCTCTCAAAAAATAAATAAACGTTAAAAAAAAATTTTTTTTAATAAAAAAAATAAACATTGAAAACAAAAGTAGATTGTGGCACTACAGGTACAGACTTCTGATTTATGTTCAAGTGTATATATATTTGCATGTGTGTCTAAAAATACCAGTCCAGAAAAATACATACCCAGATCCTGGTAGTGGTTATTTGCTGGGTAATAAAATTTTGATATTTTTGCCCCTATATGTTTACCTATGAATATTTTCCAATTTTTCTCTGAAGTAAGCATATACTGTTTCTGTAGTAGAAAAAAAATCTAGTAGTTATTTTATCCTTGGAAACTTCTTAAGGAAGACAACTTGCTGCTTTGTACAAAACTAAGTAAAAAACCACAACAGTGCAGACAACAAAGAAAGTAGGGTCTAGACAAGGGTCCATTCCAAAATGGGGCATGTGGCAAAGACATGGCAAATGAAAAAATAAGTGAGGGTTGAGAGTCAACGGTTTCTCTTCTGTTCTGTGTGACTTCTCTAAAGCATTTGACACTCACTTCTCTAGAATGTCACTCCCGGTTGGTTTCTTCCCATCCCCTTGCCTGTCCCTTCAGTTTTGGCTTCCACCGCTCTACATGTTACCTCAGGCTAACCTCTGCTCTCACTCTGTAACTGTGTGCTCCACTAATCTCTCTTCTGGCCCTCAGAATGAATGTCCAATGTCCACAAGTCCTGCAGACCCATTCAACTCCACATGTCGAAAACCGAATTCCTCACCCTCTCCCCACCAGCCTGCTTCTTTCCCAGGATTCCTTCTCTCTTTTCAGTGACATCATCATGCACCCAAAATAGACATCTCAACGTTATTTTTAACTCCTCCCTAATATTCTTCAAGCAATTTAGAACAAATTATGTCCAGGGCACCTGGGTGGCTCAGTTGGTTGAGCGTCTGACTTCGGCTCAGGTCAATGATCTCGCAGTTCATGAGGCCAAGCCCCACGTTGGGCTCTGTGCTGACAGCTCAGAGCCTGGAGCCTGCTTCGCATTCTTTGTCTCCCTCTCTCTCTGCTCCTCCCCCCCTCACACTCTGTCTCTCTCTCAAAAATAAACATTAAAAATTTTTTTTTAAAAAAGAACAAATTATATCCACCATCTAAATACCGCTGGTATCTGTTATCTTCTCTTTTTTTCTCGCAGCCCTAACCCAATCCTCCATCGTCCCTAACCTGCATCTGATACCTCTTCCTTCTTTCTAGTTCAAAACATATGTTCATTATTTCATCCTTGGGCAAGGCAATCTAGTACCCACCCCACCCCTGTTTAAAACAAAGTCCAAACTGCTTTCTGCTCTGTACAAGGCTCTTCAAAATCCAGTTCCAACTTATCTATCCAGCTTAACCATCCCCCCATCACCAACAACTACATCATGCCCCCCCAAATACACACACTCCAGACCCACCAAGTCTCCACCGAGTCCCCCAAGCACGAAATGCATGCCGTGTCCACGTGTCCCTGCATCCCACTGCTACTGTCTGTAAACTCCCCTCTCTCTTCTCTGCTTATAGTCCATTCTTTAGCATCTTTCTCAATCCTCTTTCCTCTCTGATAATGAAGCCTCAGCCTCACTCCTGTGTGGTCATATTTTCCACCTTGCTTTCACATTACACACATTCCTCTCTTATACTTTTCATCTCCCTTCTTAAGCTGCTCGTATCCCCACAGGAGACTATGAATTGGGCCACTGCCCTGGTCCTCTGCAGAAGTTAGGAAGGCTAAGTACTCACTTCCCCAGTCTCTCTTGCAGCTAGGGATGGTGCTCACAGTACATAGCCCGGCTGATGAGGCATCAGCACAAAACTGCTAGGCAATCTCTGCATAATTGTTGTGTTTTCCTGAGAGTAGAAGAAAAAAAAAAAAAAAAAAAAAAAAAAAAAAAACAGCTAACACCTCCCTCTGCCTCTCACCTTGATATCCGGAGCTGCAGAAGCTATCTTGTCAACATGAGGGCAAAAGCAAGAGCACCACAGATATTACAGCCCCAATGTCACACAGCTCCTGAACAACACTGGCAGTCACCAATCTGCAGACTTATTAGCTGAGAAAAATCAACCATGGTTTTTCTAGCTATGTTTCACACTGTCTGTTGCCTGCCACCTTCCTGATATTTTTATCAACCAATTAATGTAGCAATAACTACTGGAGACCTACCAGTCTCCTGACACTATACTATTTTTATTTGTTTTGCTTTCTCTAATCTTTAGGTGTCATCCTTTCTATTTGCAGAATCGAATGTTGACGTGCTGAAAAATTAAGTAATCTCTCAAGCATCACACATAGCTGTGAAGTTTCTGAGCCAGGATTCCAACCCAAAAGAGCTGCCTGATTTGAAAGATTGTCCTTTTCACCACTTTTGAAGATGGATGCAATGAAGCTAGACCAAGAAAAGAGTTGCTGAAGACAACATGGGTTTGTGAGCCCAGCAAATGAGAAAATCCGTATCAGCTAAATCCATTTACTAGTTTACTGTTGACTTAGTAGTGGGGGATAGAAAAAAAAAAAGCCTTGCTAAAGGTGGTAATAGAGGAATTCTTTCTAGGCTGCCCTCACAAGAATTATCAATCCTGCCACTATTTGTCACAAGAGATTGGATTCTCCTCTTTAAAGCCAAAAATGGTTACTGCCCAGTGCTCCATTTTCTTCAAGATGCTTGCAAATTCATTCACAAAGGAGACCCGTGTTCAAAGGAAGAGTAAGGAAAAGGTTGTTTAAAGCATTTGTGAGCAAAGGCACCACATGAAAGAAAACGCCTCTGCTCAGAGAGTGAGGAGGCCATATTTGGGATCAGGAATGATTTTAAAAGGAGTAGGAAAACACCGCCATAGTGTGATTTAAGGATCGAGAAATGCGTGAGTTAATTTAGCCTAGAGATAGGAGACCAAAAAGACAAATACCCTCCCCATATTACTCTTAGTCTGATGCACACCATATTGTGGAAGAAAGGCAAGAGCGATATACCAGATGGCATATATTTAAATCTCGGTTCCACCACTAACTGTGCCCTGCTCTCTGAAACACAATTAGCTTTATGGTCAAATGAGGGTGATATACTTACCTTCTAAGGTTTCGTGAGGATTATTAAATGAGATAACAGATAAGCAAAGCACTTAGGTCAATGCCTGGCCCCAGTAAGCGTCAGGTAAGTGGTGTGGCTGATGATAACAATAGCAATTAGAAAGCAATGACAACAGCAATTGCTCAGAAGCACCACAACTAGATGGTGATCATGTCAACACTGGGGACAAAACACGTGGTTTAGACATGCAAGTGGTAACACTACGGGGCACAGGGACACACAATTAAGTCCAAGAACACTTTGGGTAAACAAGGCTGACTACTTCCTGTGGAAGGGTTGATATCTTGAAGACCTCACATTATTCTAGAATAATCCTAAAAAAAAAAGATGCTGGGCATTTATGTTTTATCAGTCCAAAGTGGTGGCTCCTACCCCCACCACTTATCAATAGTATAAACAGCTTGCGATGGACTTGACCACCAAATATGAAATTCTGTGTTTCATGCTAAAATTTTTACAATGGGTTTGGGTTCACATTATTTTCACCTGGACTCATAAAGTGAAGTAATATTAACTTCTGTCACAAAATCTCACATATGCATATTTTCAGATCTCATAAAATGTGACGGTTCCCAGGCAGGCCAAATTCTGAAGTCTGGCATCTCAACTGAGTAGACATAGTTGTCTCTCCATCAAAAGCCATCCCAACACCCAACTCCACTCCTAGAGAACACACCTATATCTGGGAAGCTGATGCCCCATGAGGTCACATTTCTCAGCTACCTTGGACAAGCTACAGCCTGTGACAAGTTCTGTCCTACAGAATCTTAGCGACGTTGCCTCCTCCACACTCTTATCCCTTCCTCAGACTGGATGCAAAGGATAATTTGGCCTTCAGGGATGGCAAACCATCAGAGGGAAGGAGTGTGGATCCCTGCCTCAGTGCATGAAGAGAAGCCACCACTGACTGAGAAACATACATCTTGGATAGGAACATGAGTGAGAAATTAAGTTTTATCGTGTTTGAGACATTATACATCTTTAGGTCTTTTCTTTCTTTCTTTCTTTTCTTTTTTCAACAATAGTTCAACCTCTCTTAGTTAGGAGGAAAGCTACACAAAAGAGTTGAGTCCATAGGACCAGTTGGGACACTTAAGCAACCAATGAAATCTAGATACATGTAATTGCACACCTTTAGGAGAATGTTTAGAAATTGAACAACTGGCCTCCACTACAATGTCCAGCCAGTATACCTGACAGGTGTTACTAACAGAGAAAAAAAAAAAACTCTGAATCCATCGGGTGTATGCTAAGTGCCATATCTGTTTATGTGAAAAGCCTAGGGTAGTTATGGCTTCCATAGGTTTAGAAAGGATCTCTGCTGCAGTTTCCATCTCCGCGCAAATGAAAACTCAGGACAGGCAGTCATTTGAAGAATCTTTCCAAGTAGCTGGCCACAGGAGCCCAGCTCCGAGATTCTCACCTCTTGGTATTCACACCTTGTGTTATCTCTTGCCACACTGAAGAGGGCTGAGCTGTATAACCAGTAGGGTACTGCAAACATAACACAGTGTGACTTCCCAGGGTAAGTCACAAAGACACTGTGACTCTCACTTTCCTCTCTCCGAGCATTTGTTCTGGGAGAAACCTGCTGCCATGTCATAAGGATAACCAAGCAGCTTTAAGGAGAAAGTCACATGGCCAGGAGCTCAGGCCTCCTACTAACAACCAGCACTAACTTGGCAGCCACATGACTAGGCCATATTAGAAGCTGGTCATCCAGGGGCACGTGGGTGGCTCAGTCGGTTAAGCATCCGACTTGGGCTCAGGTCATGATCTCACAGTTCGTGGGTTCAAGCCCCCGCATTGGGCTCTGAGCTGACAGCTCAGGACCTGGAGCCTGCTTCAAATACTGTCTCCCCCTCTCTCTGCCCTGTCCCCGTTCGTGCTTTCTCTTTCTCTCAAAAATAAATTTAAAAAAAAATTAAAACTTTGTTTTAAAAAAGCTGCTCATCCAGCCCCAGTCAAGCCTTCATACTGCTGCAGCCCTAGCTAACATCTGTGTGCTACCTTGAGAGACCCTTATCTGCTAAGTTGTTTGAATTCCTGACCTACAAAAACTGGGAAATAATAAATGCTTACAAATTTTAAGCCACTAATTTGGGGGGGGGGGTAGATTTTGTTATGTAGCAGTAGATAACCAATTCATTAGCTTGTTTTAGAAGAAGAGAGAGAGAAAGGAATGGGGAAGGAGAGCAGAGGGAAGGGGGAGGGTAGGAGGAGGGAGAAGAGAGCTAGATAGCTCTACCCAAGGCTGAAAAGCTTTGCCTACCTCTAGTTGTTTTTAATGTTCCCTGGAATGGGGTGGTTCTGTCGGTTAAGCATCCAACTTCAGCTCAGGTCATGATCTCACGGTTTGCGAGTTCGAGCCCCGCATCGGGCTCTGTGCTGACGGCTCAGAGCCTGGAGCCTGCTTCTGATTCTGTGTCTCCTCCTCTCTCTGCTCCTGCCATGCTCATGCTCTGTCTCTCTCTGTCTCTCAATAATGAATAAACATTAAAAAAAAAATTAAGGTTTCCTGGAAATAGGGAGGACTGTGCCAGAGGTCATGGAAGTAATATACTGGGTTTCCTTCAACCCAGTCATATGATGAAATCAGTTCTGTACGTGTGACACACTCTTTTGAACATGGCAGCAAAGACTTTATTCATGAACTGATTACTGGCTCATCTGAACAGAAAATTCAAAGGTTTCTTTCTGTGTGTGTGTGTGTGTGTGTGTGTGTGTGTGTGTGTATCCTGGTAGGACTGGAAAAAACATGGCTAATTGAACATAGCAGATACTTCATTCAGGGAATCAGACACTATTTCTTAAGAGCCTCACATTTCACATAAAATGAAGACTTCAGGGCAATTTTATGCTCGTGCTGCTACACGGGACACTGAGTCTCTCCCATCCCATGATTGAGAACCCTCACACAAGACTACTTCAGTTTTATCTTTCTTGACTGAGGGCACTTAAGAGGTGGGGGAGGGGGATCTCAGTGCCTCCACATAGCGACTAGCTGGTTGTTGGAAATGTCACAGTGTTTGATCACACTGGCATGATTACTGAGGACTAGAAAGCAAGGAACTTACAGTGGCTCATTTCTCTCTTTACAGTTTGCAGGAACCGTCACTCGCCCTTACGTTATACTAGCTGACACACTGGCGAGGCCTAATAGCAGAACCCCACATCAGAAAAGTGTATCAGGAAGACCCAGAACATAGCCGAACAAGACAGGGCCATACCTTAGCATATACTACCAAGGGCAGAGCCCAGCAATGTTTGACGACTGTTGAGTAAGAGCCACTGTTGTGACCAGCAGTCGGTGGCACAATTCCAGTCTGTGGGGAATCCTCCTTTGAAATGGCTGTGTTGTTGTCGTTGTTTCCAGCCTGATTTTTTCACAAAATAGAAATCTAGCAAATATTAAAAAATGACATGGTATTTTTATTTTTTTAATAAGCTAACAGCCTCTAGTAGATAATTTCCATGAACACCGTATCACTTTTTAACAAAATGAATTTGTGTGTATAGGGTCTTCTTTGCCTTTGAGGTTGCAGACGACATATAAACCAAATACTTAAGTGCATCCTGCAATGATTCCCAATCTGGAGTCCCAATCTGAAGATAATATTGGGCTTCCTCATCATTGTAAAAAAAAAAAAAAATGCAACAAGAATTACGCATTTGCCCAGGATGGATGAGGCTATCTGGGTCAAATTAAACAGAGGGAAGTACACTGGCCCCCGAGGTCCAAAGGAGGACCAGTGCCTGTTTTTCTAAACAAAATCTCATCGGAGTGCAAATTGTCTGCAAGTGCTTCCACCAGACAACACCAAAGCTGAGTAGCTGAGACAGAGGCTACATGGCTCAGAAAGCTGAAAATAGTTGCTCTCTGGCCTTTCGCACGAAGAGTTTGCCAACCCCTGAAATAAAGTATCACACTTCTCACTTTGGGCTCAGAATGTTTAGACTGATGTCGGACCCTTTCCTGGTTATGTCATGTACACTGGTCCCTAATTTCTTGGATTAATAACGTTAAAATAACGAATGTGGTAGATCGAATCTTTCAAGATTTTGGGTGGAGTCAACAGAAATTCCCTTCTTAACCAAGTTTTGCCTTACTCGTGCTTACCGAAGTTTTAAAAGATGGAATCTGGACCGTTCATCCACTTGTTCAACAGCTTTTAAACCACTGGGTAAGTTTAAGTAGCTGCCTTTTTTCCAACATGTCTTACTTAGTTGGTCACCAATACTTTCTAGGGCTAAATACTCTTAGTCTTATATTGTGTTTTTAAGAAGAAAACATGTAAACTACTTCAGACACAGTGTTTTTCTTGATGTGAAGTCATAAGCATGGATCAATCCATATCGTACAAGATAAGAAAGTGCTTGTAGCAAAATTTAATAAGAGTGTAACAGCTACAGGATTTGAATTCACTGGTTTGGAAACACAAAGCATATACATTTTGGCAGTTAAAGAGAAAACCTTCATTACAGTCTAGGGAAGGGGATTCCCATCTTACACCTTCAAGGCAACAGAAAGAGTCTCAATGAGTGTCAGTTTTGTTACAAAGACGATACTTGGAATCCTTGGTATAAAGAACTTTCTCCTCAGACTCATCTCTTCTTAGATCTGGCAAAAGGATGAATTTACCTATGTGGGGACCCTGGTACTCTATTACAAGGAAAAGGCTTAGATGTTTTCTGCTTCACACACCTACTCAAAATATTATCCACATAATGTATATACAAAGTCAAGGCCCAAATATCTAGAACATTCCCTAGACCAGGGTTTCTCAACCTTGGCACCACTGACAGATCCTTTGGGCATGATGATTCATCACTGTAGGAGGCTGCCTCACGCACTATAGGATGTGTAGCAGGCATCCAGGCCTCCTCGGTAAACACCCAGAGGACCCCACCCTGGCTGACAACCAAAAGTGTTGCAGAGATTACTGAATGTCCCCAGAGGCAGGGGCGGGGGCGGGGGGGGGGGGTACAAATAAACCGGCCCTCAGCTGAGGACCACTGGGCCAGTTCCTCTGGGCTGGTTTCTCTCTCCAATTGTCATCTTTTGCTGTAGTACCCAGATTCCCTTCCCACAATCTAATCAACACGGAGAAGGCATCCACCGTGAGCCTCCCTTTTCAACTCCGTGTGTTCAAACCCCTCCCTGATTCACCAGCCGTGAGGCACAGCCTCTTGTCACTGATCAGGGCAAACATCTAAGTAGCCTGCGTTTGCTACAGGGTCCCCTGCGATAGATTATCGCCTTACATATTGCACATTAACAGAATTTCTCATGACAGAGCCAACAGTCGAATGTGGTTGTTTTCCTTGAGATCCTTTTAAATCCCCAATTCAATTACCGTGCTCATTTTTCTGATGAATCATCAGCAGAAAGCCAGACTATTTTTCAGAGAGTGATATGATCCTCAGCTGGAACATTACTTCTGTCGGACTCTGCTTTACCTACTTGGCACTAAACACACGGTCTGGCTCTGAAGAAGGTTAGACCTTAGTACTTAAGGCAGCACGAAATTAACCCGTTCTAGAACTTCTGGTTTCTTCAAGACAGCTTCTACGACCGCCACCAAAAGAAAAAGGGAGAAACTAAAACTAAACAATGGAGCCAAGTGTGTGGTGTTACTTTATTATTGTATTTCTACATCTGATAGCCTCAGAGTTGCCAATCTCAGCTCTAGGCCACAATTAAACTGATGCATCAAAATAAAGACTTCACGTCTGTTTTCAAACATCACAGCAGCAGTGAAATGTTAAGTCTTCGGGATTGCTTTTCCCTCAAGGATTTCCTTTCTTCTCTGCCTCTTGTTCCTTCACTAGAGGGACACACACCAGCGAAGCAACATGTGACATGTTGATATTGTCGCAGACAGCAAATCCCCACAGAACTCAGGAACTGTGCCATCAATGAGCGGGTTTCTTTGAACCCCAAAATGGCCTAAAAGCTGACAGCAGAAGAAACACTGGACACGTGGCCGTCCCACACTCAGGCTGTCGCTCTCTGAGCTGAGAGCCTTTGTTGCCGCAGCAGGCAGGTAACATGGGCACGTTTCTGAGTGCAATGAGACCGGGAGGAGACAGTGGTGAAAGCAAGGAGTCCCCAGGGATTAAAACCCACCCGTCGGCCGACTTTCCCTGAGCCTTGCTCCCCGGACACCCGCCTCTCTGAGTTGCCTGAAGCTGTTGACAACACAGACACCAGGATTCCGTCCTTCACCTCAAGACCTTCCAGTGGTGAAAACTGAACCCTCCCTGATGCATAAGACTCCAAAATGAGCTCCAGTTCCTGTCTTTAGCTCAAACATAAAGAAATAAGAAGGGGATGACTAATGGGCAATTATGGTTGCCTTGGCTACAACTCTAACTTTTGGCAGATATATTAATTTTTCGGTACCTCTGTGTGTTTAATACTTGTTTAAATAGTACATAAAAATACCCAAAGGTGTCAGGATTATCGGCCTCACCATAGGCCTTTTTCTTTCTTGACGATTCTTCCGTGACTGCATTCTCACTCCCTGGTCCAGATTACCTGCCACAGCTGGGGTAGAGGAGAGCGTGGTCCCGTGGTCCCGTCTCTCACCATTTTCCATGCATTGCTACATTCTGAATGTGATGCCTAGGGGCCTCCCAGCTAACTGGATGTGTAAATAAAAGAGTTTTAAATCACTTCAAGGTGTCATTCAAATTTTCATCCTCGCTAACAGGGAGGAAATTCACCACACCCACCCTGGGGCCATTTTCCCATCTCTTTTCCTGCTGACACGCAAGTAATGTGCTAGACAAAGGCACAGCAAGTCCCATATTAGCATCTTTTAGGACTAACTCCCCAGTCCTTCCTCCAATCTTAACAAGATCACTTTTCTCACTCGTGAATGGAAAAAAAAAGAAATACAAAAGAGACCTAAAAACGTAGTTTTCATTATCAGACTTTTTTTTTCATATCCTCTCTTTTTCTTATTTATCCACACCTGAAACCCCTAGTAATCATAATGAACTTGGAATGATATTTAGTGAGATACAAAAAAAACGAAAAAAGAAATATAGGCCACCTTCAAAGGGTATGACTTTGTAACTTAGTACTCCTTATCCATTATATAATTAGAAAATTATTCCCTGCATTGTTGTTGCAAGCACAGGGGCTCTGTGATGATATCAGACTGGGGCTCTCAGCAAGACTGCTCTGCCTGTGGGTTCTGACAAGTGTCATTACAGTAATCCCTACAGTGAGAAGACAATCATTAGTAAATGGCAAAGAAGAGGTGTCAATGGTGCTTCAGCCACAGGTTCAACTACCCACTAATAAAGGCTTTGACCTTGGATAATAGAAAAGCCATCTCTTGGAACCACTTTACCAGAGACTGTTTTCTATAACAGCCAAGGACAAATACCAAGATTCAGTGGAACAACCTAAGTAAAAATAGCAACACCACTAGACAAAATTTTTGAATGAGATCTTCCTCCAGGCAGCCTCTACATACAACAGTGTAAGTAGTTCAAAGGCAATTAGTAAGTAATTCACCAAGAACCTAAACCAAACCTTAGGAACCTGTAAAATCTCCATCCTTGTCAAAGGATTGGTATCTCAAAGGGATTTCTGTCAACGATGGCTAGGGCAGGCCTGGAGAGGTGAAGTCACAGTCTGTGAGATGGTTACCCAATAAAACTTTCTGCAATGATAGAAAGTTGCCCAACAGGACGCCTTTAGACTTAGAACTTCTGAGCACCTAAAGTGTGGCTGGTACAAATGAAGAAGTGAATTTGTAATTTTACTTCCTTGTAATTCCATTTAACTCTAAATAGCCGTATGTGTCTACTGACTACCATATTAGATAATGCAGGTTTGGAAACTGAGGAGGGGAGTGCTGAGGACTGAGCGTCCTGTGCAGGCAAGTAAGGAAGTACTGCCAGGAAAGCTGTAAGCCCAGGGCAGGCAGAGCCCCCTCCAACTGATTGTCAAAGAAAGTCTACTTCCGAGGTTGAGGCTGAATTCATTAGGAAAGTGTGCTCTGGTGAACGAGAGATGTGGCACAAGAACACAGAAAGGGGAGTTGGTGGCACGTGTGTTGTGATTTCACAAAGCCAGTATGGGGAGAACACACCTGCTAGAAGAAGTAGAGAGAAGCAGAGCAGGTGACCAGGTTCTGAGGCCATTAGATAGACAGAAAATCTAGAAAACAGACTGGTTTGTAGTTATTTCTTTACCGCCCTAAGTGGATGCTAACCAGAAACATGGTTAGGCAGGGACTGTAAATATGTGCCTGTAGCCAGACAGCCGGGGGGGCCACTGGTGTCATATTATTTATTTAGCTATTTATTTATGATCTGTCATATTTATTTAGTTTAGTTACTCGCTTAGTGTCTGTCTCTCCCAGCAGAATGTGTGCTGCATCAGAACATGGACCATTCTGGGCTAGAAACTAGGCATTAAATAAAAGATTGTCAGAAGGAGTTGTCAAAAATATATTTGCAGGTCCCCTACATGCAATATACCGCGTTAGGCTTGGAGAAAGAGCCGTGAAAAAGACAAACCTGGTCCGTGTCCTCATGGCTTATATTCAATAGCTAATTATACAATGAAGAATGTATGATCCCATATTGACAGGGATCTCACACACGGTTGACAGGGGAAGGTGCAAACAGGGAAAAACTTCTTTGAAGTGTTGAACTGAACTTTGAAGGCTGAATTGGGACTAACTGGGTGAGAGGGAAGTGAAGGGGGTGGGGGAGAGAGTATTCCAGGCAAAGTAAATTGCTTCGGCAAAGGCTCTGGGTAGGACAGGGTGAACTCCAGAAACTTAAATAAATGAAAACAAAAACACCAATATTACTGTCATCCAAAGAGCAAGCAAGGCAGAGTGGCAGGAGAGCTGACTCTCAGGGTCATTTGGTGATGTTCCCAAAGTACTGCAGCCAAAACTCAGCCCCTTGGACCTCTCAGGAGCCTGAACCCACCCAACATTACCTGAGGGCATCCTTCCCAGGAATGACCACATGGTCCTGTGGACCCCAGATTCAATCACCTTTAACTCTAATGAAATAATCTTGTTCAATTTCTTAAATAGGGTCACAGAAAACCACGTGGGGGGGGGGGCTCATTTATCTGACAAAATCGAAGAGACTTATGCACACACACTCAGAGTTTTCTAAGAGCTTATAAAACACTCTGCTCATGTACTACTGAATTTGTTTCCAATCTAGACAGTCCTTAGAAAGAGAAAAATACTATCCCCATTTCACTGTTGACAACCCTAAGTCTCAAAGAAAATGTGACTTGTCCAAGAGTTCAGTTAGAAAGGGCACAACCAGGATTCAAAGTCATAGCACCCAAGACCCATGATGATCTTCCCTACATGGGCGGCTTCCTTCCAACTGAGAGTCCCAGGGAAAATACTGAATCTGATCCTTAGTGACGCCAACTCCACCAACCATGCAATTTTTTTGACTCTTTTTAAGTTTTTATTTAAATTCCAGTTAACATACTGTAATATTAATTTCAGGTGTAGCATATAGTGATTCAACACTTCCAAAACATCTGGTGCTCATCACAATAAGGGCATCCCTGAATCCCTATCACCTATTTAACATTCCCCCACCCACTCCTACCTCCTCTGGTAACCATCAGTGTGTTCTCTATAGCTAAGAATTGTTTCTTGGTTTGCCTCTCTTTTTTTCCCTTTGCTCATTTGTTTAGTTTCTTAAATTCCACACATGAGCGAAATCATATGGCATCTGTCTTTCCCTGATTGACTTATTTCACTTAGCATAATACTGTCTGGCTCTATCCATGTCGTTGCAAATGGTGAAGATTTCATTCTTTTTCATGGCTGGTGTGTGTGTGTGTGTGTGTGTGTGTGTGTGTGTGTGTGTGTGTGTGTGTACCACTTCTTTATCAACTCATCATGCAGCGGACACTTGGGTGGTTTCCATAATTTGTCTATTGTAGGTAATGCTACTATAAACATTAGGATGCATGTATTCCTTTCAATGAGTATTTTTTGTATTCCTTGGGTAAATACCTAGTTGTACAATTGTAGAATTGTAGTTCTTTTTAACAGTCTCCATGCTGTTTTCCAGAGCAGCTGTACCAGTTTGCATTCTGACCAACAGTGCAATAGGGTTCCCCTATCTCCACATTCTCACCAACACCTGTTGTGTCTTGTGTTTTCGATTTGGGCCATTTGCAGGTATAAGACGATATCTCGCTGTAGTTCTGATTTGCATTTCCCTCATGATAACTGATGTTGAGCATCTTTTCATGTGTCTATTAGCTATCCATGTCTTCTTTGGAAAAATGTCTATTCATGTTTTCTGCTCATTTTGTAATTGGATTATTCACTTTTGGGGTGTTGAGTTTTATACATTTTCTATATATTTTGGATCCTAACCTTTATGGAATATGTCATTTGCAAATATCTTCTCCCATTCTACAGGCTGCCTTTTAGACTTGTTGATTTGTTTCCTTTGCTGTGCACAAGCTTTTTATTTTGATGTAGTACCAGTAGTTTATTTTTGCTTTTGGTTCCCTTGCCTCAGGAGGCATATCTAGAAACAATTTGCTATGGCCAACGTCAAAGAAGTTACTGCTTGTGTTCTCCTCTAGAAGTTTCCAACCATGCATTTTTAAAAACAATTTTTATTGAGGTTTTTGTCCTGCTGGTGAAGCCCCCCCCTCCCCCCAAAGAGCCTCTTCTTCTCTAGCCAGGGAGACCTTCTCAGCAACTTCCTAAAACACACTTACTTCAGAGTGGGAGGCCATAAAGAGCTGCTCTGGAAAGTTCTATAGCCACTTATTCAGAAAAGTTATGACATTCGTCCAATTCAAATGCAGAGTCTTGTTTTCAACTATTTTTTAAGTCAATCTGGAGAACCTGGAATCATTCACGGGGCCTCATTAGTTCTGAAATAGAATGAGTCATTTTCAGACTTCATGGATTGAATGCCCCAAAGCACTTTCAACAGTGACAGCTCTCATATCCCGAGAGTGTGCAATGGTCCACCAACTCATACATGTGTCCTGTAATCAGAGTGACCAAGTGTCCTGGGAGCGAATGCGTGGTCACTCTCCAGGCAATTCAATCCTCATAACACTCAGATGTGGTAATAACTAGGGACTTACCAATCACCTTAACCGATAAGAGGATTCAAACCAGTGTTCGTGTGGTTTGCCCCAAGTCCTCAGAGCTTGCAGGGTCAAAACTGGGGTCTGAGCGGGGATCTGACTCCCAGAGGTTAGTCCGACCCTAGCCCTGTGGGTAACCACAGCACCACAATTTAGCTGAGTGAGATGGACATCTTTGGGTACTAAAATGTAAATGCATACCTCAAACCTTCTACTTCTCTGGAGAATTCTCACCTTTCTACCTTATGAAGTGGATAGGGTTTTTTCAGGACTGAAATAAAACTGGGAGCACTCTTTTTGCCTTAAGCTCAATGTCCTGATTTGCATGTCAATGCCAGCAGTGTTATTTCACCTAAGGGCTGCTTTTAAAACACCCAGAGCAGAGAAAGCAGTCTGGGCTGGGAACCTAACCAGTAAATTGTGGAGAACAGGCCTGGAGTCACATCTGATGAAGTGGAAAGAGAAAGAGTCCGCCAGACTTAAATTTAAATTCTTCCTCTGCCATATACTAGCTGTGTGACCTCAGGACTAATAATAGTTATTTCACAGGATTACCGTGGAGCATAAAATGAGATCACCCAATGTGAATCTACCTCACTCCATGACTGGCACATGAAAAACACCCCATAAATGTTAGTTCGCCAAAAACCCCCAAGAAAGGAAACTCAAAATTTCCTTTCTTTGTAATCTCCTCAAACTTCCACCAGGGTTTCTGAACTCTAAACCTATGTGACAATAATAGGCTGTATCAATAATAAGAATACAACCAACCCAATTTTTTTTAAAACCCGTCAAAAATTTGAACAGACTTTTCCCCAAAGAAAAATACAGATGGATGGCAACAGGCACATAAGATGTTCAACATCACTTGTCATTAGGGAAGCACAAATTAAGGCCACAGCAAAGTATCATTACGTACCTACTAGAATGACTAAAATTAAAAATGTTGACAATACCAAGTGTTGACAATGTTAGGGAGCAACTGGAATTCTCAGGCACTGACAGCAGGAATGCACGCTGGATCGGTACATTTGCTATATTTGAAAACACGCTGGCAGCTTCTTATAAAACTGAATACACTTATCCTACAATCCAGCAGTCCCATTCCTAGGAGTTTGCCCAAGACAAATGAAAATGTATGTCCACGAAAAACTGTTTCTTAATAAAAGCCCGAAATCTGTAAACAACCCAAATATCCATCAACAGGTGAATGGATACACAATGTGTGGTGTTTCTACACAATGAAATGCTAGGCAGTGAGAAAAAGGAACCTACTGGTACAAAGGTCAAAACGAGTGACTACCAAATACACTTTGTTAAGCAAAAGAAGTCTGGTGCAAAAGACTGTAGAATATTGGACTTTATGTATTTGAAATTTTAAAAGGCTGGGGTGGAGTGAGGGAACTGTCTGCAGGGGGACACAACAGAAGTCTCTGGAGGTGATGGAAAGGTTCCACATCCTGTTTGAAGTAGCCTTTACACAAGTATTCACAACTGTCAAAACTCACTGAACTGTACACTTAGAAAGGGTGAGTTTTGGGGCTCCTGGGTGGCTCGGTTGGTTAAGCGTCCGACTTCGGCTCAGGTCATGGTCTCACGGTTCGTGGGTTCGAGCCCCGCGTCCGGCTCTGTGCTGACAGCTCAGAGCCTGGAGCCTGCTTCGGATTCTGTGTCCCCCTCTCTGCCCTCCCCCACCATGCTCTGTCTCTCCCTGTGTCTTAAAAATGAATAAATGTTACAAAAAAACAAAAGTTTTTTTAAAGGGTGAGTTTTACTACCTGCAAATTATGCCAGGAAATCTTACTTTTAAAAGCAAATAGATTGTAAAATACAAGGGGTCTAACCCGGGAAGGAGGATGCAATCCTGGGAAACGGATGGAGGACGAAGCATGGGAGGATGGACAGGGTCAACTCTGCCACTGGTTTTGCGAATGGGGCTTGACTTGAACTTTTGGTTATCGGGAGAGCAAACCAAGAATAGGGGATTCGTTTATTAGCTAGTATCTCCATATTGCCCGGTCTCATTTCATCTGGCTACTTCCAGTGCCTGTTAGACAGGTCAACACTTTGCTGCAAAAAAGTGTGTGAAGTGGCCCCACTTGTAAAGAATTTCCTTATGTTCTCATCTCTCTGATGGTCCTCATGTCCTACAGCATCATGATCTGTGCATAAGTGTGCCTCCTCCATGACACTGTGGGTTTCTCTTTCAATTCTGTAATCCCAGCATCTAGGAGGTGTATAACGAGTGTTGACTGACACATCCAGGCACCATTCGATGTAAACTGCTATTTACTGAGGGCCCACTCACTAAGTGCCAGGCATGGTGCTGGAAGAGAGTGTGAGCAGGAATGAACAGCTCACCCCCAACATCAGCCATCCAAAAATGAGGAAAATGGTGCCTCCTCCTATAGGACTCCCTCTGTAGGAGGTCACGTCCAATGTGAAAACAGAAATATCCTGACATGTAGATTCCAAAGTCAAAGAAAATGCATTAGGGCTTGGAGCAGGAAACCAACTTGCTTTAATTTAGGGGCAGACACAAAAAATGTTAATGTATTTCATTCTAATGGACATGAGTTCCATGGAAGATCCATATTTTAAAACATCAGAGCCCCATCACATTCATCCTGAGATTATCTGTTCAGCAGATGTGAAATGTGTCACTAATTTCATTTTATAAGTGGGGAAACTAACCTATACACAAGCAATAGAATACCTAATTTTCCTCTGTATTCTCTGTTTTCAAATGGTAGGAAATAAATGCTAAAAAAAAAAAAATTCCAAGTTCTTGTGTATTTTTCTGCCTCTGTATCTGCCCATCTGGTTCTCATCTCTTCTCTTTGCCTCCATTTCTCTTTTTTCTTTTCTCTCCCTCCCTTAATACCTCCCCCTCTGTCCCCCTCTCCTCCCACTGCCTTCTTGTCCTCTCCAGGAGGGGAGTTATACCAGGTGTTTTGCCCCTGATACCCAGTCTCCCTGCGTTGGCAACGGCACCTTGATTCCCCACCCCCACCCCACCCTGAACTGTACCCCTTCCAAAGAATACAAACCGCAAGAACATGCAATGTAATGCCCACTACTTCCCTGACCAAGACGCAGCTACCTGGTCCAAGCAAGGTCAATTAGATAACCTTGCCATGGACTCTGGCTCTTGAGCAGAGTGACAGAAAGGCAAAAAGATGACTGGAATTTATTCCTCTTGTGTCAGTGCCCTTGAGAAACCGTTCATCACCTTCTACTACATAGATCTTCAGAGATTCCCTGGCTTTAGTGTTTCTCAAAACCAGGTGTATCATTTCTCCTTTGATTCTGCGATTACCTTACAACCTTACAATAAAATGCATTTTTGCTCAAATTAAAGTCAGTTTCTGTTGCTTGCAAACAGAGAGGCCTAAAAAATACAACTTTTTAGCTCAATCATTTTTTTAAGTCTTAAAATTTGCCACCTACTTCTCCTAAGAAGCCATAAATGTGTAAAAGCAGGGCAATTCATTTGCTTTATTATTGTCTTATTATTTATTAATTACTTATTATTTATTATTTTATTTTATTATTGCGTGTACCCCTGGGGCTTGGACTGGGATGTGGGGGCCTTCTATCCAGGTCCTCCCTCGCTTTCCTGATAAGTGAGGAGAGGTCCACTGACAAGTCAAGATTAAGGATAATTCTCTCCTAACCTCCTGCCCACCAGAAAAGGACCTCAAGGCTCCCCAGGGTAAAATCAGGTTAATGAGCACCAACTTGTTTTGATTCCAAAATAGTATACCTGTATCATTTCCAGCCCCACAACCCTCTACGAAACTGAAAATTCTAGTTGAACTTGGAGCCCCAACTCATTCTCCTTTTCAGAACCCTGGATCACAATACGAACAATAATAACAATAATACTCACAATAATAATCACAATTACCAAGCAGTCAGTACCTATGAAGCACTGAATTACAAACTGTATACAGCTTATCTCATTCAAGCCATACAAAATTAATTATGCCTATTTTACAGATGAACATACTGAGATTTGGAAAGGTCAGGATCTCACTGAGGTCAAGAGCAATAAAAAAGCCAAGAGCAAATGCAGGTCTTTCTGATTTCTCTCTTAATCAGAAAGCCAACACACTTGATCACAATGACATCCTTCCTAACGTGGGCAAGTTTCCGCTTCTGTGCTGGAAATCAGAGTTCACCCGGCTAATACAACACAAAAATGAAAGGGCTTCCATTATTTTTCACGCCAGAAACAAACACCCAAGGGGTTAGGCATCAAAGTGAACTGTCTTGATTTTATCAATTGCCTTTTCTCCTCTACTTGCCACTTGAGACTATGCTGTCCTCTGTGTACTGACAAACCCTATCTTACCTGGCACAGGAATGTTTTTCAGGATAAAATAAAAAAAGAAGACTCTCACTCCCCATAAGTTAACAGCACTCAAGAGCTTTGCCAAAGGTGTAACTCCCATAGGGCTCACTGCCTCAGAATGCACAGCTCGGGGGACCTCAACCTTTGTATTTTGCAAGCTGCTCCAGCCCACCAGAAGAAAAGGGAGGATAGTTAACCCCAATTAAACCTGGCTCTTAAATACCCTCTCAAACACCTTTCAGGTGTAAAGAAAATATTAAAAGGATAAAATGAAGAACATCAATATGCTGGCACGTTCACTCAACAAAAGTTGACTGGACAAGTTTAGCTTAAGTACTGTATCAATGTTAATTTCTTCATTGGGATACACAGAGCATGATTAAGAAGGAGGTTAACGTGAGGGGAAGCTGGGTAAGAGGTATATGGGAACTCTCTGTCTTATGTTTACAACTCTCCTATAAATCTGGTTATTTCAAAATTAAAGGCTTTAAAAAATGGGGCGCCTGGGTGGCTCAGTCGGTTGAGCATCTGACTTCGGCTCAGGTTACGACCTCGCGGTTCATGAGTTCGAGCCCCGCATCCGGCTCTGTGCTGACAGCTCAGAACCTGGAGCCTGCTTCAGATTCTGTCTGTCTGTCTGTCTGTCTCTCTCTCTCTGTCCCCTCCCCCACTCACACTCTGTCTCTCTCTCAAAAATAAGTAAACATCACATCCTCTGTAAGACTGATGATTTAGACAGCATCACTGATGAAATGCAGTTGAAATGAGAATCTTGAGTCATGCTCATCAATGAAGTATCATTGGTGGCAGCAGCACAGAGTCTCTCTAGTCCAAAACCACAAGAATAAACATATTCTGCAAACCAAAGCTTTAATGAGAACTTAACAAAAAAGAGCGCTTGATCATGATACCTCGCATCTGGGCCATAAATATATGCTTCACGGTAAATGGTATGCGTGTCTGTGTGAGAGAACGGCGGGAAGACGAGGGGAGAAAAGCTGAGAATACATGAATGAGATGAAGCTAAAGCAGACAAGAAAGAATCATTTACATCACTCATCTGGGATCAGGCGAAGAATTCACACATCTGTACCAGTAACTACATAACACAAATGGAGTGAGTTACTAGGTGCTGGTCCTCAACACAAGGAACTTTTTCTTTTTTTAACTTTTCCAAAGAAAGTTTCAGAAATTCCTATCCAAGAGCCACTCGGCATAAGCAAAGCACTTCAGAGGGGTCTTAAAAGGCACATTTCTTAATGGGATATCTTAGGCCTACAGAGAACTCTGCAAGAAACTTTTGGGGATGATCAGATCCAGGGTCGGGAACTCTTTCGAGGATGGGAAGGTCTCTTACTCAAGGGCATGACCATTTCATCTTCATCTGCAAGACCAGAAAAAAAGAGGTTTGTACAGTTTACAGAAACTCTATTCTGACACGACGACTAAGTGCTTGAGATAACGGGTGAGAAAATACCTCACTAGGTCCCCAAAAGGGAGAGACCACATTGTCTTTGGATGTCATTGCAAGAAAAGGAAACTGTTTTGTAAAGGTTTAACATAAACCTGCGTGAAAGCACAGAGGAGAAATAAATGGTCGATTTAGGGTCTACTCCAATTCATGGAATCAAAGCATACATAGCATGTAGCTGCTTTAAAACATTTCTCCAAAGAGTAGTTGGTAGAGAGGGATCAGGCATTGTTATTCTAGGAACAGAGAGTGCCAGTCACATCATGAAACTCTGGTGTAAAAAATCCTTTGACTGATGCAGTTTTCTAACCTTTCCTCCTATTTCAGAGACTTTCTGAGGATGTATAAGCATAAACTCGCAATTCAGGAGACAAGCTGATCTGGCACTAAGCTCTGATTTCTTCTCCAATAAGACAACTGGGGTAAATTCATGAGAAAGTAAATCATGGCCCCAAATCAGAAACTGAAAAAAAGAAAAAAAATGCCATTACTCCCTGGACACTTCATTTGAGGGAGAGAGGAGTCATATCCACTGACATTCTATTTACAGTACCCTTGCTTAGAGGAGGATTTAAGATAAAGTAGAGTATTCAAAATTCATATTTTATCACTTTCACAAGTGAAAAAAACCACAATAGTTCACCGCATTATATTTGTACGTTACTGTGTTTAAATCCTATCACGCGAATATCCCCGCTTCACCCCAAGCAGCTTGGTAAAACCACATTCCATTTTATCCCACTTTGTCTTCCATTTATATTTTAGTAGAATAACTTGGTCAGACATCCAAAGGCCCTCCCACTAATGAAACCAGGATTTGCTAAGAAAATCAGTTGATAACTTGCCTTAGCATCCATCAAAGACAAAAAGAGTTATTAAAGTCTGAAACACCTCAAACTCAGAAGAACCAGTGGGAGAGCGCCAGAGGCAAACGAAGGGTTAAAACAGCTGATTTCTGGCTTAAGAGGATGCAACACAATTTTTTTAAGGCAAACACCTGGAGGGAAAAAAGTAGTATCTTGTTTCCACCTCAAGAAATTGCAGACAAACCTAAAGCAAATCACATCAGTGGAATACTCAATTAACTGAACATGCTAATTAACGATATGTAATCAACCCGCTTTCAGGCCTGTCTTCACCTGCTGTAATTCTGTAGTGCGTTGCCTTCCTTATTCCTCACAAACGGTAGAACATTAGACAGTCTGCATGGTGCATCAAAGGGAAACAAATAAGCACAGATTTTTGCTGATGGCAGGAATTTCTCATGCTCAGGGCATATGAACCAACAATACGGAAACGGCAGCACCGGCTGTGTATTTTAATTATTCCCCACACCTATTCTGCAAAAGAGACTTTAAGTTTGACTCGATAATACAATGCTCGGTTATGGTTATTTCATAAAACTGAGCGCACACAGTCATTTAAAGTAGTAAATATGCAGTCATGACAGAATTAAATATTCATGAAATCAAGAGCCACTGGAAAGCAGAGGATAGTGGACTATTAAAATTCATCATAGTTTTTACAATGTAAATGCTGTATGCATTCGTAAGGCACTCCAATTGGGTCTGGTGTGCGCCCAGATTCCAAGTTCCATGGTCGACTGCCATTTAAATTACAATACTGATTTGGGCAGATAAACAACAATGTCAATCCTTACCTCAGTTTCAAAATGCAAGGCAATCTGGAACATTTGCAAATACCAACTTGTTAAGTGAGCTTGTCTCCAAATACAGAACAGCAACACTCCACATGATCCCAGTGTGTTTCGGGTATTTGTTTAATCCACTAGTACCTTCGGAAAGGTCCAACAGAAACCAAGGTAATCTTGTAGGAGGAGCACTCACGGAAGCACTCAACGCATGCAATTCTCTTCTAACCAGCCCAAGTAGCTATTTTGTTGTAGCTTCCTTAAGTGATGCAAAGTAAGAAAGTATTCGGACAGACCCTTCTTTGGTTCCACTATTCTCATTTGTTGCACCAACTCTTCCCCAACATTAGCAGGCAGTTTCCAAATGTATTCACAACCACACGTGTACGCTTGACACAGATACAACTAAACAACACTAGCTTCCATTGCACAAAACAGAACTCCAAGCGTGAATGGAAAAATAGGCTCAGAGACAAAGCTGTAATAAATACACTCCCATCATATTACCAGAGCGTTGTTTTCTATGCCGTTTCCTTCACTTTCCGATTTTCTCCAGAAGAAACATCAGCACCAGAGAATGATGGCATCTGAGCCATTTCTTACTGGAATCCAATTACTTGAAGAACTCCCCGGGCCACAGTAAGAAGTAGCTATCCCCTGGTCTACAATGACACAGCAGGGCTGCAAAAGATTTCCAGGGCTCCTCTGCTGCCAGGCACCTGGTCCCGGCCCTCCTAGCGAGGAGGGGGCCCGCGGAGGAGGAGGGCCTCGACTTTAGAGCTGGGTTAGGCAGTGCTCTCCATTCTGCAAAGGAGCCAAACTTTGCTCCCATTGTTGCCATCTTAAGCTTGATGTCACCTCCCTCCAAGGAGTCTCAGAAGCCACTTGGCAGCTCCCGAAGACACGCTTCCCCTTGACCTACATCATCTCAAGAAGCCTTGGTCAGACTGTGTGGGCAACCAGAGGTCTCCCCACACGGCTCTCCCCGAGTGCCCTGCTCTACCCCGGGCATCACACCGCAAGTACCAGAAGACTTTTCCCTGCACACACCTCTGAATACGGAAACCAGGACAGGCTCCGGCACACGCCTTCCAGTTCGGAAAGTCACTCTCTCCCGCCGACTCCCCTCGATCTCACGCCTTCCCCACCTCTGCAACCCCCACCGCCACACAAACGAGGGAAGGGGTGGGGGGAGCGGAGGGGTTAAAGTGACAGCCACTACGAGAGATCCTCGGTTTTGTCCAAAAGGTGTCACAGCTCCAACACTGTGGACCTACCTTGCTCTCTCCTTTCTCGCTGTTGGGTCTCGCCTCGGGATCGTCGCTGTCCTCCACGCCAGCACTCTCGCCGGGCACTTCATCCTGAGCCAGCTGCTGCTGCTGCTGCTGCTGCTGCTGCTGCTGCTGTTGCTGCGGCGGCTGCGGCGGGGGCTGGGGCTGGGGCTGGGGCGGCTGTGGCGGCGCCTGGCAGGCTCCGCCAGCCCCCTGGGAGCGGGGGATGGGCTCCGGGCGCGGAGAAACTCCCTCAACATCCATCTCCATCTTCCCATTCACTGGAGGGCAAGACAAAAGCGGAGCGGGGACTTGGCAGCGGCGCCCGGCGGCTCCTCAGCTGCCCGTGGCACGCATGGCTCGCCGAGGAGGGGCCGCCTCCCGCGCGCCCTCCCTCCTGCCGCCCTTCGCCCGCGCTCCCCGCGGCTCCGCTCGCCCGCTCGGCTCCGGCGCTGGCGGCGTCTGGGCCGGGGCGCGCGGGGCGCGGGGGGCCGCGTGTCCTTGGAGCGGTGGCCTTCGGGCGCCCCCGGCAGCCCCGCTAAGCAGAGCGCATCCCGGCGGCGGCGGTGGCGGCGGCGGCGGCGGCGGCGGCGGCGACGCCTCCCAGCCGCGCGCCCAGCCCCGGGGCCGCCCGGGGACTTGCTCTCCAGTCGGGCCTCCAGATTCGCGGTGCTTTGCAGCCTCTCCTGGGGCCCCTCGGCGTCTCCCCTCCCCTCCAACCTTCGGAACAAAGTTACTGGAAGAACGGCCGGGCGAAACGGACAGGAATGGGGACGGCCAGGTGCGCGTGAGCCCTACCATCCCCGCCCGCCGACCAAGCGCCGACCCCTCACCTTTGCCCTCGCCCCGGCGCCGAGGAGCCAAGGCAAGGAGGGGTTTCCGACCTGCGCCAGGTGGTGGCGGCGAGGACTGGCAGGAGGCGAGCACGCGGAGGGCCGGGGGCCGGCGCGCCCACCCCCAAGGCCGGGCGACCCCCACCTCCACGCCGGCCCGCTCTCCCCCGCCCCGCCCCGCCCCCCGCGCCGCGCCGCGCGCGTCTCCGGGGTCAGCCCTCCGGAGCGTGCGTGAGTGTGTCCCCGGGCTCCCGCGCCTCGGTCGGCTCCGCCGCCGCCGGCCCCGCGCCGCACAGCTCAGCGCCGGAGAACTGGAGTGAAGAAGCGGAGCCGGCGGCCGGCTCCGGGCAGGAGGTCGACCTACCCTCGCCTCCGACCCGATCGCGGGCAGGAACCGGGAAGGGGTGGGGCCCCGCGTGGACGGCGAGGACGCGAGGCTCGCAGCGCGCCCGAGTTGGGCGTAAAGGTCGGCCAGAGAGGGTCGATGGGGGAGGCCGAGGGCGAAGCGAGAAGTCGCTGCCAGGCATTGACTGCAGTGTGTCCCGGGGTGGGCGCCAACTGGGCGCCGCCGCTCCCAAGTGGCGAGCCCTCCGGTGCTGGAAGGGCGTCCTCCGCAGGGCAGGTCTCCAGGAGGTTCGGGTGGTGGTGACCCCAGGCCGGGCGGCGAGCTGCGTCTGCAAATATAGACAGATAGAGGTGACAAGGGTAGACTTGGAATTTCTTAAATCGGGGCTCGCCGACAGTCAGGTGATCAGCATGACTTCTAAATTTAACGCCGCTTGGTCCTGGGGAGTAGCTTACAACTTCACGGGAACTGCTCCTGCAACTCTGCGCTTCCAGGAGGGGACCCTCCAGCAGCTGTGGAGAGAAATAGCAGGTTATTAAGAACCTGTTTAATATTAAATAGAGCCCATTGTTCTGGGCTTTGAGTTCCATAATGCCCCCAAATGGATCAGCAGATAAATGAACTATTCATGCATTTCTTAGCAGCGGGTGGCTTCCCCCCCCCCCCCATAACATATAATGCATCGCAGGTAACGCTTACCTAATGAAACTAGAAAATTGCATTGTTCGTGACTGCTTTGCACTAACTTAAAGACTTTTCCATATCAAGACACACTGTCTCAATACATGCAGTTACACAAGGACACGTCATTAGGTCCTATCCTTCAATGCAATCTCTTAATCTCTGACTCTGCCTGTAAATGTGACCGAAATTAATTGCCACTTTAATTTAATCGGTGTAGACAGCCAATCTGGATATTGCAACGCGAGCATGCTTTTGGAAAGAAAAAGTTTGGGGACTGACTTACTGATTTGCTTTTCTTCAGAGTTTCTGAAAACTGGATTTCAAGCTCATTTTCGAATTTGGGAACTTGTGAAAAATAAAATGAGCCTGCATTGGTATGAAATCCACTGTACTTCTAAAGGACATATGACCCTTTAGGCAGTAATATACCAGCCAAAAATCTAGAGAGCTATGTGCCTCCAAAGAAGTCCTTACTCTCCATTTCCTCCCCAGAATATTGTTATAAATCAATTCTTCTAGTATTTTTACAACGGTAAATTAGATGATCTGTGTAAAGTCCTTAGCAGAGTGCCTTAGTGCACAGTGAGCACTCCACAATCATTACCTGTTATGCTGAAAATAGTAAGGTGATAGAAATTCACCGTGACACTCATCTGAGGACCTTGATTTAGGAAGAAGAAATCGTCAGTTTAATCTGTTTATATAAATTATTCTCAAAGGTATTTGGTATCTTCAAAGAATGAAGTCCCTTCTGAAGGCAGGAAGAAAGTCGGTGTGGTGTTCTGTGCAATAAAGTTTTGAATTTGTCAGATTTTCCTTCCAGTGTAGAAGTAAAAACTACATGTCAGGCCCAACAGGATCTGGAAGAGCCGACCGGTAAGTTATTATGCTTACATGCTTGTCACTTTCGAATGTATTTGTGAACTTCTTTCAAGGCTTAAATGAAGATTAAATCAAAATAAAGATACAATACTTCCACTAAATCTGTTCTAAATTTAGGTATGTGCTTGCAAAGAGTCCCACTGTTAAATGCAAATATTTTTCTTTCTCTGCCCTTCTATTTTTTGGGGGGACACAGATATTTTTTTTTGCATCTGTCATAAGTAAATATGGGCTTAGAAAATATATTACATTTCAAAACTGTTGATTGCACCTAATTATGCATGTAAATTGCTACTTCAAGCATGCAGACAGCTTGCAACATTTTGAAAATTTTGCCCTAGTAGTCATCTGAGGTATTTGTGGTACTATTTTGCTTTTGCCTTAAATGACTTCATTCCCGATTAGCTTCCCGATAGTGATGGATCTATGAATAATTTTGACCTTTTGATGTCTCTCTTTTAGATGATTCAAATTAGCAAATCAGGACTGCCAACAAAATCACCCCTCTTACTGTTTATACCAGACCATTTGATGTTTTGAGTCATTGAAATGAGAGTTTACAAAAAGGTGTCCTGAAAGAACCATCTAATCGTCTGCTACTCAAAATGTGATCAGTGGCCCTGCAGCATCTCAACACCGGTATTGTTAGAAGTACAGTCTCAGGCCCCACCCCAGATCTGCTACATCATAGTCTGCATTTTGACAAGATCCCCACGGGATTCCTACCACATGCAATTGGAGAAGCTGTAATACATCACATAGTTGGCCCTTCTACATTATAATTATCTTTGGCACTGTTCTCCTAAAATACTACTGGAAGAGACTTATTAGGAAAACACAATCATAGAAACTTTTTTTTTTTTTTTTTTTTTTTTTGTCAAAACATTATTGTCCCTTCCTGCCCTCCCCTCCCAGGATCTTAGTGCTGCATAATGAGAAGGTACACAAATTAAGAATGTAACAATGTTGTGTACTGGTAAGTGGATTAGAAGTATATAATTTTCTCACATCAGAAAACGCTAACCTGGGGTGCCTGGGTTGCTTAGTCTGTTAAGTGTCTGACTTCTGGTCAGGTCATGATCTCGCGATTCACGAGTTCAAGGCCTGCATCAGGCTCTGTGCTGACAGCTTGGAGCCTGGGGCCTGCTTTGGATTCTGTGTCTCCCTCTCTGCCCCTCCACCACTCATGCTTGCTCTCGCTCGCTCTCTCAAAAATAAACATTAAAAAAATATTTTTAAAAACAACACTAACCTAAAAAGGGAATAGCATTTTATCTTGAATGACAAATTTTATGCAAACATGTAAAATTAGTTCCTTAAAAGCTTTGGTTATTTTTGACCTTCTGTTTGAGATTTGAAAGTCCACAGTTTCCCCTCCTCTGACAGGATTATTGATTTCCTTCTGTTACAGTGGAAGTGGAAACCACCACGTTTGAGCCTATAAAATGATCATTTAATAAAGCTTCAGTAATTTGGTATAACGGTAGACTAAATTATATGCCCCGGTATTTTTTAGGAACTAAAAGAACTTGTTACTTTAAAGAATTTCTTTAAAGAACATACATGTGGATCAATAAATTATTACTTTAAAAGGTTATCCAATACAGTAGTTCTCAGCTTTAAGGTACATGGTATCACCTGGGGAAAGCTGTGGAAAATGCAGGTTATGACTCAGCAGGACAGGATTTGGGCCAGAGAATCTGCATTTCTACAGACTTCCAGGTAAAGCCAATGCTTCAGGTCCTCAAATCTGACGGACTTGCTTTATCACCATCAATGGTTGTTAAATTTCAATCACTTGGAGAATCATCACTTGGGGATTTTTTAAATCTGTGATGCCCAGGCTACACACACACACACACACACACACACACACACACACACACACCCCAGACAAATTCGACCTGAATCTTTGGGGGTGAGAGCTAGGCACCAGTAGTTTTTAAACCTACCCAGGTAATTATGATAGCTAGCCAAGACTGGAAATCAGTGCTATAAATCCGTGATTCTCCAAGCGCAATCCCCATACCAGCCACAGCCAGATATAAATACCCACTCTCTAGCCCCACCCCAGACCTACTCAGTATCTACACTTTAAGATCCCCGGGTGATAGGTTGCACATTTAAAATTGAGATCCACAGCAGCAACCTGATCGCAACTCCTTTATTTGTCTCTTGGCTCTTTACGGATCTACACCCGTTGCAAGAAGTTTGTAGAACCCTTACAGATAAAGTTCCAACTGAGAGGAGGAATCCACAAGCATCCTGGCTCTGTTTTAATAACTTCTGTGATTAGCGGCACTGTCCAGTAGAACTTTTGTGAAGTGATGGAAATGTTTTGTATCTGGGCTCTTCGGTAAGTAGCCGCCAGCCACATGTGGCTAATCGAGCATATGAATTATGGATGGCTAAGACAGGGAAACTTTTCATTTTAATTTTATTTAATTTTAATTGATTTAAATGTAAATAGCGTCGTGCGGTTATTGGCTCCCCTGTTGAACAGAGCAGCTCTGGAGTAAGCATCCTTCCTGTTGCTCAACCCTTGTTCAAACTCCCAGGTTGAACACAGGCCCCTCCTGCTCAGTTTTTGTATGTATTAATCCCCAGTGAGTACATCAGGAGGAAAAACATCTGCCTTGCCACCTCATTTACATAATAGGTAACATTATGCTTACTATTTTGAATGAGGGGAGTTTAACTTGAATTAAATGCCACCAAAAGTTGTCAAAACCTTTTTCATAGTATTTATAACTACGTAGCTTTAATTTTACAGCCTTTTCAAACACCAGCATACATGGGGTGCAATTGGAGCTGCCTTAAGAAAAAGAGACAAAAGAGTGCAAATAGATTCTGGGTAGAAGACCCATGAAGACACCCTTTCCCCCAGCATCTTATTGGTGCATAGTGGAAAGTTGCATAAATTAAGACTGGATCTCTGTTGGAAATAAATATAAGACTTGAAGATTCCTCTCGAAATGGAAGATGAGATACAAAACAAAGGAGGGGTCAAGGAGCTTAGGTGCCAGAAGATAGCAAATGAAATTCAAAGTAGAAATGTACTCAACAGTTACCCTGAATGTAAGTACCTAAGCTGTGGAATGGGACAGGACAGGAGGGCAGGGGTGAGGGGAGGGGGAGGGAGGAGAATATGAAATCAAAATGCTCAGGTTCTAAAGACCAGCACCAGCAGCCTGAGTGTTCCCTTCTCCGGGATGAAAATAACAAGCAGCAAACACCATCACGTTAGTGCTGCCTGGCGCTCCCTACGTCATGCCCCTGCAGCCTTCCCCACAAAACCCCCTGAGGAGCAGATGATCAGGAAAGAGATTATTCGGGGGACATCACTTTAACTGACACATCTCAGAATAGAAAAGCAAATCCCTACTTGAGAGGGAAGAGGACAGTGTTAAAGTCAGCCCTTGCCTTTGAAAAGGTCATGTGTCATTTCCAAGCTGAATTGGCCACAACCTATTTCATAAAAGGAGGCTAACACTAGGAAAAATATTTCATCATCGCCGTATTCATATTTCATCAGGGTCTCTGCCTTGCCCGGCTGCTGATTTGGTACTGTGTGACACAAGATTATGCCCACAAAGAAATGTGTAGCTAAGGGCAACAGCCTCACTTCTGAGGACGGTCACTTCATAGCAACTGAAACCAATAAATAGACTGCCCTTGTTGTCCTCAGAAAAGAAACTCCAAGGGACTTCAGACAATATGATTTCAGGAGGTTGGCCGCCAACTCAGAGGCCATTCGGAACTCGTTTTGACTCTCACGCAGGCATCTTCAGATCCCCTCAACCAGACTCCTTTCCTTCAGAAAGTGAGGGCAAGTTCTTTAAAAGTCCACATCAGTCTACCTCAGAAGGGAGGGGGCAGAGTAACCATGAAAGAAAAAGAAAATGTTTACTCCCTTGCCCCTGATGGGCTACAAAGGCCAAACCCGGTTCTACGTTTGTACCACTTTGCTGATATCCCACGCCTAACAACGCAGCTGATTAAAGCCAACAACCTCTAGCCATTGTTCTAGGCAACATTTGGAGGATTCCCCTACCCTTTGCTTATTCAAACGCACCCATGTTTCTTGGCTAAAGTTATAGGTGTAGTTTACAGATATAGGATTTCCAAGGATTCTGAACTTTCGTTTCTGGGTCACCTGAAAATATTCCAGAACATTGCAGTTTTAAGGGCAGTGCCATATCTGCTCTGGCAATATTGGAGCAGCTCTGCAAAGTGTGAGCGCCTGTGTGGCTTCCTACATCTAAGATAGAATGCCGGCTATGCTGAGTTCGTTCTAGACTCGACTGGTGCCAAAAGGTCACCTTTGTTACCGATAAAGAGCAGCTTGGAGTACGTAGCTTGCATCTGTAGGCAAATGGTCTTCCTATTTTTGAACTCCCGGATCAGGCAGACAGATCCACTCAGTCGCAGCCTTCTGGGGCTATTGCAAGCTTTCTTTGCATGCACCCTGCAGGCCGCTAGCTCCCAGAAGGTACAAGGAGGAGAGGCCTGTAAGCTCAGTTCATTTTTCCCAAATTCATTGGGCAGTTAAGACACCTAAGACAGAGACTAAAAGAGGACACATCAGGAGCGTCCTGGATTCCCTACATATGGAAAGAAACATCAAAAGTAGGGAAGAAGTGGTAAGCCCTCCCAAACAAATTCTGCGTCAATATTAGTCCCAAGTCCCAGGTTCCAACCCTCCTCACGGCATGGTGCCTCCTGTGGTGGGTGGGAATTCTGGGAGCCCACCCTGAACAGCTCCATTTCCTCCCATCGATCATATCCACTCATCGATCCCGTGTGGTCACCAGGCGATGACCAGCTCTACCAATCACACTCCCCTCAATTGTAGAACTGATTTGTTGGGTCTTAGATGTGGTTGGTCAGAATTAACATTCCTCGTACAAAACTGTCAAGAATTAAACTCCTGACCTGGCTCTCATTAGCATCATGCTAGAATCAACTGAGCAAACCAGACACTTTATAGAGGTGTAAAGCTTGCAGAGGTGGTGCTCTAGCAAGTGCCTTTTATCTTACAAGAGCCTAATAAATATTACATTTTCATGATGTGTCTTTTTAAACCATATATTATCTTTCATTCCCTTGTATAGTATATTTTAGAAGACCCACCTCATGCAGTGCCTTGCACATGGTGGGACTAAATAAATGTTTGAGAATGAATATTAAAGACCTTTTATGCGAAGGCTTAGAAACGACTTTACATCTCATCTGGGAAAATTTAGTCTTCAAGAAAGTAAAACAAGAATAGGCCATTTGGAAAGTAGGTTTCCATCATGGACTTACTGTGGTCACGTGTTTCAAATTCACTGAATTACCACAGGAAAGTAAATAACCATTAACTTTGCAGTACGTTGTCTCAGCCTTCATTTCCTTTTTTATTAATTGAGGGACCTATCCTTCCTTTCAGCTCCAAGATCTGAGATAACAAGAGTAGATATTTTCTGACCAGTTAAGAGCACACAGAGAGCATCCAATAATCAAGTGAGAGTGGGAAACCCTCTGGCGTTTGTAACAATATGTTCTCATTTTCATCTATTAAATAGCAGATCTCCTATTTCTAGATATGGCCATTGGTCTCCCGGTCATTATGTCCTTATTTGCACACCGTGTTTTTCATTTTGGAAGCAGCGTAGAAGCAACACGTACAACTATAGTAAAAATTAGGCAAGACATTTTGGAAAACCAAGAATCTAAACGTAAGCAGGAAACAGGAAACAAGCCACAGAGACAGCCATAAATATAATAAATGAGCTCCTAGGGAAAACCAACAGAGTGTGGTGATGAATTCTAAGATTCACCTGAATGTATTTCTAGAGAAAAGGACCACTCTAGTGGGGAAATTGAAATTTGAATGGGTGTTATATGCCTTTTTCATAGAATAGTATTCTCGGGTTCTTTAAGAATATCATGTACATGCTTAGAAATTAAGGTGCAAGTGACTACCAACTTTTGCTTCCTCTTACTACTTCCTCGGCATGCAGGCTTCCAGGCTGTGCTCTGTCGACACGGCTGTGTTATGTGTCACTAGTCACCTCCCCACTGCTGAAATCAGTACCTTTCCAGCTGTTGATCTCAGCTGGCCTTCGGTCTCATATTTCACCCCAACCTTCTCAAAAAGCTACTGAGCCTCGATTGCCTCCTCACCCTCTGACTATTCCCTACTGTCTCTTTAACTTTTCTTTTCCTATCTGTTTCCAAATGACCTGTTCTACTCCACGAATACTCTTTCTTCACAGAACTTCAGCTTGCTCATCCCGGGGAACAGTGCTCACCGTCACCAGAGAGATGAAGCCCAACATTAGACGTTTACCTATGGCATCTCTTTAATGATCTTAACAGCTCTCTGGGGCAGCCATTACTAATCCTATCTGTTGCACAAAGAAACAGAGGTTCTGCCCATCTGGGTAAGGTGCCTAAAGCCACAACCCTGGTGGTAGCAGAAGCAGAGATTTTAACGCAGGCATGGCTGACTCAAATTGCACGATCCTTTCACCACCGAAAGGTCAGCTGCGGGTGTGTAATGTACCTCCCCAGAACCCAAGGCCTGAAACAATCATCATCGTCTATGTGGCACACACATCTACAGTACAGATAGAGCTCGGTGGATATAGCATGCCTCTGCTCCGTGGGGCCCCAGCCGGGGCAGCTTAGCTGGGGCTGGAGGCTCCACTCACGGGGCTGGCAGGCTGGTGCTGGCCATTGTCTGGGAGCTCAGGGCCTCCGTTCCCTCCACCTGGGCCTCACCAATGGCCACTTGGGCTTCTTCACAGCATGGTGGCTGTGAAGCTTTCCAAAAGCAAAGAACCTAATACAGGGAGGCAGAAGTGCAAGGCATTTTTATGACTTAGTCGCATAGTGTCATTTCTGCTATGCCATCCGTTGAGGCAAACACAGAGTCCATGTTCAAGGGGAGGTAACGTAGACTCCACCTCTCAATGGGGAAATAGGAAGGTACCAGAAGAGGATGGAGGCCAGGAGGAAACACTGTCGCAGCCATCTCTGGACAAAACAAGCTGCCACAGCGTGGTTCCTCTACTATAAAGATGACTTTCAATTCTTTTTTTTTTTTTAATTTTTTTTTTTTAACGTTTATTTATTTTGGGGACGGAGAGAGACAGAGCATGAACGGGGGAGGGGCAGAGAGAGAGGGAGACACAGAATCGGAAGCAGGCTCCAGGCTCTGAGCCATCAGCCCAGAGCCCGACGCGGGGCTCGAACTCACGGATCGCGAGATCGTGACCTGAGCTGAAGTCGGACGCTCAACCGACTGAGCCACCCAGGCGCCCCTATGACTCTCAATTCTTTACCTCCAAGTCCTGACATCTCTTCTGAAGCCAGCTCCACAGTTCTGATTGTCTATTCAAATTTTTCAAAAGCCTAATTCACTTTATTGAAGTCAAGCCTCGCTTGACTTCATACTTACATGATCAGCACCATCGACCCAGTCACCATCGCTGAACGGCTCACCTGCGGCTTTTACTCCTCCTGTTCCCGTGGCCCCACACCCATTTCTTCTAACCTGTCGGCTCTCTGTCATCAGGTAGCGGATTCATTCTTGCAAAAACATTTATCGAGTACCTACGATGTAACTGGTCCTGCATTGGTTGTTGTTAATTATTAGTGATACAGATACAATAGAACACACACGCAAAAATATGTATGAATAATATGTATACACATACACATATATGTCCACATATCTTCTGTCTTTGCTCTCAAGCAATGTATAGGTATTTGCAGAAATAGACAAATCAACAAAAAAATGTACAATTTACGATTGTTATCAGCATTATATTCCAAGTACACTGCCGGGTGTAGAAGTTGCAAGGAGATGGAACTCAATCCTACATTTGGGAGAGTGAAGGAAGAAGGCAGTGCATTTAAAGGGATAGTAGGAGTTTTATGCCATCAGCGCTCACACATTACAGACATATATATGTGTCTGTGCGTATATATATACATATATATGTGTGCGTATATATATATATCTATATATATATATATACACACAATCTGTGTCATGTGTTTGTGAATGTTCATAGTTATATATTTATAAATTTTATAAATATATTTTAATATTTATTGCACAGAATGACATTTAGCTCAGGATGAGTTTCAGTTGGTCTGCCACAAGACAGTCTCTGAAGCAATGAATGATGCCCAAAGCCGAACCTCTGTTCAAATATATTTCTCCATAGACTCTTTTTGAATGTGTCTAACCTGTAGAAGGTAAATTAATTTAATTGGGATTAACCAGTATCACCGAGCATTGTAATGTTTGAAAGTCAATGTAGAGAGATTTTTTAAAGTCTTTACAGGAATTGGAGAGCTTTTTAAATGGCAAAGAAAGAAATCTTGCATGACCCCATGTGCTGGTGTTTTGCCAGCTTGCTCTCAAACCTGTTCCTCACTGCATTAGTTGCGTCTCCTGCTCTGCTCTGTGTCACGGGGAACTACACTTCTGGGCTCCCTTGCTAACTTGTCTCTGGTTGGTTTAAGTCCATGGGATGCACAGGTAGAAAACCAGAGGGTGCAAGGAGGGGAGACACTGGGGTATTTCGTCCGTCTGTCTGCCTTGCCTGTGTCCAGCAACAGCCCAGCCGCCTGGTTGGGTACTAGTACCCTCTGTGGCTCCCATTCCCACTGTATAACCCCAGATTCTGGGATTAGGTAACACATCCTCCTTCCCCATGGGCTTCCAGCTCTAGGGATGGGACCAACCTCTTGCTCTGGCTAGCCTCTGGTGCCCTCAACATCCCCTGGCTGCCATATGTGACCAATTCCAGCACAATCCCTTCCATGTGAAAGAGTAGAATGGCATCTGGGTTGCTGATTGGACCTCAACTGATACATCCAGCTAGCTCAGTTTTTAAAGTTATTCTTAATTATTATATAATACTTCTAACCTGAAATTTACCATCATAATCGTATTGAGATGTGTAGTTCCGTGACACTAATACATGTATGTTCCACAGCCATCACCAACCATCCATCTCCAGAACTCTGCTCATTTGCAAAACTGAAACTCTGTACCCATGAAACAACTCCTCATTCTCCCCACCCGTAGCCCCTGGCAACCACCATTCAACTGTCTATGAATCTGACTGCTCTAGGTACCTCGTGTTAAGTAGAATTATACAGTATTTGTCCTTTTATGCCTAGTTTATCTCACTTAACGTCCTCAAGGTTCATCCATGTTGCAGCATGTGTCAAATTTCCTTCCGTTTTAAGAATAAATAATATTCCATTGTATGTATGTACCAGATTTTGTTTATCCATTCATCTGCTGATGGGGCCTTAGCCATTGGGAATAATGCTGCTAGGGACATGGGTCCCTGATTTGAGTCCCTGATTTCAGTTCTTCTGGGCATATGCGTGGAACTGAAATTCTAGATCATACGGTAATTCTATTTTTAATTCTTTAAAGAACTACCAGCTTGTTTTCTCTGGTGGCTGCCCATATACATCCTCACCAACCACACAGGAGTGTTCTAATTTATCCATATCCTTGCCCACCCTTTGTATTTTCTGTCTTTTTGATAATAGTCACCCTAATGGGTATGCAGTGGTACCTCACGGTGGTTCTTAGCTCATTTTAATACCAGAACAGTTGGCTTTGGGTAGCAAAAATCATCGACTCAATCTCATCTTCTGGTCATTGGTAAGTAATAAGCAGGATTTCTGGCAGTAAGTTTATCGCTGCTCTATATTTTTGTGACGAGTTTAAGTGAGAGCCTTACCAGTGCCCAACAGTGGGGGCCCCGTGAAGATTTCTGAGTAAGACGGCTCTTCTGTTCAAATCCCACCTCAGTTACTCTATGACCTTGGACAACTCAGCACACCTCTCTCTGATCTCAGTTTTTTCGTCATTACCTGGCAACTAATAACCTCTGTCTTGCACAGACAGAAGAATTATATTTTCTCTGCATATTTACTTATATTCCAGATTCTTAGTTTTAAATATTTGATGCTTCATATCTTGCTAGCTTGTTTATATAGTTAAAACCTCATATGCTTTTGTTGACACAGTATCAATAAAAAGAACTGAGAATGTGCACATGTTGCTTTCCCTGGTAGCTAAGCTTAAGAGAGGTGATTAATTAAAAGTACAAGTCCCTGATGTCTGATCATATCATTTCAAATCCTAACTCCACCACCAGTAAAGGTATGACTTTGGAAAGTTACCTAAATTATTAAATGTCTCTGGGCCTCAGCTTCCCAATCTGTAAAATAGGTATAATAATAGTTCCTATACCTTTGGGTCATGGGGGTTAAGTTATAACATTACCTCAAGCTCTTATTTATCACACTTATTAATACACATTAAGGATTATTATTAGATTCCATTTCAACTGCAAATTTTATTTTTTTTATTTTTTTTTTAACATTTATTTATTTTTGAGACAGAGAGAGAGAGAGCATGAACAGGGGAGGGTCAGAGAAAGAGGGAGACACAGAATCTGAAACAGGCTCCAGGTTCTGAGCTGTCAGCACAGAGCCCAATGTGGGGCTCGAACCCACGGACCGTGAGATCATGACCTGAGCCGAAGTCGGACGCTTAACCGACTGAGCCACCCAGGCGCCCCTCAACTGCAAATTTTAAATGTTAGTGGATCCACTCTTGAAATACCCCTTCACTGAAACTTTTACATTTCACAGAGGAGATTCTAGTCGGGATACATTAGGACACATTGATCAAGAATGCTGCTGTCTGCATTTGCAGCCCTCACCTACCTTTCCCAGACTCTTGGGTGCGTAGGAACTTTGTATCAATCTAGGTACCCTTCTATATAGGTGGGACAAGCTCTGGGGCCCTGGTCTTCTCTCTGTATGCCTAAATGGTAGAACTCATGGCATTGTGCTTTTTTGTATAGTACAGTCTACATTTTTAATCAGCAAAACAAGGCCAACCATGGTCTTCTGAGGACAGCATTTTTGCTCAACCATAGTCCAAACTTCTCAGGACTATGTATAATGAGCGTGACTCATTGACTTCTTCCCTAAATGAAAATGCAAAGCACAATATCAACCTCATTCACTCATCCATTCATTTCGCAAACCTTTCTCAAGGACCTGTGCCAGGCACTAAGAAAAATATCAAGACACAGCTTTAGCCCTCCGGGAGATCTGGAGACTGACAATTAGCACAAGGTGCATCTAACTTACTCTGAGAGGTCTGGGAGGAGGCGATGGCTGGGCTGAATCTGGAAGGACGGGGAAATGTTAACAAGGAAGAATAAAAGGGAGGGAGCGTGCTGTTCCAGGTATCAAGAACAACAGGTACAGAAGCATGGAGGATGAGAGTAATGTGACACATTATGGGAACCTCAAGTGTGTGCAAGAGTTGCATCAGGTTGATGCAAAAGTTGGCTGGATCCAGATCATGAAGGCATTTCTGTGTCCTGGTAAGAAGTTCAGACATGAGACCATGCACACTACGGGGGAATGATTGTGGTATTTTAAGCTGGAAATAAGAAAACGGAGGGGATTTCTATGACAACTCTATGGACAAGAGTAAGACTAGAGGTCAAGGAAACCAAATAGGACACTACAGCAGTAACAGAAGCAAGAAGTAAGATTTCTAACAAGTCAGTGGACATAGAAAGAAGAGAAAGCACTGCATTCTAAATTGGAATCAGAAAGATAATCAACGAGACTGGGTGAGTCATTACATGTACCTGTTGCTTCTAAATGAAGAGTTCTAAGATTATTGAGCAAACCATAAATATCCTCTGACCACATGGGAGTACATCCAACAAGGTTTCAAAAAATGGTCAAAGTGACAGCAAAATCTATGTGCCACGTAGCTGTCAGATTTCAACCAAAGCTGACCTATTTTAGCATCAGCTACACACCAGAATATCGGAGGCCAACAAGTTCTGTGGAATGATTGTTTAGGAGAAAAGAGGAAAAGCCCATACCTTCAAGATGGCGTGCATTTTTGCTTCTGCGTTTACAGTGTTACTCGTTCTGAAGGTTCACTTGAGTGTTTAGACATGAAACTAAGGATAGGCTTTTCTGTGTTAAACCTCAAACATCCAAAGAGTCTATTTTCTAGTGTCTTTAAGCAACTCCCCAATTAACCATATCCAACCATTAAGAATCTGTTGATTCTATTTTTAAAGATGTGAGTGGATATGTTCCTCCACATCCTTGAGTAACCCAATCCACTTCTTAAGCCTCTTCCCAGGAAGAAAAGCTTCCTCATAACGACTGTAACTCTCTCATATGGCCCGGTGAAACTCTCTCCTCTCATGCTATTTGGAGAGCACTGGAGAATACCTGTTGTACCAAAGGCATTGCATTTGACTGCATCTTATAAGTGGAAATGACTTCTCCCTCAGAGATCAATACAAGGTGAAAGACACTAAATATAATTTGCTGAAAATTACACCTTTCAGGTTCCAGAGCTAATCACTCACCATTTATAAATACATGACTTTTGGCTTACAGTGGAAGGAATAACAACCCTGAACACCAATTCCAGAACTGGCCTTATCTTCAACATTTTCTTCCCTCAGAGTTTGCATATATATTTAGAACAAGGCAACCATTTTGGAGCATACAATTGAAAGACTCACTATTACAAGGTAAAATTATCATATGTTGTATGGTAAATTCCTATGTCTAAGAAAGTCTTAGTCAACTAGATAACTGACTCCTTCCATTGGTCAAGCACTGGCCACATTTTGAGGAGGTCGGGCCATGCATGTTAGATGACTGGAATCCAGAGTTGGAATCCAATGAAACAGAAAAGGGGATTAGGAGTGAAATGTGGGTTCAATTCAAGGCTGCCACCAGAAAGGAAGTACAAGCTATCTGTTTCAGTAAAGATGGGTCCATGGAAACTTGGTTTCACTACTGTTCTCTTCGATCTGTCTCTCTCTCTGCTGTATAATCTTTGTCCTCTGGCCGGCTCCACACTTATTTGGCTAAATTACATCGCACGCCCTCCCATGAACTAATCACCATGGCCAACATAATATGATAATTTAATTGATGTAAGCCAATCATGTCCTGTCCCTGAATCTGTGTGTGCGTGTATGTGTGTGTAGGGGGCGTGGTCAATGCCACGAAACCATATGTCTGCCACAACAGAAAAGGGATGGGGCAGATGCCAGCAAGGCGTTGGTGCCCACTGAACAGCCTGCTGAATCAGTTATCAATGAGAGCAGGGGGATAAAGCCGGAGAAAAAGGAAGCAAAAGAATTTGAGAACAAAACAGTCACAGCACAGCATCAGACTCAATTCCCTAGGCAAAAGACAACCTCGCACTGAAGCAAATGGCCTCAAATGGTAGGTTGATTATATTCTTCCTGCTGTAGTGGGTAACCAACAATAACTCCTAAGGAGGATTAAAGCCAAGTCTTACATTCATGGCAGTCACTTCCTGATTTTAATTATTAAGAAAAGAACAATGATGGTTATAATGCCAGATAGCTCATTGCAGTAAATCACTGGTCTAGAATAGAAAAAGAAGCATTCACTCTTTCAGGCAACTAATGGACTATTTAGTAAATGTCTGCTCTTAAGGACAAAGTAGAACTCTGAAACGCTAAACACTTCATTAAATAAAACAACTTGTTTCCTAAGAACTGCAGTACGTGCTGTGACAAGATGTTCTAGGACTGACTGAGTCTTTCGATAGGAACAAGGAGTTTACATGCCAATGTTGAAAAGGGAAGGGAGAAGGGTCACAGCCTCCAGGCAAGTGCATTTTACAATTACCAAAATCTGAGTGCAAATGCCACTTGTTTTATTTTATTTTATTTATACCAAGAAATTCTGCCTAAGAATAAATCAATTAGTAAATATCTTGTGCAGTACTTGCAAGTGGTAAGTACTCAATAAATGTTCATTGAATTAAAGTATTTATTGAGTGCCTCGTAAGGACTGTGACAGGCTCTGATGGTAGTTTAGAAGACACTGTGCATATCCCTGGGAACTCACTCTTCCGAACTACATGGATAGCTTCTTATCACAAGCATCTGAGGCTCTGCTTGAGGGAGACACGGAGTCATTACATGGGGTGGGCTGGGGGTACTGGGCAGTTACTGGGCCTGGGAGCAGCTCTCGGCCAAGGCCAGATAGCGATGGGTGAACAAATACCCAGCTTCTTGGCCGCTCGGGTGAGACCGCTCTGAGGCATGTTCTATGCTGGTGTCTCAGAGGTCTTGAGCAGGAATGAGTCCCAGTTGCCTACAGCACTCACCTTCTCATTAGTATACATTTAATTGGCTACCTTCCCTCCCTTTTCTTGTTTTCCCACTCCTTGCCAATGCTTCCGGGGATCACCTTCTAAATAAAACACCCCCTTTTCCTTGCAACCTTGTCTCATGATCAGCTTCTGGAGGAACACAGCCTATGGCAGCAGTCTTCCTAATATCCATTCTCCCTTTTTCCCTGGCTATCAGAACCCTAATATTTTGAGGAGAGTCAGTAAGCCCATCCCCCAGAAATAGATTATCTGGGGGATATGCCAAACAGGGCAATCCCATTTTCTGTTTTCCTAGCCAATGTTGTAACTACAAGAGGGTAGCATGATCAATTTAGGCAGTGAGAAATAAGCAAAAATCTACTGGAAATTTTCTGGAGAAGCTGTTGTTCTCTTGATAACAAGTTACAGATGCAACTTCCCACTTCCTGCCTTGAATGCAATCGTGGGGCCATTTGACATCTGCTCCAGCAAAGAGATCCATAGCAAAGATTTTGCTGGCCCCCAACATCACTGACCCACTGAACCGACAGGAGCAATGCCCATTTCTGAGACCTCTTGTTATGGGAGAAATTATAACCTTATATGTTTAAGTCATTGTCATTCAGTTTTCTGTTACATGCAGCCAAAAGCAATCCTAACAAATACTAACATCTAGCACTATGTTAACGGTTGAAAGAGATCAAGAAGGCACAACCCGTATCTCTTTCACTGAGGAGTAAAAACTACGTTACAAGATCATTAGAACCACTTTTATAAACTCTAAGAGGACTGATATCATATTTGGCTCAAGCACCTGTTCAACAATTAGTTGGCACAGATTCAAGCACTGTGGCATATTTGAGCTAGAGGGTCCTCTAGATCCCTTCCAATTTCAAGTTTCTGTCATTTCATCCTCTTACCACAGGGAAGGAAAAAATGAGAGTAATATTCCCAGAGAGGTCCACCGAAGAACAGAAGAAAGAAACGGACCCTGAAAGGTGGAAACGATGTGAATAAAGTGAAATAAAGAGCACCGCAATCAGAGCAAGGACTTGGAAATATATGCTGTAGAAATAATGCTTACAACTTGAAAGTCTCATAGGAGGAAGCCCTAAACTCGGACAGCCCCCCCAATGAAAGGGAAATGCAGCAACTCTGATGAATTCCATTATAGACCTAGATGCAGCCTTGTTCGCTATTTCAGAAGAGCAGGTTTCTAAAGAGTATCTGCTATGACTGGATCCAGAGGCTCTTGCTTTTAAACCCTCTTAGGAATCTCAACATCAGCTCAATGGATAATGACAAAAGTGTTAACTTGTGTTACACCACTCTCCGAAGATGAGACCAGGATGTCATCAGGTGTGGCATTAAATGCCAGCAGAAAAGAAAGTGGAAGAGACTGCTGTGGTGGAATTCAATGACATTGAACCCTGGAGAGAGGCCTGTTGTCATTGCTTGGCATTTACGGCATCCGTAATTTATTAGCTATTCCTGAGCAAAAGCCCTGTGCACTAGAGTCTTTTTTTTTCTTTAATAAAGGAAGTGAAAGAGGGTCAGAGAATAAGTTCAAGGTAACCAAGAATCTTTTCAGCAGTAAGATAAACGAATGTTACCATGAGTCTGAAAGACAGAGTTCTGTAGTGGGAAGAAATACATGGTCCTTGCTAATTCTAACCAGAACCACTGACTTTGTATTACAGTGATAACTAAAATCACTATTGTCTACATTTTACAAAGTGCTGTCACATATGCTACCTTATTCATGCTTCACAAAACCCCAGGAGGTAGAGAAATCAAATATTAAATCCCTGTTTTACAGAGGAGGAAACTGAGGCTCCAGAGGTTGAGCAATCGAGGTCACCTTGCCAGGAAGGAGCTGGAATTCAAGCCTTCAAACGCAAACTCCCATTCTCTGTTCATTCCTCCACACTGCCATGTAACTCTCAGCTACATGAACCTGAGGGCCAATTCTGGTTAGTCTTGGAGTGCCCAAGATTCAGGCCAACACACGGATACATAACTTCTTACAATCTACAAAAGTAATTAATTCACTTACTCATTGAACAATTATTTCTTAAATGCTGACCATGCACCAAGCACCATGCTATGTGCTGTGGATCCTTAGGAAAGAAAAAGTCCTAGGGTGCCTGGGTGGCTCAGTCAGTTAAGCATCTGACTTCAGCCCGGTCATGATCTCGTGGTCTGTGGGCTTGAGTCCCGCATCGGGCTCTGTGCTGACAGCTCAGAGCCTGGAACCTGCTTCAGATTCTGTGTCTCCTTTTCTCTCTGCCCCTCCCCTGCTTGCACTCTGTCTCTCTCTCTCTCAAAAACAAATATTAGAAAAAATTAATTAAAATTAAAAAAGGAAAGAAAAGGTCCTTACAATTCCTTTCAAAGACCTAAGCATCTTTAAATTACTGTCCTCATACGAAGCCAGAATGCCTTTCCTGGAGACAGATTTTTCAGCTGGCCCTGGTAATGGGGGCAAGACCTGCCTTGGTTTGCTAACTTGGATCATCATGAACACAGTGCTCTATAGAGTGAATAAAAAAGAGTGAAGAAAGAGGTCCAGGGACCCAGAAGAAAAGGATATACGTCAGAAGCTCTACAATAGCACCGTCCAATAGACCTTTCTGGGGTGATGGAAATGTTCCATATTTGTGCCGTCCAATTTGGTAGCCACTCGAAATGTGGCTAGTGTGACTGAGGGCACAAATTTTTAACACTAATTTTAATGAATTCAAAACCACACGTATCAAGTGGCTATCATATTGGACAGCACAGCTCTAGAAACTAATCCGATAGCTGAGACACTGGAACATGTGTGGCATCGCAGGGTAGAGACAGCCATAGCTTCTGTTTATACAGAGTTGGAAATACAATTCCTTTCCCAAACACCTCATGGAGAGAGAAGTACCTTTCCTTGGAAAACTAGCTTGGTAAGCTAATTGGGGTCACAGAGAGGCTGTGAGAACACGGTTCTTGCACTAGTATGTGGTTTCTGAATCTTAGCATTTTTGACATTTTCCCCTGGACAAATGTTAGTTAGGGATAGGACCTTTCCTGTGCCTTGCGGGATGTTTAGCAGCAGCCCTGGCCTTTACCCAGCAGGTGCCAGTATCAGACGCGGTCGGGGCAACCATATATGTCCCCAGACATGGCCAAATGCCCCCTTGATGCTCCTGGTTGAGAACCACTACAATAGTCCAAGAAACAAGGCCAAGGCCAAGCTGGTCTGCAGGGCAAAATAAGAATAAGTAGGGTTTACTCTTGGGAAAGAGGAGGAGAAAACAGACCTGAGGATGAGAAGTGCAGAGAAAAAGGGGAACAGCCTGGAAGAGGCAAGCATTTTGGGTACATCAGGTAAAGAACCAGGGAGAGTTCCCAGTGTCAGCAGAAGAAAGTCAAGAATAAGAATAAGAAGTCTGGCTCTTCAACGTGGACTTGTTTTCAAAGCTACCACAGAAAATCCTCCTTCATATCCTCCTACACCTGTCGGTACAATTTACTACACTTTACAAATGTTTCTGTGGGTGGGTTTTTGTTGAAATTGAGAAAAAAAGCTAAGATGCATGCTTGCATTAAATTATAGACCTAAAGCAGGTACCTGGGAAGATGGGTGATGATGATGATGAGGAGGAGGAGGAGGAGGAGGATGAAAGTAAAGCCTGGATTCACTGGACCCTTTTTATGAAGCAGTCCAAGCACACCTTAGGACTCCATCAGGGAAGCGGACCCGCCATGACTATCGCGCAATAAAAAAAAAAATGTGTTAAAGCAATGAGACCTTACAGCACTGTGGGGAGGACTGGAGAAGTATGGGTCTGGAAAGGGGACATCAAAGGACCAGAGGAATGTCAGTAACAGGGACCATGGCACAGGCGGACGAGTGGAACTAGCAAGCACATCCCCCAGTGGGGCTGGGATCGCAATGGGGGTCAAGTATGTGGTGGCAGGCCTGTAGTCAGTGGCCTGTAGTCTGGGAATGGTATGTGGAGTAGGGAAAGGTGAGCATGCTGGAGTCCATGGCACGTTTGGGTCTATCTCTCACCACTGCTGTCTCCCTGATGGCTTTTATCTCTGCAATACAACTTTAGTTACAATCCTGTAATCAAATACCAAAAAAATCAACTGAAAGATACACATTTATATAAGTAGATATTCATTCAATATTATTCATGAGTGGGGCACCTAGGTGGCTCATTCGGTTGAATGTCTGACTCTTGATTTTGGCTCAGGTCATAATCCTAGGGTAGTGGGATCAAGCCCTGCAACAGGCTCCGCGCTAGGCATGGAGCCTGCTTCCCTCTGCCTCTTTCTCTTTCTCTCCCTTTGCACCTCTCCTGCTCCCACACGCTCTCTTTCTCTCAAGAAAATTTAATTAAAAACATATTATTCATGAGCATAAAAACATGTTCCCTATTAAAAACCATGAAAAGAATAGAAAGTTATAGTATGGCCATCAAAATTATGTTGTGTTTAAGACTAATGATATGAGGGAAAGATTATCCTATAATCTTAAATGGAAAAGCATATATGATGTGTATGTGTATACAATGATACAATTTTTATAAAATTATTCACACCCACCTAGAAAAATGGCCAGAAGGGAATATACCCACATCCAAGTGGGGGATGATGGATACTTTTTATTTTCCTTTTCCTAGGTTATATTTTCCTCTCAGTGATTATGTAACAATAATTTTAAATTGTGTGGTCTGCTGCATACATTCTTTTCCATAGGCTTTTTTGTTTGGCCGCTAATGTGTTCACTTTGCTTTATTACAGAAGATACCACAATAAAAATTCCTCACCAAAAAACCCACTTTCTAAGAAACCAACTATCTAAGAAACTCTATTATCATTAAGGGAGTGAGGGGAAAAAATTTTAAATTCTTGCTCATAAACGTCTCAAATGAGTCAAGGGAGCTCTAGAGGTCACAGCTGGTCCCTGTTGTTGCCCTCTGTAATTCGGGAAGAGGGGCCAGGTCAGTTCCTCCTCTGGAGTGCCGGTGCTCAGAGAGTCGAACTCAGGTAGGAAACATTACTGCCTTCTCTCCCCCTCTCCCCTGCCCTCCTTGCCCTACCCTTACATGCGAGACTGAGTTTTCTGAGCCAGTCTTCAGTTTCTGGAGCATTAAACAGCAGAGGCCCTTCACCTGCTATTGGGGTCATGTCTGCGTTGGCTTGGCACACTGCATTTTTAGGGAATAAAGGATGGTGAAATACTTCTGGCCAGTCTTTCACTCTTTCTCTCTCTCCTGGTGTCCTAAAACTCCATCTCATTTCACCAAAAAGGAATTCCTTATGATTCTGTAAGTCTGAGGCCCATTATGCCAGTGGTCATGGTAGAGAAGTTAGGTGTGGAGCAGGCAGACACAGGGCATCGCTGGTTCCACATGGGGAGGTTCACTGGAGGTTCGGTTCCACACTGGTTCATTGGAAACAATGACATGTGGAAGGTGCCCAGGAATGGGGAAAAGAAGAGCGGGAGATTTATGCAGTCAAACAGAGAAGCTTAGAGCCCTGGCCTCCCCTCCTTGCCCACTGACCCATGCATGATAGGTAAGCATGAGGAAGCTGTGTGAAAGTGTTATGGGCGATCTCCCCTGTAGAAGTGTGATTCCGTTGACCTGGAAATACGATTTCCTATACATTCTAGTTCTCCAGCAATGAGATCCTCATCTGGTTGCAGGGTCTCTGCACGATGCCAGCTCAGTTTCTCCCTGGGTGACTTGGAATACACATTTGGCACAACTGGCTCAATCATTTCATCCTCTTGCCAGCAGGTTCCAATCATGGCAACCCAATAAATCTTCTGGCCATCTCCATTAATCCCCAAAACGACCGGATAATCCAATTGGCTGCAGTGCTGCTTAGTCACAATGCACATCAGACCATCTGGTGACTCCGTCTCCTCCAAGGGTAGCCCACAAGGACCATCTGCTTCAATGCTCTGTACGTTCGGCTGAAGGAGGCAGAGGTTGAGGCTGACCACACACCAAAGAAGTCATTCCCTCCTGCCTTTACACCAACCGAAGAAATCCTGAAATGCACTCGAATTTAGCAGCTCCCGTCCTGCAGAACCTGCTTTGCATTCTCAGTGAACACATCGTGATATTCAGAATGCAAATTAAACTTTATGGGTGTCATAACCTTGGCCATTTATTGCAGCAGATTCCGTAATTGCCTGATGCTGCTAATACAGCCAAGACTACGTTGGCGTTGTTTTTTTTTTTTAAACTTTTGCAGATAGAGCCGCCATGTTGATTAAGCAATCCTGGTGCTTCTTTGCACTATTTCTTAGGTTGAGGTATTAGCTAAGATCCTTTTGCATATAAGTAGCCAGAGTCAGTCTCAGCTAGAGATGGGCAGTAAAATTGACAACAAAATATATTAGTATGCTCAAGTCCAAGTAGCACTTATGAAATAAGTACAGTTAACATTCTAAAGGAAAATAGGTTTGCACAAAAATACAAGGAGAGTTAGGGGAAAAAAAAGTCAGTTTAAGACCAACTGGTGGTTGGGGTGCTGGGGTGGCTCGATTGGTTAGGCATCTGATTCTTGGTTTCGGTTCACGTCATGATCTCACAGTTCATGAGTTCGAGCCCCACATCAGGCTTGGTGTGGAGCCTGCTTGGGATTCCCTCTCTCCCTCTCTCTCTCTCTGCCCCTCTCTTGCTCACTTTCTCTGTCTCTCTCTCAAAAACAAATAAATAAACTTAAATTTTTTTTTAAAGACCAACTGGTGGCTATAAATAATACCAGATGGTAAAAGTTGGTTCTTTGAATAATTTGAACCACAAGGCATCTACAGTTTGCACTAATTTGGAAGAAAAATCACCCAGCATTAGAATTATCACCAAAGAAGAATTAAGAAAGCCAGGGGTATTATGGCTTAGGTGACACTTGTGTGTCAATCAGAAAAATTCTCCATTCCTCTAGACCGGTAAAGCTAGCCAGGCATATTCCATTGTCATCTTGAGCCCTGGGGGAGTCATCACCAAATAAAATGTCCCAGGACAACAAATCACTCCTTCTATTTTAATGACACAGTGATACAAGGAGGTGCCTGATTTGGGAATGGAAATACACAGCGTTACTGGAAGGTCCTGGGGGATGGACTTCCCCGAGGAAGGTTGCAGGCAGTGACTTGGATGGAGTTAAAGGAGGAGTTTGAGGATTTGACTAAAAACTGAACTCCATGTGTTTTGGGATGTTCTGGATTACAGGAGAACTGTTCGTCCTTCCCTGTCCCAGGGACTGCCAGTACAAATAAATCGGAGTTTGATTCATGGTCTTTTGCCTCTTCCACCCGATGCCATGGATATGACAACTGGCTCTTAAGCCAGGACCACAGTGGGGCTCATTCCTTCGGCAGTGCTAAGGGGCAGCGGTCTCAGATGTGCTTCCTCCTTGTTACTCATGAGGCAGGGAAAAGAAGTGAACGTATTGAATAGATGTGGGAGGCTACGCAATACAACCAAGATGCCCCCAGAGCAGCATAGAGGACTGCATCAAAGGCCCCAGTGCTCACCTCTCCCTGTGGCATGAGCACTGGTCATTCCTCTCCCTGAAGACGCAGAGTCAATCCCCCTGCCTTTGCGACTGTGCTCAGCCACGTAAGTTGTTTTGGACAAATAGAATGAGATGGAAATCACAGTGTGCAAATTCCAAGCCTGCTCTTCAGAAAACCTTGCATGTTTCTGCTTGTTCTCTTGTGCTCCTGCCATGAGAAGAACATGCCTCAGCTAGGTCTCTGCCCTGTGAGTGGGTGACAGACATGGAATAGAGTTGTCCCAGTTAAAATCAGAGCCCCCAGCCAGTCCCATGATGCATGACAGACAACTACTAAATGTGTGCATTATACTAATAAATGCTTGTTGGTGTGAGCCACAGAACTTTGGGGAAATTTGCTACATAGCTAGAGCTAACTGATGTCACAGGAATTAGGCAGAGGCTGAGTCCCAGCATTCAAGTTGATAGACCTTTTCTACAAACACTTTCCCTTAACCTGCAGCAACTCCTCCTTTCTGCTTTTGTTTCCAGTTCTAAACTCCTGAGAGGGACAAATAGCTGGGGAGGATGGAGTACAACCTCAGGGAAGATAGTTTTCTTTGTGTTCAGGGGCCAGAAAACCTTTCCAAAATGTCTGCCACTGTGGGGCCATCTTCCCAGGCCAAACACTGTGAGTGATTCCTCCTTCAACCTGTATCTCCATGCACTGCAGACTGTTAAACATCTCACCCCATTCCAGATCCAAAGTCAGCAATCAAGAAGAGTAAATGGTAATAAGAACAAAGCACTATCGGGGCACCTGGGTGGCTCAGTCGGTTAAGCATCCGACTTCAGCTCAGGTCATAATCTCACGGTTCACGAGTTCTAACCCATGTCGGGCTCTGTGCTGACAGCTCAGAGCCTGGAGCCTGCTTCAGAATCTGTGTCTCCCTCTCTATCTGTCTCCCCCCCCCTCCCCCGCCACTTCAGGCTCTGTCTCTCAAAAATGAATAAAGTTTTTTTTTAATGAATAAAGTTTAAAAAAGCATTTAAAAGGTTGTTTCCCTGGACAAGCTGGGACTGGTCCTTTGTACCCCGAAAGGTAGCTGTTCTGTGTCCTTTGGATGCTCCACATGGCTTATGGAGACTTGAGCCTGTCACAGGCTTCATTTGAAAGCCTTATCATAGCCTATAAAATCCAAGTAAACTACTTTCATAAAGTCCTGTGAAATAGGGATGCCATTTTTGTTTACTCTTTTCAAGAATTTAATAGCTAGAATGATTTTCCCTTCCAGAAAAGGTTGTGTTTACCTGTTTATTTTTTTCCCCACATTGTAGTATGAGGTCTTGAAATAATATCTGAAAAACATCTTTTCTGGAGCTGAGGGGTAAAACTCACTATTCTATCATTTTGGGGACCACCTGATTCTCTTTTCAGAATACAGAATTAATTTTGGTCTCTTGGCCACTTTAAATAACCACATTTTCTTTTTTCTAAGGGTTTTTTAAAATGTTTATTTAATTTTGAGAGAGAGAGAGAGAGAGAGAGAGAGAGAGAGAGAGAATGAGAGGGGAAGAGGCAGAGAGGGGGGACAGAGTATCCAAAGCAGGCTCTGCACTGACAGCAGAGAGCCCAATGTGGGGCTCCAAGCTCACACAGTATGAAATCATGATCTGAGCCACAGTCAGATTCTTAACCAACTGAGCCACCCAGGTGCCCCCCCCCATTTTCTTTTTTTATGAGAATAAATGAGTATTTCCCACTTCGAGTTCCCTGCATTCACATTTTAACTTTGTTTGTCTTAATAGATTTGAGACCAAAAGAAATTTTGACTGTTCATTTAAAAAAAATTAAGGACTTAACATTAAAAAAAAACCCAAATAATTGAAAAATGGACACAAAAAAGTGCACCATAAAAAAAGATGCATGATAAATGGAGGTTCCTTCATATCAGATTTTCATTTATTCTACTACAGACTAGAAAGCAAATACTTAGACTTACCTAACTTAAGCCATTCAGCCAGTAACTCTTGAAAAGCTGTGCTACTTTTCTCACAATGTCTTCTCTGTAACCCACCTCCTGTTTTGGGGACATATAGCAACTCTTCTAAAAACATGAACTGGGGCGCCTGGGTGGCTCAGAAGGCTAGATGTAGACTTCAGCTCAGGTCATGATGTCACAGTTTGTGAGTTGGAGCCACATGTAGGGCTCAGCCCTGACAGCTCAGAGCCTGGAGTCTGCTTCAGATTCTGTGTCTCCCTCTCTCTCTCTCTGCCCCTCCCCTGCTTGTGTTCTCTCTCTCCCTTTCTCTCAAAAATAAATAAATAAACATTTGAAAAACCATGAATAAATATGCTATAAGGAGTGATAATGCAACTTTGTCATTAAAATCTTTTTTAATGTTTATTTTTGAGACAGAGACAGAGACAGAGAGACAGAGCAAGAGCGGGGAAGGGACAGAGAGAGAGGAGACACAGAATCCAAAGCAGGCTCCAGGCTCTGAGCAGTCAGCACAGAGCCCAATGGGGCTTGAACCCACAAACCATGAGATCATGACCTGAACCAAAGTCAGATGCTTAACCAACAGCCATCCAGGCACCCTATCAACTTGATCATTTTAGACAAAGACATGCCAACCAATTTGCTAAACAGTTTCAGCTCATAAAATATCATATGAAACAAATCTGAATTGTACACTGTGCGTAGATGAACCCAGGGTTTAGTTTTGTTCATATGCTAAGAGACAATGAAGAGGTGGCCTCATCTACAACTCTGCAATCTGTTGTGCAAGTATGCAATTTTGCATGTTTGGAAACACTCACATTTCAGCCTTTACTTGGCTCCAAAGGTGTTTTTCTGTTTTGCAATTGTATTTATTTTTAAAGACTTTATTTTTAAGTAATCTCTACACCCAGGGTGGGGCTCGGACTTACAATCCCGAGATCAAGAGTCGCATGCTCTACCAACTGAGCCAGCCAGGTGCCTCTATAAATTTATTTTTAAGTTTAATTTGACTTCAAGATAACCATGAGTTCCTAAAAGCTTGAAAACTCAGTGAAAGCCAGGGCACAGAAAGAACACATGTTCCAAAAATAACTTCCTCATCGCATTCCTCCACCAAAATGAGTGGGAAAAGGCACCGATGTGCCATTTTAACCCAGGGACAGGCCCAGCAGTCACTGGGAAAGCTCATCAATAGATGACAAGTCAGCAGTGTTGGCACTTACGTTTTAGGCAACGGTTAGCCATGGACACTAATGAACTCTGCAAATGGCTGCAGAGCATGAAATTCAAACATGCACTTACAAAGCAGATAGGGCTGGGCACAGCTGTCCCGCATCTCTCTAGCCTCAGGCATTAGTATGGCTGGTAGTCACCATGACTTCAAAGAGTAAGAGAAGAAATGTAGATTGGTCAAATCACATACACTGGGCTATGGAGCAAGACAGTATGTGTCGCGTGGAAGGCCACAGTTCCGGAGCCTGGCTGAATCGGAATCCCCGCTTGGCTACCAGACTGGGCAAGTTACAGAAGGTTTTTGTGTGTCAGTTTTCTCATCTGTAGAACAGGAACAGTAGCAGTGCCCATCTCACTGAGTGGCTATGAGGATTAAATGTGTTATTTCAAGCCTCTGCACAGACCACGGTGCCAGGAACATAATAAGCATCGAGTGAAGTCAACTACCATCATTCACGTAAAGGAAAGTGGAGTGTCAAAGCAAATACACACCAAGTCTGATTTTTAAACTCTCGATAATTAAGGCCTTCAAAATGCCATTTACACCCATCACAAATTTTCTTTCTCTTGAAAAAAACATTCAATTGAAAAAAAAAAAACAAAAACACAAACTCAAGGGCGCCTGGGTAGCTCAGTCGGTTAAGCTCTCCATTTCAGTTCAGGTCACGATCTCATTGTTCATGAGTTTGAGCCCTACGTCGGGCTCTGAAATGAAAGTGTGGAGCCTGCTTGGGATTCTCTCTCTCTCCCTCTCTCTCTGCTCCTCCCCTACTCATGCTCTCTATAAATTAAAAATAAATTAATTAAAATAAATAAAATTAATTAATTAAAATAAATAAATTTTTTAAGAACTCACTTAGCTTTTCGTGATTCTCCACCATAAACTTCCCATGGTTGTTACTCTGAAATAAAACAGAACGTGTGTCAGACTAGTAGATGCTGTCTGCGTGTCTCCTATCACCTTGTTACCATCAGCCTGATCATCTCAGTCCATTCTAATGTGCACAGCAGGCCAGAGGCCTGGGGAATTACCATCCTTCAGAAGAAGCCCTTAACCAGTGGGAACGGGTGTATAAATACCCCGGGTTCCTCACCCCCTGGGTGGGATAGCTCTGAGGCATGTGCCCTATGCTGGCTCCCAGGGTTCCCCAGCAGGACTGAGCTCCAGTTGCCCGTGGGGGTAGCTTGCTGACAACACAGCTTCAGTGACCTCTTACCTTCCCTGTGTCACTTCCCCACCTTCCTACTATACTGTTTTGTCTGGCACAAATGATCTGTGTTGGCTATCCCAAATAAACCACTTGAGCCCAAGTCTTATCTGATTCTGGGGGAAACTCCAACTAAGACAGCCAGCAATACAAACACACAATCCACAAAAATGTGTTTTAAAACATATTTGTCCTGAAATAAAAAAAAATTACTGGGGCACCTGGGTGGCTCAGTCAGCTGAGCACCAGACTCTTGATTTTGGCTCAGGTCATAATCTCATGGTTCATTAGATCAAGTCCCACGTTGGGCTCTGCGCTGAGTGTGGAGCCTGCTTAAGATTTTCTCTCTCTCTCTCTCCCTCTCCCTCTCTCTCTCTCTCTCTCTCTCTCTCCCCCTCTTCCCCTTTCCCCCGCATGCATGCACTCAATTTCTCTCTTTTTCTCAAAAAACAATATATATATTAACACACACCAAGCAAATTTCTCAAGAAATTCCAACTTATTCGTAGAATTTGTTTTGAGCCTTAGATATTTAATGGTTTCTGAAGAACTTTTTATTTCTTTTAAAAACCTTTGGCTCACAAATGCTATCACACAGTGAACATTTCTTTTCTTTATTTCAATCTCATTTGAGACTGAGAGAACAGCTTTGACCTTGTTTAGAGTCACTTGAACTCTGTGGGCTCCAAGCTAACTTTTTCTCTCACACCCCAAGCTCCATTTACTGCCAACAAAACATGACTTTCTGGTTCAAATAAAAATACCTTTGAAAAGCCTTATAAAAAGGTTCATAAGATGTGTTGGTGTTTCAAATGGATCTGAGGTGTATAAATGAATCAGGAACACACATTAAGTTTCCTTTGAAATATAGTTTCCAAAAGAAAGGAGTCCTTGGGAGAAAATATTTATGAGGATTTACTGCTTTGTTTTGTTTGTTTGCTTGTTGTTTTACTTAAAACAGTTAAAGGAGTGCTGAAAATTTCTCTTCAGTAAAATTACCCTTGAATTATCTTTAAATTTCTTTTTTTAATGCTTATTTTTGAAAGAGAGACACAGTGTGAGCAGGGGATGGGCAGAGAGACAGAGAGAGGGAGACACAGAATCCGAAGCAGGCTCCAGGCTCTGAGCCGTCAGCACAGAGCCCAATGCAGGGCTCGAACCCACAGACCGTGAGATCATGACCTGAGCTGAAGTCAGACTCTCAACTGACTGAACCACCCAGGCGCCCCTGCTTTGAATTATCTTTAAATTGCTGTTTAGAGACAACCATTTCTCTGGAGAATAAATATTTAAAGTTCTTGCTACTTACAGAACCAAATTCTTGAGTTTCTGTCAATCCAAAAAAATTGTTTTAATGTTCTTAAATCAAATGTCTTTAAGGATTATGCATTTAACACAAACAGATTTCAGCATATGTTTACATTTATGCCAAATTTATAAGGTCACTGGTATTACAGTTCATAAAAAAATCATTTGAAAGAAAGATTGAACTTTCTTTACATTTAAAATTCATTTGCTTGCTTTCCATTAAGGTTAATGATTTTGGTAAATCATTATCATATTCAAGGGTCTCTATATTTTAAACACTTCATATTAATTAAATATGCACCAAAGAGAGATTTTTTAAAAATTTGTTTTTAATGTTTATTTATTTTTGAGAGAGAGACAGAGTGTGAGCAGGGGAGGGGCAGAGAGAGAGGGAGACAGAGAATCTGAAGCAGGCTCCAGGCTCTGAGCTGTCAGCACAGAGCCCATTGTGGGGCTCGAACCCACGAACCGTGAGATCACGATGTGAGACGAAGTTGGACTTTTAACCGAGCCACCCAGGCACCCCACAGAGAGATTTTGTTAAAAATTCCTTTGCCTATGCACAACTAGGCTAATAAAAAAATTCTGTAGAGATTTAAAGAACTCGCTTTCATAACCTATGAGATACAGTAAACACATTTAGAACTGAGAAAAAATTCATTATAAATGATACTACATATGCCTGGTCCTCAAGTATTTTAAATTAATTTGCTTTGATAAAAATGTACAGCAGTAGGTTTCTGGGTAAAGTATTTATTAAGTGCATTGCCTTTTGGTTATTTGTAATATTTTGCCTCGTAATTTGAATAGCCTCTTATTTAAGAAGAAAAACACGTACAGTAATTTTTTTTCAGTACTAATCTTTTTTCTTTAAATAACATACTGTTATTCCTTCCCACAAACAAATCCTAGTCTTTAAATAGTTGTCCTTTCTCCTTTCTAGTTATATCTCAGTGGCAATCTCTCTATTCTCTTCCCCCTGCACGCGCGCGCGCGTGCACACACACACACACACACGTGCACATGCTCCAGTATTTCTGTCTTTGCATCTATTTCTGTGTCTCTTTCTGGCTTCCTTTCTGATTCTTTCCCTCTACCCTACTCCCTGCCTTCCCCTATGTCTCCCTCTCTATGAAATCTACTCTTCAGAATTAAAACACAAATGAAATAATTCATTAATTTGCCAAGATTATGTTTATAAAACAGAGCAAGCAAGAAAGAAAATCAGTCACCTTTGTATCAAGAGAACAGCAATTGCTGCCATAGGAGAACGTGCAGGAGCTCTTGTTTACGTGATAATTTAAAATGTTAAATGTGAGTTTAAGCTCTGCATTATGCCTCTCAGAGGGGTGTTTACCTATTAAAGATAAACTTGTTTATCTGAGGTGAAATGCAAGATTAAAAAATTCAGATGTCTATGAAATACAAACACAATTTCATTTATTTATGATCACGAACATGCTGTAATCAAAGCAGAACTCATTATTCAGTGATCATTCGATTCATTGTGACATGTGTTTCCTCCAGCAAGAGAGGGAAAGGAGGTGAAACTTGCAGCATAGAATGACAGAACATTTAGGAAACAGAGTTTTATTTGTTCTTCTGTTGGGAGAGCTAATTACTCATCGATTTGAGACCTAATGTCTTGATGAACATATATTGATTGAGCCTGATTATTTCCTGCAATGTCAGAAACATTCACACATATTTGTGTTACTACCAAAGCTATGTAATTTATTGGTGGGCACTAATGGCTTTAATGAAGTCAGAAAGCTTCAAGTGCAGAAGTAATGAAAGGAAGATTGCAATCAGTGAATTGTCTAATTCTTCATTCTGGCTACAAATATTAGCCTATTTTGACTCATTAGCTGTGTTCCTGTTTATATCATGATTCATTTACATAAAAAGGTCTGTTTAAATTACACCAGTATCTGGTGCCCTGTTCAAATTCAGAAAACCAAGGGAAAGTGGGGTCCGAGCCCCGAGACAGATTTAAATGTGTAGTTGGACTGGCGAGAAATACAACAAGCTAACTAGTGAAATCTGCAACAAATGGCGGCCTCAGCCTTGGCCGTGTTGGCCCTGTTGAATGTGCCACATTCTTCCAGTCTCATGGCCTTTGAACTGGCCATTTCCTCTGCCTGGGATGCTCCTTCACAGGTACATGCACAGTTCTCTGCTCAAATGTCTTGACAGACATTTGATATGACATTTGATATCAGACATCATGCCTTCCTGACACCCAATACCAAATATATAAAGTAGCATGCCCATCTTTTATTGTTGTTCTGAGCTTCATATCTTCACTGACCTGGTCCATATTTATATTTTCAATTATTATATGTCTTATCCACTAGCATTTACTTAGTTCTTTTTTGTTTACTGCTTTCCTAGAAGAGTGTCTGGTAGGCATTAAATATTTGTTGATTTGACTAGAAGGTAATTGTGAAGTATTAACATCATTTATTTTGGCTAATATCTCAATATCATGCAGGTCACTATGAGAAATGAAAGATATGATTCTTTTTTTAAAGATGCTTATAATCTATTTGTTGGTAAAAGCCTGTCACACATTATATTAGTTATCCGTTGCTGTGTAACAAATTACCCCAGAACATTAGTAACTTCAAACAATGAACATTTATTATCACACACAGTTTCTGTGCATCAGGAATTGAGGAGTGCTTAGCTGGGTGTTTCTGGCTCAGAGTGTCTCATGGGGTTGCAGTCAAGATAGTGGCCTGGGCTGTAGTCATCTGAAGGCTTGACTGGTGCCGGAGCATCACTTCCAGAAGAGCTTAGTCAGGTGGCTGTCAAGTTAGTGCTGATGTTGGCAGAAGGCTTCAGTTCCACCACGTGGACCTCTTTTAAGGCTGCTTGAGTGTCCTCATGACGTGCGGTTGACTACTTCTGGATGAGTGATCCAAAAAAGAGAATAAAGTGGAAGCCACAATGTCTTTTATGACCCAGCCTTGGAGGTCAGAGTCTGTCATGTTTGAGATATTTTGATGGTTACACAGGCGAACCCTGTTCAGTGTGGAAGGAGCCAAACAAGAGTGTGAACACCAGGTGAGAATCGTCTTAGAGACTGGCTACCACACATGAAATAAATAATGGCATATAAATGCCCATGTGTAATTAAGTGCTACATGGTAAAAACATTCAAGGTTCAATTAATTTTGAGAATCTAGACTTATATAATTAGAAAGGCTAAGTTGGATGGCAAATTTAACCCTCATTTGGGCAAGGGTGTTTAAACATTTATAAACAATATTTATTAAGGCCTTGTTTTCTGTGCTAGGACCACAGATTATGAATAAAGCCCAGACCCTGGGAAGGGAGTACTCATAGTCCATTGTGTGGAAGGTCATAATTTTGGAGCAATAATCATTTTGAATGAATTTAAATACATTTTGCAGGGCAAGAATTATCATCCAAAACCAGTTTTTCTCTGGGCACTAAAAATAAAAATTACAGATACACAAAAGCACATATGTGGATGGAAAATAAAAGTCTTCATGTTCTCATTATAAGCAATTTCAATTTAATACAAGAAAGGTGGATTTTAGGAATCATCACCTAAGTTATCTAACATCAAAAACTCATCAATCGTGATTATAATACACCAGCAGAAGCCATGTGACTACCTTAATAGAAGTATTCAGTGAAAACTGGTCTATTCTCTCAAGCACCTCTATTTCCCTACTCCTCCCAAATTGGAATGTAACTTCCTAGATTTTTAATTGTTATCAGCTGACCAAAACGTTTTCCAGACCAATGACTCTGCCCTAGTATTTGTCACAACAATGATTGACCAAAAGGACATCTAATGTCTAAATCAAGTGACCATTGTTTCTTTTCACATTTGCCCATTACCTGGTTTATTATTCTTATCTCAGTCACTTTTCAGCCTGAGTCTATGGCCTATGTTAATGCTAGTCTTCAGCCTTCTCTAAGGAATTAGAAGAAAAAAAACCAAAAACCTACCATCTCATAGTCATTTAGTCGATGTTCTTTAAGACAGAGATTAACCCAACGCACTGTTTTAAGTAACATAAAATTCAAGTAGAAACCAAACCCCAGTCTAGCAGAGAAATAGACACACACCTCTGGTGGAAGATAATAGATGATAGCCACAAAAAGCCTTGCAACTGTGTAGACACTCTGACTTATTAATTCCTCTTCTAGAAAAGAGTTGAAAGAAAAGTAAGGTACACAAAGATAAAATGATAAGGATGTTCATGACAGAGTGGTTTACAATTGTATAATTAAAAATCTGGAGGGGCACCTGGATGGCTCAGTCAGTTAAGCGTCCGACTTTGGCTCCAGTCATGATCTTGAGGTTTGTGACTTTGAGCCCCATGTCGGGCTCTGCGCTGACTCTCAGAGCCTGGAGCCTGCTTCGGATTCTGCATCTCCCTCTCTCCCTGCACCTCCCCCACTCATGCTCATTCTCTCTCTCTCTCAAAATAATAAACATTTTAAAAAATTTTTAATTAGAAAAAAAAAGAAAAGAAAATGTGAAAACAAATTAAACATCCATCAAGAGAGTATTTTGTTGTATGGATAAAAATACAATGCAATCCTTAAAAATCATGTTGTAGAACAATATCATGGCATGGGACTACATTCACAATATATGGTTAAGAGAAAAAGGCTATGGAAATAACTATGTGGTTGTTGCTCCTTGTGCATTTAAGAGTACATATTTATTTGGAAATAAGATTGTAAGAAATTTTTAAATGTCACCAGTGATTTATCTGTAGTTGGTGGAATTGCAGGTGATTTGGATTTTCTTATTGGAATTTTCTCTTACTCTTGTTCCTCTGCTATCTCCAGGACAACATGCCTGGGCTAGTGTGTTGCAAGATGACAGGTGGTGCATAAAGCAGAGCTGAGTTGCCCCATTTCCCCATCTAAGACTGTTAGCTGGTCCTCGATAGGTAAGTGAGCCCACCTAGTATGAGCCACAGAAGAACCACACCTGAGGAGACCCACAGCTGCCCACAGACAGAGAAGTGAGATCACCTGAAAGTAGCCAAATTGGCTGAACTTTTCAGGCTCCCAAGCTAGGAGACGTGCTTTGTTGTTTGCCATTGGCATTTTGTGGTCACCTGCTACCCTGCATCACTGTCGCGATAGATAACGGATAGAGCTAGAGCTTGTCAGCGTTTGGGGAACTGGAATCAAAAAGCAACAACCACCTGAGATTCAGTCCAAAGGTGCTTGAGTATAGAGCTTGTTAGAAAACATTTTTGAACAGGCTAGACCGGCAGAAAGTTCAACATCAATCTAAAAATAGAACTGCTGTTCTCACATGTGCGAGGCACTATGCTATGGTCTGGGTGGGTCACAAGTGGAAGGACATGTAGCCCCTACCTCCTGGAGCTCACAACCGCAGTAAGTGGGAATTTCCGGACCCAGATGTCGCTCTCAGAGAGTTAGCAGCAATTGTATTAGTACACTACAGCACCAAAGAGCTTCAATTTGCTGAAGTTGGTTAAAAATGCATTAGCTCGTCTCCAACATGATTCTGAAAGCACAGTAAAATCAAAAAGTCTGTTCAGCTGCCCGATGAACTTGAAGTAATGAGGTCTATAAGCTGACTTGAACAGAAGAAAATGATATTAAGCTTTCATGGAGGACAAATGAAAGTATCTACCTGTAACCTTGCTGACAGCCAGAGACCCTTTGCCATTTAAAACTCTGCTGCTGTGGTGCATTATTCCCAGGCAGCTGAGAGTTTAATAAGACTTCGCAGAGACACCTAACCTTCCGGTCCCCGGCTGCCTGCTGGCAACCCTAAGGCACTCACTGTGGAAGCTGACAATCCGAGCTAACATCAGGGCACGGATTTCCTCAGACACAGGGGCACAGGTTGGCATAGCAATGTCTGCCTGCTGCTCCTCCGTGCATGCAAATTGCACAATGGTCTGGTTCCAAGCCGGTCATGGTGCCCAGCACCCTTGGGTGTTTGATCTTGGAGACTGTGGTGGTCACCGCTCTTCATCATTGCACTAACCTGGCTCCCCTGCTGAATGAAGAGCTGCCATTTAGTGTGATATACAAGGCTTTCCTTGAGCAAAGCCCAACCTGCCTGGTCCAGCCTTAACTCCCAATATTCTTCGTATCACACCCTCCACCCCCTGCATTCTAGTTACTCGGCTTAGGTATTTGCTGTTCCTGCTTTTCCCACCTTTGTGCTTTGTTCAGACTGTGACTTTCATCGTCTCCAGCCAGCCCACTCTTCCACCTTCCAATTCTGGCTTTGCTTCACGGGTCTCTCCCCAACTAGACTGTAAAAATAGTAGTGATACTTACATAAAATGCAATGTGCCAGGAACTTTGCTAGGCACCTTGCCCATCTTAACTCATTTTATTCTGTTCAACAACTCTAGGAGATGAGTGTTATTACTATTATTATCATCACCATCATCCCAATTCTCAGATGAAGAAAGTGAGGCTAAAGCAAACTGCTCAAGGTCAGAATCAGCTCCACAGGTTTGGAGATCGTGTGTGTCTTGTTCACTGTTGTATTACTAGCGCTTCGCATGAAACCTGGCCCATAGTATTGAGTGAAGGAACGAATAAAATGCCACCATGAAGCTGTGTCTGCAGTCAGAATTAATCTCCCTCTCCTCTCCTTTCACAGGTCTACTCCAGTACTTAACACGTAAGTACCTAACACATAACCTTGTAAGGTTGGACCCCCATTTCCAAATAATCTATACTTTCACACTTCTCTGTACATCCACACCCTAACCCTCCTTTGCTTGGAAGAAGTCAGGCTTTCATAGATCAGGTAGTTTCCAGCTCTGGTGTTGCCTGAGAGCAGCTGCTGCTGAGAGATGAAATTAGGAGTCCATGGGGGAGGTGGAAGAAAGACCGTCGGCGGTAGTTGGAGGCTGTGTGGCCAGTCCTCTACCCTGAAGAAGCACAAGGCTGCTCCCCTCTGCAGTGAAAGGGCTCCAAGAGCTTGCTGGCGCATTTAGAACTCCTATCCAAGAGGAGTGTCCCTTGCCAACCTCCCCTTCTGTGCCTCCCACACTTTGGCTTCATCACCGTAGCAGGGGAAGTTATGGAGGTCACGGAGGAACAGGGGGCGATGGATTGCAGCCAGGAGACTCAACAGGAAGTGGAGAGCATAAATGATGGTGATCCCATAGAGGACCTGGGGTCTGATCCAATTGTATTGGTAAAAGCACTGAGTCCCCTTAGGTCAAGACCTTATGGGGTTTAAAGATCAGGTGTCATTGTCATTGGCCCTCTCCGCAATTCAAGAGGAACCAAAGCAGGGCTTGAGTGGGGAGCCCTAGTTCTGGCTTAACTCCCTCCATGAATAGCTAGCTGTTGGCAGCTGAGGGCTAAAGCTGTCTGTAGACGTCAGACTCCGTAGGGTGGTTTCTCACTTCTGGCAGGGGGCACCTGAGACTGAAGGAATCGTATTAAAGGATTTTGTAATTATTGACTCTCAGCTATCTAGAAAGACAACTCCCTTCTGCTTTTAGACATTCCATCTTCAAATGCATTTTCTGCTTTGTGGACCACCTATATTTATTTACATTCTTCCATCACTAGATTGTAGGCTCCAGAAGAGAGGAGCATGACCGTATTCATATTTCTCTTCTGCCTGCTCCTTTCCCTCTGCAAACTGCAAGAGGCTTGTTGTACAAAATTTTAAATCTTTGTAATTTAATTGTATGTCATAATAAGCAAGTGTCATTGCCAAAACAGACTAACTCTGGCCATATATTTTGGTGAGCTTTCTGGCTTTCAAAAGGTCTTTGGAGCCAGGGCCTAAATTCCAACTTGCTGGAGGAGGGCATGCTGAAATACAACCCGTGCTCCCTGTGAAAGGCATCCATACGTTTATTGGAAAGCATCTAAAATGCCACAGAATCTGCCACTACTCATCAATACTGAGACTCCCCCCACCCCTTTTCTTTTTTAACGGAATGAAGAAAACAAGGTGATTTAAAGCCATAGCTAAAATTCAACAGTGAGGGGCGCCTGGGTGGCTCAGTCGATTAAGGGTCCGACTTCAGCTCAGGTCATGATCTTGCCCTGAGTTCGTGAGTTCAAGCCCTGTGTTGGGCTCTGTGCTGACAGCTCAGAGCCTGGAGCCTGCTTCGGATTCTGTGTCTCCCTCACTCTCTGCCCCTCCCCTGCTCATGCTCTGTCTCTCTCTCCTTCAAAAATAAATAAACATTAAAAAAAGTTAAATTTAACAGTGAGATAGATGTCCCTTAAAAGACAGACATTGCTGTTAACACACCCATCAGAGAGAGGGTCACATGCCGCCAGTGATGGTTTCCAAAACTTAATTTTAAAAAAGAGAAAAAAAAATTCTGATATTGATGACGGTAGATGGAGAGATACAAGAGTAAGACAAGTGATCATTTCAAATGCATAATTACATTTTATCTCAGTAATAATTAATTGCAGTGTACTTAAGCACGTACTCAGTTTCCTTCAGAAAGAATATATAGAAGATAAAGTTGATTTACAGAGCATTTTCACATAAAATAGCTCATTTATTCCTCACAACAATGCTTTTGTTTAGATAGTTCCATCCTCATTTTACATAGGAGGAAACTAGATGATCATTCCACCACCCACCTAGTAACCAGATCATTAAACAATATAGACAGTTATAAAGGGAATGGGATCTGAACAAACAGAAATGTACTCAAATTCTGGCCTTTCCATTTATTGGTCATGTGACTTAGGCAAGTTGGTAAAATCTGAACCCAAAACTAGATTTAGCAACTTAAAATCCTTTGATACAATACCAAAAGGGTAAGGAAGACTTGGAAGACTTGAGGAACAGAAAGGGGATGGAAATATATGCACACTTTTTTTTTTCTTTTTTGGCCAAATGAAACATTTCACCATTATGGGCCTATCTACCTTTTGTAATTATTATAGAGTCTAAAAATACTTAAAAAAGAAGTGACCCACGCTTATGAACTCTTAGTGATATTTTGGTGGTGCTGGTATCCTATTAACTTATAATATCTCTATATATGCTGCCTCTGTGATAAAGCAACCTGAGGCTGGGCAGGGAATGGGCTAAGCCCCATCAGTTGAAGAGCCCATCTGGGCCTGATCCAAAAAAAAAAAAGCTGGAAGGGTCACTGGGCAGGCGTTGGGCTAGCACGCTGGGTCCAACCCAGGAGACAGGGCTATTTTGATAGAAGCTCCACCCTAAGGAGAAAACAACCCATGGGTCAGATACAGCTGGAAAGCTGCCACCACACCCGACCTGTGAAACTGTTGCTGGAACCAAGAAATCAAGTGTATCAGTTAACTACTGCCACAAAAATGCTGTGTAACAAACAACCCCAAAACTCAGTAGCTAAAAACAATAATACTGTATTCTATTCTGGACCTGCAGATCACCTGGGGCAGCTCTGCTTCATTCTGCAAGTCTCTGGGTCCAGGTCTTCTCCCGGGACTTTCATCCTCCCTGAATTAGAGGGCTTGTCGCAGCATGTTCTTTTCAAGACAATGGCAGGGTACAAGAGGTAAAGAAGAAACACCAAAAGCCTCTTAAGGCCTTGACTATGAATTGGCCCCATCACTTCAGCTCTATTTCATTGATCAAAGCAGGAGGCCAAGTGCAAAGTCACAAGGCCCGGTAGTAGTACACTCTGTCTGTGATAGATCCATGATAATTATACAATGCAGGGAGATACAAAGAACTTGGATCAGGAACTCAATCAATGACTGTCCACCTGCTTGGCTACATTATTCACATCTCTCCAATATGAAAACAGCCCATCCCCATCAAAGGACACCACAAGTCTCACCCAATCATTTATCAGGCTCAACATTTAGGACTTCATGATTTACATCTGGTCCAGATAAGAATTGGACCTATAAACTGAGAAGACAAATCACAGGCCCCATCCCCTTTCCACACCCACACAATATGCATTGGTATAACAGAGACAGGAAAATCACAGTAAACACCTCATTCAAAATGAAGAAACTTGTTCCTTAGTGATTCTGAAATCCTTCTAGGCAAATTAGCCAAGTTTCCCTGCCAAACGAGTAGGATATGTTTCTTCATCAGACCTTGGTCCTGCTCCCAGGGGAAGGGAAGGTGAGCTGGGGGTGGGGTGGAGTCTGGTAGTGTAGGAGGAAGATCTTTGGTCCATTGTTCTCTACAGCTCCTAGCTCTGTCCTCTGAGACCTCCTTTTCCACCATCTTCCTCATTTGCTTCTGAAGATGACACTGAGACTTCTACTTCTTTTGGGTGGCTAAGTTTTCCTAGCCTATTTCCTACATAGAAAACTGGGGGCTCAGGGGTCTTTTTTCTCCCTCTCAAACAGTTTCAGTCTCATTTAGTTCAGGCTATTAGTACTTAAGGTGGTGTCAGTTTTTCTACAACTTAGTGGGTTTTCTACGTATTTGATTCTAGTCCATTCTATGTGTCAAAACCACAGTTATTTTCAAGACAGGCTTTTCTCTCCAGATTTAATTACTAGCACTTTGGGCATGTCAGGTGGCTGCACTACTATACCTTTAAGCTTTGCAGGAGGTTTAAAAGTCATTTTGTAATAGTTTGTAATGTTATTAGCCACACCCCTGATTGGGTCCTTACCCTGAGGCCATGTTTTCCTGCAAGCCCCCTAGATTTGGTCTTTGTCTCTCTTGCTGTGATTCACCAACCAACCCCTGGACTTGATCACTGTCCCCAGGCTACATTTTAATTTGAGAATCTTTTTCTGGTTGGAGAGGCTGAAGATTAAAAAGTTTTATTTTTTAACCCAGCAACTTCTGGGCTGCTTGCAAACTGTGTTTATTTTGTTTGGTTCTGAGCATATCTCCTTTCTCATAGTATTTTCCTATATGCATTTAAAAGAAAACAACTCATTCTTTCAGAATTTTTCTTGGAAACAAGTTTCTCCTCTCTCCCCTACCCTTTCATTTGCTGCTCACTACTCTGCATGCCTATACCATGCAACCACTCAGTGGGTGGGAAAATCCTAATATTTAGATTTGCGTACATAGAATATCCCACTTGGACCTTAACGTCAAATTTGTCTTTACTAAACAACTCTTTCAGAATTCTACTAAGTGACAGCAAGAGTTGGCTCAGCCCTAAAAAAGAACTCAGAATTTTTTAATTGCACTATGTTTAGACCTCTTCTTGGAACCATACAGAGGAAGATATAATAGAGCAGGATTTGGATATTTCTATTTTGGATTTTCAAAATCTTACCTTTGTCCCTTGGAATGTCCACAGATGCAAATTCTACTGGTCTGGAAGTATCTGGAACAGAACTATACCAATTCTTAACCCCAATAAATGGTGGAGTTATGGAATGCCAGCTATTTGGTAGAGGCATTAGGTTATAGAATGGTTTCGTTCCATGAAAAGCAATACACAGTTCACTTCAGTTTTCATGAATAAAAGTTTCCTCCAAAAAGAGCTAACTGCCAATTTTTTCCACAAAGCCTCTAGATAGTTTATGATAGTGCTTAGGTCTGTTAGTGGACATATTAACTATCTGTGACTCATCACCCTCCACTGCAGAGCCAGGAAATTCAAGGCTGTAGACACTACAGACTTTTGCAAGTGCAAGGGTGCACTCCTCTCTTTATCCCACTGGTGGCAACAAGTCAAAATACGTAGCCTGTCTCCACTAAAGATAGAGCTAAGCTTCTTACCACTGGAAATACCTGCATAAATTCAGCTTCTGCATGAGGCAAATGGACCAGGACTTCCTAGAATATAGGGCAACAGAGTTGGCTTTGGTGCTTAACTTTCCACAGTCTGTAGATCTAAGTGGGGACTCAGCTTCTGGTGGACCCAGCCCTTCCATAGGTTCATGGAGGCTACAGACTAGCTGGTCAATTCACTGCAAAGAGGATTAGTCAGCCACTCCTCAAACTAGACAAAGAGGAGGTCTTATTCCAACCCAAAGGCTCAGGCAGAAGGTCCTAACATACTGCTTTATAGCCCCCATATCAAACTTGGTATAACTAGTGTGCTTAGAATTTAATCTCCCTTGATGAGCAGATACAATTTCCTTATAATGTCCTCCTCTGGGCCTAGCAGGAGGCCCTAGCTATAGAGGCAGGGTACTGTCCACCTCCAGGCCTGCCCTGGGAGTCAGCATAGTCAGAGAAGTCTTTGGCCCCAGTCCCCCAGAAGCAGGTGTATCACCTCAGGTTCTGCTGAAAGAAGCACATTTAGGCTTTAGGCTTTAGGCCTAGGATAACCAGGCAGAGGCAGTCAGAAGAGAAATGCTTTTGAGACAACAATCATGGTCATGACTTGCATAGTTTTCTGTGTGTTAAGATTGCTCTATGCATTTTATGTCTATTCATACATTTCCTTTCACAGCAACTTCTACTCTATAGATGGAAAAAAGCCCTGGCTCAGAGAAGTTAAGTAACTTGCCTCAGGTCTCCCAATGAGTCGGCGGCGGCACCAGGACGTGAAGGCAGGCATCGTGTTTCCATAGTCCCACTGCTATGCCCTGGTGTATGTTGAGCGGCCTGCCCTGAACATGGGGTCTTTACCAGCAGGTAGGGTTTGCCAGCCAGGCAGGATTCTCAGCCTTGAGGACAGAGATGTTAGTTGACTGCTCCTTCATCCGTTTTCCTGAGCACATTCTATCTGGAAATTTGAAAGGCTATATTCTCACATGGACAGAGGCTCCCCTCTGTCCTCTTCTTGGAAAAGGCCTTTTCCCTAAGAGGCTCTTCTTGGAAGGAGATTGAAGTTTCCTCTGCAGACAGAGCCAACCCAAATGTTTGTCCTCAGGACCAATTTGAACTGCCCAAGTGCACAAAGACTTCAGTGGAAATTCCGGACTTCTGCAGCTTAGAACATGGCAGAGATGAATTCAGTCTGGAAATTTCAGTGTCTTACCCATGGACTCTAACTTGGAAGAGCACTGGCTATTCCACCAACAGGAATTAGCTGCAAGTGATCTAATTAGTCTACCACCTGGGGGCTTAGATCAAACACTCGAATTGTGGGTCAAGTCTTTCAAATACAATTGTAGTCATTTTATTGTTGATTCTAAGAAGTAACAGGAAAATGGGATCGATTACTTCTTGACACATTTTGTAGGCTGTGAATATAACATCATAGCGGCGAGAGAAAGAGGCGAAGTTTTTCTGAAAGGCTATGGAGTAAATTGTGTTAGAAGAAAAAGAGGAAGCCTTAGTTTCCACTGTTTGATACCATTTAGAAGTAAATATGATGCAGTGAGAGAGTAGTCATAGTCACTCTGGCTCATGGCGTGGTTCTGAAAGGCAGGCTCTGTCAAAGCACGAAGAGTTTCGAACCTTTGCTGAACTCACACAGTTTGGCCCCAAACGTGGTATCTGCCCCACGCTTCTAATCTGCACCTATTCTGACCTTCAGGGAACAGCACTGTGAATACAAGAACCCTGAAGTCGACCCCACCTCCCCCCTACTGTCGCATGCCTATTTCCATTCTCAAAATCCTAATAATCCACTCATTGATGTTAATGCAGCTGGAAACCGTTCTGCTCTCTCCATATAGCACCACCATATTCAGGTTCTCATAGTCCTGCAACTGGATTTCCCAAGCAGCCTCCTAACAAGGAGCCCCGTCTCCAGTGCTCTCTTGCTCACTCCATTCTCTGTGTTGCTGCTGGTGTGATCTTTCTGAAATGTAAAAGGGACTCCACGGTCTGAAACTCTTCACTTGGCCCCTACAGGTACAAGTCCCTTAGCCTGTGTGCACAGTGCTACGCATCTGCTGTGGCTACCTTCACACCAGCATGTGGTTACTCCAGCTAATTCAACTAGCAATAGGTCCAAGATGCTGAATTGCTTTCTCTTCTCTCCTCAAGCTTTGTTTTCGGTTTCGATGTGCTTGGAATGCCCTTTCCCTGATCCCATACTCCCCCAAGAGAGACATGGAGAGCGAGCGAGAGTGGGTACTAGAGATGGATGTGCGTTAGAACACTTATGTGGAAGGACACCCACTGAAACTGCTCATGGGAATCCCTATGGAATGGGGTTTCAGGGAGGCGTTAAGGGAGTGGTACTGTAGGATGCACTTTTTGCTTTCCTATAACGGTGAGAATTTTTTTATTGTGAGTATGCCTAACTTAATCTTATATTTTTCATCATGGTTTCCATCCTCACCTTCAGAGATACTGATTTAATAGGGAAGCATCCAGGATTCTGATCTTCCACAGCCTCCCACCTCTACTTAATCAGGTTTTGGAATCATGGTTGAAATGATTATTTCCAGTATAAGGCAACTGGCACCTTTGAGAAGAACCCCAACTCTAATACACAATAATTTTTTTTATTATTTCCTTTTATTTTATAGTAGCTTAATTCCACTACCAATACATATACTCAATCTCTACTATGCTTGAATTATATGGAAGAATTATAATAGCCTTGACAGCCATCTAAATAGCCACATTTGAATAAAGGGCCGAAATAATCATTGTAAAGCACGTGTTTGCAAAGTTTCATAAACCATTTTAAAATTAAGGCAAACAAGAAAAAAAATCTACAAATACAAATATCAGGGTTTCTTAAATGCTAAATTGTTTTTTTAAATCCTAAATCTTAACACTAACTTGAAGACCATTTGATTGGCTCTCAAAACAATGGATATTCTAAAAGCATAAAACAGGAAGTTGTTACAAATAGCAGCTTTGGTATAACATATACCTATCTCCCTCCATGTTTTCAAGTTTTTGACTTTGGAAAAATATAAACACGTAACTTTTTATAATTAACTTTTGAAAACATCAATAATACCTTAAAATTCAGACATTAGAGCATCTATTTCTTTAAACTTGTTAGTTATATTGTCAATACATTCTCCAGCTTTTAATTTTATCCCATCAATTACAAGACAGTCTTCTTCATAGTGGTTTTCAAATGGACCGCCTGCAGGAACTTCAGGGCTGCATTCAGATAACTGTAAAAATAACCATACAATTCATCAGAACGATATCAAATTTACTGGAACACCGGCTTAATTATTTGAACCAAATGTAAAGTAGTCAGTAACTCCACAAGCCACAGCAGTTACCCAAAGTGTTCTGTTATGCTGGTGGTCAAATAATGATCCCCATGTAGAGTATAATGTACAAGAAATGTGTTCATATAAGAATAACTTATTATTCAGGTCGTATTTCTTTCCCCCAACATTATACATTTTTAGGTTTAATATTACGTGTTGGAAAAACATGATCAGTTTCATTCTATGACTTTTCTATATTTATTTATTTTTATAATTATTATTATAGGGAATACAGCTTAAAACTGTTTGAGTCACACCTTCTATGCCTATCTTCTCATAAGCCTCTGCATGACTTACAAATAGCGATAGCTTGATCTAGCTCAGTGGGAAGAGACACAAGTAAAAACAGTGCAGATATACATAAACACATACAAGATTTATAACTTCAAGATTCATTAAAGGTAGAGATAACTTCCATGAAATTAAGAAAAAAAAATACATGTAATTTATACAAGTATTTTCATGTAACATCAAAAACTGTACCTTTTAATACAAATAATTATTCAGCAAACTCTGTTTTATTTGTATATGGCTTATCTAATTTGTGAATTATTCTGGAAGATTTTATAAAAATCTGATATTAATTTCCTCTTCTTGCTTACAAAGTTGGGGCATGAAAACCAGTGTTAATATGCTAAGGAAGAGCATAATTAGGAAGGTGACTCTACTGAGGAAAATATTCTCATAAAACATTTCAATGACAAATAGAAACGAATTTTGATTATCCATGTGTGTATGCTTTCTTTTTTATGTTGTCACTCTCGCTCATTGGTATAAATGCTTGAGAGTTATCAACCTCAAACCTGAATGAAAACACCATCAAATTTACAACTTTGAAAATAGTTTAACCAAATCTGCTCAGAGAATAAACATGCTTTAGCACCTTAAAATTATCAGGTGGCTCTTTTTGGTGTGTTAGCTTATAAGAGGCCACTTTCTCCTACAAATAAAACGCAGCTCCAGCTTTAAGCAGTGTTAACTTTGGAAGCCATATTAATTTTCCCTATTAACTTGAATGAATGAATGAATGAATGAAATAAAGAAGAAAGAAAGAAAGAAAGAAAGAAAGAAAGAAAGAAAGAAAGAAGAAAAAAAAAAGAAACCCTTGTGGTGATCATTTCTTTTCTTTTAAACTGAAAATTGTCCCAGCTTTGATAGTTGGTTTCATTGCTATTCTTCTCATTTAAAAGTGAACAAGGCCCTAAATATACAGAACCTGGTGTGAATGCCAGACTTACAAAGCTCAGTGTGGAGAATGGCTTATGAACCAGTCTGCAGGAGGCACTCACCTGCCTGCCAGCAAGTTAAGATGGTTAATTTTTACAATTCTTAAGTGGCTTTTGAAAGCATAAAATATTACAAGAATCTAAAACAAAAAGCAAGCTCCTGCCTGGTGATATATTAAAACTATGTATTTTACCTTAAGGAATAAAAATCCAAAGTAATTTTCTGTTCTATCAAGTTACTAGTTATAATGGTAAAATAGAAGCCAATTCTGTGGCTGTAAAAGCTCCAGGACATCTCTATAAAAAATCAACCTGGCTGTATTTTTGAGAAGAGAAACTGCAAACACTGAAAACACGTTGCACAAAACCATATGGTGCTCAAACAAAGCGCACATTTGCTGGAAAAGACTAATTGTATATTAATTATATGTCTATAACATATATGTTGCTAATCTACAGATCCTGTTTGACAAAAGGTAAGATCAATAGAAAGAAAAAAAATTGTTTTTTTCAAAAAGGAACTCTAATTGGAAAAATGCCATTCACAACGGTACAAATTCAGGCACAAGTTGATATGGCTGGTGCTACTTAAGAAAACTATGGTTTTCAATGTGGTAAGAGTTTTTAGCATTAATTTTATTTCCTTTTGGTGTATTGCTCTCTTTAACTGTAAATCTTGTATATTTTGATTTCCAACTCGGTAAAGGAGGTGTTTACGAATCATCTTTATTCTTGCTGAAGTTCTGAATGAAATCATGCAATTGGGCAGTCTGCCAAAGTGGGTAAACAACCTTGTCCACGTATAAATCCACCTTTTCCAGCATCTGAGAAGAGACAGACTCGGGAATGGGCAGTTGCTCAACAGGAGAATGTGGGAAAAGAGAGGAAGTAAGGAAGTCTCAGCACTTACTCTCTCCAGGGACTGCCATTGCCAATTCTCATCTGTAATAACAGCTAACCTTGGGTGTCAGTTACTGTGCAAAGTACTTTTCCCGGTTTGCCTTATTTAACCCACAAAGAAATCCTCTTGGGCAAGTGATAAGCAACTGTGCCAAATCACACAAGTCCTCCCTGGCAGGACTGGGGTTAGGACATTGGTATTATATTCCAGAGTAAGAACTCCCAACCGTTGTGTTCTCTGGACTCCAGGCACAGCATATATCTAAATGAATGAATGAGAGAATGAATGAGACCTTAAGGATACATGACTTCTTGCTGCCATTTTTCTTCCTATCTGGAGAACAGCTGTACTGCCTTGAAGAAGTGTCTGCCTTATGACTTATTTTTCTCATACCTACCACACTGCTGCTCTGTATTAATGACCTAGGCTTGTACCCTCATTTTATTTGCACAAACACGGAGCTGATTTGCTGGGAAGTTTGATAATTTATGTTATCACACATAAGAACTGAATAAAGTAAGCATGCATGGCCTTTCTCAGTCCAACATAGCTAGCCAAAAGGAAAAAAAAAAAGACAAATCTAGTTATGAATGGTGAAAAGTATTCCAACGAAAAATTCTACCTCCAGAGTGTTAATAATGAGGTCTGTCCCTACAGAAGTTGTCTCTGTGCATGAACCAGGCAGGGCAGATTTCCTAGCAAGCTGCTCTTATCCAGCCTCCTCTCCTGACTGTGAAATTGGCAGCGGTAGGCACTTCTCTCTACGGTGGCACCCGACCGACTACTGTGAGCTCCTTCCACTCTTTCTTCATCCCAAACTCAAAGATCCAAAAAACAAAGGGCTCCTCCACACTCACAGATTTTTTTTTTCAAAAACTGATAGTTGTATTCTGACCTTTCAACAGGTTACTAGTTTATTCACTTCAGGATAATCAAGGGCTCAAATTTCAGAAGGGAAAAATGTTTTTCATATAATTAAAATGTACAGCCAGGAACAATTTCTGCCATTGACAGAATCTGAACTTGCTATTTAGGCCTGATAATGATTACAGTGCTACCTTTTCTCCTGTATTCACTTCTTCTCCACGCTCCTCTTCAGACTCATCGGGTGCTCCTGTGGGCTCTAGTGCCTGCTGTAGCATTTGCTCCAGCTCTTTTAGTAAAACTTCTGTCTCAGAGACAACTAAAAATCATCATTAATATAACAGAAAAAGTGCTACATTTTAATTAATTCAATCTAATCCATAATCTTAGCCAACTCAAAAGAGAAAATCTAAATGTTACAAGATAAAAAACAAATATTTTGTATAGTTCTCACAGATGGCCTCTGCTTAATGCAAAATAATTAAGGATTTCCAGGTGAATATTTTCCAATTATTCCTGTCAAAATGTAGGTGATATTCTTGCTATGTGTACATCATGAAAAGCTCACTAGAAGTGTCTTGTTTTGCTTTTTTTTTTTTTTTTAAATCAGGGCCAAACTAAATTGTTTTTTATAAACCAGAGGTCAGCAAACTTTTCCCATGAATGGACACAGAGTAAATATTGCAGGCTTTGTGGTCTCTGTCACAACGACTTCATTCTGCTGCTACAGTGCAGACCATACACGTGTACCTAAATAAATGAGAGTGACTATGTTCCGATAAAACCTTATTTACAAAAACTAGTGGCCTGTGGGCCAGTTTGCCATGCCTACAATAAACTATTAAAACTACTGTTTAAAAGGACAGACGATGTAATTAAGCGGTCAGGCTAAACACAGGCTAGTCTACTCCTAATCCGAATACCAACACATCTTAATTGCCTAATATATGTATTATATATGTGTGTGTATACACACACACACACACACACACACACATACACACACACACACATATATATTTAAATACCACACTTACAAAATTTGTGTGTGTGTGTACTGCTGTGACATGAATTCACTGAATTTGCGGACATAAAATAATATCCCCACAAAAGAAATGAACTCCTATTAAATAACTCTATAGACTCAACTACTGATTAATAACATGCAGTTGGATTCCTGACTTAAATAAAATAAACATTTTTGTTTCATATAGACTTGTTGAAGTAAAAATCAAGGAAAGGAAGCCACATGTGGCCTGCTGTCCTGCACAACAGACAGAGGGAGCATCTGAGAAGTCGTTCCAAAGGCAATATGATTCAAAGTGAAAGGCCATGAATACACACCCCATTATTTTCCACTCGGGTGACAAAAACTGGACATAGTACCCTCTATTATCCACCATTCTTTGGCAGGACACCAAAAATCCCACTACGTAGAACATCTAAAAGTTCACGGAACACGAAAACAGACCCATACAGGACATATGCTTTGGAGCTAACCTATTATCAGTGAATATGCAAGCAGGGCATTCTCAGCATTAACATTCAGTTTTAATCTAATTGTTGGACATATTTAAAATTCTTCTAACTAATTATGTTTAGGAAGATTGCACATGCATATGCATCCCTTTATGTGTGTGTGTGTGAACACACACACACAGAAGTATCCTTGTAAACTAAGCATGTTTAAAGGTAAAAAACAAATTATCAATGTGAAAAGTCTCATGCACTGTTTCCTCCAGTTCAAAAGAATCCATGTTTTATTAGAATCTTCTTTGTTGGTAATTTCCTCTTATCTAGTACTCGTAAGAAAGTAAGTTTAAAATTCTGCTAGAACGTTATTAAATAATAGTGTCAAATAAAGTCATGGGAGGTTATGAAATAGAAAATTTTCCCTCTCTTGGTTGTCACTACAGTATTAAAAAACAATTTTTAGTTAACATTTTTCACTTCACAGTTTTGTCTACAAAAATTATTTTTCTGTCAGTACTTATCACTTGCCCCAAGTACTTTTTTATTCAGTCAACAAATATCAATTATGTGCCTACAAAGGGCAAGGGACTCAAGAGTAGGCATTGACCAACGAGCCTTCCTGGCCATCATCTCTTCCTAGCCAATCTCAGGTTTTCTCTATGGAAGACTTCTTTCCAAACAGTTTGAAAGTAGCTTTCTGATAAGCCATTTGCACACCTTAGAATCAGTTCCTATGTTTAAAAACAAAACAAAAACTGTAGCTGACATGTTAGTTGTGTCCACATAGATATGTGTTCTGTGGTAATTGGTAAAGCGTAAGAACACAGAGTTTGTTTTGTTTTTTATTTTTTTTTATTTTTTTTTATTTTTGGGACAGAGAGAGACAGAGCATGAACGGGGGAGGGGCAGAGAGAGAGGGAGACACAGAATCGGAAACAGGCTCCAGGCTCCGAGCCATCAGCCCAGAGCCTGACGCGGGGCTCGAACTCACAGACCGCGAGATCGTGACCTGGCTGAAGTCGGACGCTTAACCGACTGCGCCACCCAGGCGCCCCAAGAACACAGAGTTTTAATTATTACATTCTAAAACAATGCTATTCAAAATTTGATGGGCATAAGAATCACTGGGAGAATTTACTAAAAAAATACATGAATGCAACCCATGTTTACCGCATCAGGATTTTCTAGAGGAATGTACATTTTTATTGAAGCTATTTTGTTTAACGAATTGACTTCTCTTTATGATAGATTTCTTACTAGTAACCTGTTACTGAACAGACAACTACTTGTGGTTATCTTCAGACTGATTCTCCAGTCCCACTTACAGATGTTGTGTTTTCCTACTTTATATTCTGAGTCTATGGAAATTGATACTGACATTTAATGCACTGTTGAGAAGATGAATTTTGAGCTATGCTGTAAAGGAAAAATGGACAAAAACATCTTTATATTTCTAAGGCTAGGCTAAAATACAATCAATTTATGATAATGAATGTCATTGCCAAATGGCATTGTAGGCTCTCTGTTTTCAAGTGATCTGGAAAAATATGTACACTGCCTTCTGCTCAAAGGGTAGACAAAGTAATGGATGACTTCATAAATCAACTAGGGTTCATAACACCAACTTGATTGATGTCAAATTCTGCTTCCAGAGCAATGGGAGGTTTGCTTTTCTAAATAGGTATTTCTATATTGTAAACTGACAGAATTCAAAAATAATTCTCAAGAAATAGCAGTTACCGTAATGTACAAACTAGGTTATCAAAATTGGCCAATGATATCCTCCAAAGATAGAGGCAGAATGAATGCCTTTGCTGATTGCATGACCAATCATCTTCTATCAATACTGATTATCCTGTGGTTTCCCTGACTTGTTTCAATTTGCTGTTTAGAGTAAAGTGGTAGCATTACAGTTATTCCATCACTCAGAAAAAGTTTTTTTAAAAAAGGTAAGAAAAATATATCTCTTATACTGAAGTCCATACCTGGGTTTTAAAAATGAAATTTTATAAAATAATCTGTGTAGGGGCGCCTGGATGGCGCAGTCGGTTGGGCGTCCGACTTCAGCCAGGTCACGATCTCGCGGTCCGTGAGTTCGAGCCCCACGTCAGGCTCTGGGCTGATGGCTCAGAGCCTGGAGCCTGTTTCCAATTCTGTGTCTCCCTCTCTCTCTGCCCCTCCCCCGTTCATGCTCTGTCTCTCTCTGTCCCAAAAATAAATAAATGTTGAAAATAAATAAATAAATAAATAAATAATAATCTGTGTAGTTTTTCCATTCCTGATAATAGCTTACTGTTTGTCTCTTAAATAAATCAGTCACTATTTTAAAAGCCTTCAAGGTATACTTATGGGGTTTTATCCAATCTGTATTTTTTCTACTAAATGTTTAAAGAAGCTGTTTATTTCCTTATATACCCCAAAGCTGGTATGGAAAAATATCATCTGAAATAAATTTGCAGGGTCATTTCAATATTGAAATTTTGAAAGCATTCTTACAGAAGGAGGCTGAGGAGGAGGAAAAAGTACTTGGTTTTGTTTGGGTATTAAATAACCACAAACACTCCTCTTGTGTGCTTACAATTTAAATGTAGAGACGAGTACAATACAAGTTAGAATGTAATGAAGAAGAGAGCACCATTCCTGGAGACACAAACAGAAATAGGAGGCAAGGAGCTTTCTAGGAAAGGGGCATGTGGGCCAACCCCACCTTTTACCCTAGAGGCTAAAGCTGACTCCAAACCAAGAGCAGGTGGGCAAAGTTTGTCCTGAGCAGCAAAAAATCACCTGTCTCCCTGTCCCCCTTCTACCCCCCAGCCCCAGCCCCTAAGGTCTTCATGCTCCCCTGGGGCTCACCCCATGATCCAGACCTTTCCTGGATTAACCATTTTTTTCCATGTTTATCTATCTCAGGTGGCTGATGAACACATCCTTTGCTAATTTGATAATGAGTGTCATAGATTATCAAGTTGGTCTGGGGTAATCTGCCAATCTCTTTTTAAACTTTTATAGACTGTTTACTACCCAAGAATAAAGGAGGTATTTTCTAACAAAAAACAGTGATACAACAAAACAAATGACTAAAACCAAAAGACCAAAAGAAATCAAAACCAATTCATTAAGGGGGATACAAAGGGCAATAATGAGATTTTAAAAGTGCCTAGGTCAACTACCAGTACTGTGCCCAACCCCCCTGTATTTCGCTTTAAGTTTCCTGATACTCAAAGCAACCAAGGAAACAGCTGCACACTTTGATTAATTTTAAGAAGATATGTGACAAGAGCACCTGGGTGGCTCAGTTGGTTAAGCCTCCAACTTCCGCTCAGGTCATTATCTTACGGCTCCTGGATTCAAGCCCTGCACTGGGCTCTGTGCTGACAGCTCAGAGCCTGGAGCCTACTTCGGATTCTGTCTCCCTCTCTCTCTGTCCCTCCCTCACTCTTACTCTCTCTCTCTCTCTCTCAAAATAAATAAACATTAAAAAAAGGAAGATAGTGACTGAGAAAAACCATATAACCTCTTAAGTGCCTTAGTTTCCCCATTGATAAAATGGGGGATATAATAATATCTAACTGTTTATCTTATATAGCTCTTGTGAGGGCTAAATAAACTAATATATACACAGTGTTTAGAACAGTGAAGACACAGAGTAATTGGTACAGGTGTTGGTATTATTAGTTCATCATCATAGATGAATTTTCTTGTCCCTAAACACTGAAAAAAAAAGAGTTATAGGGACAATACAAATATAGTACATAATATTCCTGGTACTAATTTTCCCCAAAACATAGATATGCTCCACAAGTAGTTATTTCTTAGATTAAACCTATATAGCCATGGGCTACAGTTTAAAATATTTAATGATTTCTATTAATTTTCTATTAATTTCTATTCAATTTTTTCTATTAATTTCCAGAAATTCTCTCCTTGTTGGATAAGAGGGCTTCTACTGCATGTCTTTATTACAGATGAAGCAACTGATACTTGGACAGGTAAAGTAGCACTTAGTTACCTCTCCTCCTGATCTCTAACTAAAGGACAGAGAAAAGAAATGGGTAGAGCTTAAAAACTAGAAAGGAACAGCAAATCTGGGTAGTAGGCTGCTGGGAGACTTTAGCACTTGGGAGTGTAAGGAAAGTGGCTCCAAAAAGTGGGGCAGACATTCAAGAAGATGACGGTAGAATTTTCACTTGATCAAGGACTGATCCTATCTCAGGCTAAGAAGAAAAGGAGTGATATCAGAGACTTAGATCACGGGATCCATGGAAATATGAGTAGGGGTAAAAAAACTGAGGAGGGTTAATTTACTGAAGAAGAACCACTCTTTCCAGAAGTAGTCAGCTCTTGAAAGAGCATAGTAAACTAGATATTTCTGTTTTTTAGTTGTTCAAAATGTGAAGAAGGAGTAAGACACAGATCAGGTTCATGGTCTGAACAATTAACTACTGAGACTTGAGAGCCATTCAGAATGTGAGACTCCTAAAAGGGTATCAGTGGATATCCATGGAGATGTATTCACCCATTTACACAGAAGAGTGATTTCCAGTCAATGGAGTCATGGCCGTGATGTCCTGGGGTTTCTTCCAAGGTAGCCCATTTGAGTCAGAGGGGGAAAGGATCCCAGCATTGGAGGCTTCAGCTGCAGTGCCAAGGTCTCCTAGTGGGAACTCAGTCCAGGGATGAGCAGACTTTTGCCTTTCCACAGCAATATCTGAACTAATCATGGGAGGCAAAGGGACAACTTGGCCAAGAAAAGGCACCTGAGTTAGCAGGAAAGCAGCAGTGGAATACATTTAAGAAGAGATAGAAACAACAGAATTTTGTGGTGGTTTAGGACAGGAACAAAAGGATTTAAAAAAAAAAAATAACCACTCTGTCCTTCTTCTGACTGCTTTCCTTTCTTTTGATAAGACTAAAAATGAATGGCTGATTTAGCCATTTGAAAGGCAGTGCCATAGGACCTGGGGGTGGCCACAAAGGAGAGGGAATATGGTGCGGGTAACTTCTTGGGGTTTAATGGGCTTTGAAACCTCTGCGTGGCTGCCAAAGTTCCATCTTGCAAATAAGCATTTGCCTACTTTTCAAGACTAACCAAAATGAAGGAAGAGTAAAGTGGTTTTGAAAACTTAAACTTTCTCCCCACATTCGCCCTACCGTGTTCTAATACCAATGGCAATTAATTCAGCTGGAAGCCCCAAGCTGCTGCTTTTCTTCTTTCTCTCCCATTGGCACCCCTAGGCCCCCAATAATTTTGGAATGGGGAGGTCTGGATTTTAATGTATTGATGTAGGTATTTCCTCCCACAACTGCTGGTGCTTTATTTTTAAAAGAAATTAAATACATGACAGAGCCGAATTTAATGCAAGAGAATAGAAACCCAAAGACAACCCAAATACCTAGTATGAAAATTAATACCAAAATGACTCACTAAGAGTTCTCTTATATGTATATATGTACAACATTTTTTTTCTTCAAAGAACGACAACCACATTCGGTAGAATTAGAGGTATATAAGAACCAGAAGCAGGACAGGCCTTCACATACCCACATTTTCCTTTGACATGGCGTCATCTGAACAAACATTTTCGAAAGAGTATTTTAAAATAGGTTTCCTAGAAAAAGGATTTGACAGAATTAGTTTCAAAAGATTAATCACGTATATTTAAATGGCCATTTATGTATATTCATTGATCACTGTAAATTATGAATATATTTCTTTATCTTGAGGTAATTTTCCTTGTTTTTTTAATACAGTAAGGCAGCATGATGCAGTGAAAAACCAAAGGGGAATAATATTGATCTGAGCCCTCACTAGGTCAAAAGCACTAATGATCTACCAAGTACCTTACATAGGCTTTTTTATGTAATTCTCGCCCCGAAAACCTACTAAGTAATTGCTGCTCTCATTTTATAAAGAAACTGAGGCTCTGCAAAATTGAGAAATTTGACGATGTAGGTAATGGTTGAACATGACAGGGCTAAATTCTTTCAGACTGCAAAATCCATGCTTTTTCCACTACCTGTGTCACTGATTTAGAGTTAGAAAACATTTGTTCAAATGTATTTTCTCTAACCATAAGATCTTGAGAAAGCCACTTAATTTCTCTAAGTCATAAAGTTTTCATCTTTTAAATAGAGATGATTATAACATACCCCCTACCTATTTGATGAGGTTACTGTGAAATATAACTAAGATAAGGCAGTAAGTCTTTTTAAAAAAAGGTAATTACTCATCCTCTGAAAAAGGACAAAGAATAAGAGGAAGACTGTCATATCAGAGCCAGTATTTGTCTTTGAGCAGGACTACTCTTAATACAGCACTAATTATCATTCATCAAAAAAATAAACTGTATGGTTGGTTCAGTGATAAACACTAAAACTTGTCATTGGTGGCTTATCAATTCATTATAAAGACCTGTTTCTGGTTTGCACTATTTTAAACGAAACACCTGCTTCTCATATGGTTGCTCACATGATATTAATCTTATACTGTTCTGGTTCAACATATTTATATAAACATAAAGCTTTCTCCATACTTCTAAGACTATTACTTATCACCTTAATTCTTTTAGAAAATTTTAATGCTTCCCTAGAGAAAAAGAATCAAGAATCAGGGGTAAATGTCATAATAATTAAATCTCTTACACACACTTCAATTTCATCACAATACTTTTCAATTAAAAAAAAACCCCATACCTTATCCTTCTTCTAAATTTTGGTTTAGTAGTGTTTCTGGAAACTTGCATCTATCAAATAACAACAAAAGGATGAATTAGTTCAAATGAGACTAGATGAGTTCAGTAAGATAATGAGTCCAAATGGCCCAAGTAATTTAGTCCAGAAGAAAAACTCTGACCTGTAGGTCTCAACCACACCTATAACTCTAAGTCAACCACCTCATTGTCACTACAATTACACCAATCTTCTCAACTTCCAGGAATGGTAGACTAATCCAATATGAATTCCCATCTCCCATATCTACTTCCCTTCCTCACTTCACAGACACATAATAATACAAAGTAAAACAATCTTTACATTTTTATACATGAATGACCTTTTAAAAAAAAAGAACTATTCAGATGCCAGAAACATGTGGAATGCGAAACTATAGACAGGAACTGACATGGTGAAGGCCTACCAAAAGTGTATACCAGGATAGGGCCCAAAGGGCTTGGGATTTTAATGTCTAAGCAAAGATGAGATGAAGGATGTGGAGAAATTGGAACCTCCCTGCATTGTTGAAGGGAAGGTGAAATGGTGGAGCCACCCTGGAATATAACTTGATAGTTCTTCAAGATGCTAAATGTAGAATTGCTATGTGATTCAGCAATTCCATTCCTAGGTATGTACCCAAAAGAAACAAAACTATTATGTCCATACAAGAAAATGTATATAAATGTTCACAACATAATTATTCATAATAGTCAAAAAGTAGAAACAACCATCAATGGAGAGATGATATGTGATCTATCCATACGATGGAATATTATTTAACCTTTAAAAACAATAACTAATTATACTGAAAAATACTAAACATGGGTGAATCTTGAAACCATTTTGCTCAGCGAAAAGTGAAAAAAGTCAGACACAAAGACCACATGTTGTAGGATTCCATTTATCCAAAATGTCCATAAATAGGCAAATCCATAGAGACAGGGAAAGATTAGTAGTTTCCAGGGACTAGGAAAAGGTGGGAAATGGGCAGTGACTGCCAATGGGTATGAGGTTTTCTTTTAGGGTGATGAAAAAATGTTCTAAAATTATAAAGTGGTCTTGGTTGCAAAACTGTGATTATACTAAAAACCACTGAATTGTATACTTAAAAAGAGTGACTAAATTACATCTCAATAAAGGTATAATTTTTTCAAAAACTTGGTGACATGGAAAAATGGAAAGTAAAGAGATAGAATATATCAATGACTAGCAAAAGGAACCCAATGTAGCACTATTACTGTTACAAGAAAGCATAATCAGAGATAAAAAAAAGCTATTACCTAATGCAAAAAGAAACAATCCACCTAGGAAGTATAACAGCTCTGACCTGTCTATACATAAAATCTTAGCCTTAAAATATATAAAGCAAAACAGAAAAGAATTACAAGTAGAAACTGATAAATTTACAGTTAAAATGGGATATTGTTATTTACTTCCCATAAAAAACTTATAAAGCAAAAAAATTAGCAAAGAAACAGGAGAATTCAACAATACAAATAATAAGTTGAATCTAATAAACACATATAGAAACTGGCACTGAATAATTAAAGAATACATATTGTTTTCAAGCTTGAAACATTTACAAATTTGACCACCTCTTAGGTCACAAAGGAAGCCTCAAAAATAGTAACCGCTGTTTTAGAGCCATATTCACTGACTAAAATACATTAAGAAATCAAACCCCAAAAGATAAGTGAATAAAATTTGTAATCAATTCATAGATGTAGAAGAATTTATACTGTCCCATAAACCTTTCTGTGATAAGAGTTATGATCTTTGTCATTTAGGTCAGAGTTCTTGTCTCATATTTTAGTTACTGGTATATGTGACTTAGCTTCTCACTAGGTAGTACATTTGTCTCCATGCCATACCCTGCATGCCATAGGTGCAGATAAAGTGTTCGTGGAACAAATGAATGAGTACGTGTTCAGACAGAGATACAATAAACACAAATATCACAAGGAGAATACAGTGTCAGTGTTCCCGTCCATTCTGAACTGTCCTGTTTGTCGATTTAGGCTTTTAACGAATTCGTACGATTCACCCTCATTTCCTAAGACAGAACCTCAATGCCACTTTCACCTCTATGTTTGTTACCTTCTTTTATTTGTCTTCTCACTTTTATCTGCTAAAGTGAGCAGTGTCTCAGCCCATTTTGTCTAAATCTTTCATAGTTACACTGATCTTAATTTTACTGATCTTGAATTAAGTATCCACACTGCAAGGGTGGGATTTTTTTTTTTTAACATACTAAATGTTTAGCAGCTAGCAGAGTGCCATTCATATTGCTATGTTCAAACGCATTAACTATAATGAGATGAAGGTTGAATTTAATAACTCTCAAAACATTATTAAATAGCTTAAATACCTTAAGAAGCATTCAAGGGAAGTTTGTAAAAAAACACTCAGGGAATTCATATTATTATGATGCCAAAAAAATAGGTGTTTTTTTGTGATCTTCAACCTCAAGTTAATATTCAAATATTTTTTCCACCATTTGTGTTATATATATATGAAAGTAAATAAGGTAAAAAGGTATATGGAACTAGATTGTCTAAATCATTGATCTACATCTCTATAAAGACAACGTACAGCTATTATTTTTAACTCATTATTAAGGATCAGCTTAAATTATGTGCATATTTGAGTTTAAAGTGAAAGCATTGCTACAAGGGGAAAAAAGATTAAGGTAACAAAGTACAAACTATTTCATAGGTATTAATAGAAAGAAATACTGTTAAATAGCTACCATAAATCAGGAAGATTTCTGTTAGAGATAATAAATTCCTTCCTACTTTGTTAAATATTCCACAGCAGCCAAAATGAACTAGTCAGTATCACCAAATGTCCTGTGCTTTCCTGCTCCAGGGCTTTGATAAAATATGACGTGATGGAGAAGAACACTAAATTTGGAATGACAGGATCATGATTTGAATTTAATCCCTGGTACTTATTACCTGTATCACTTTTGGTAAGTCACTGACCACTGGAATATCTAGCAAGAGCCTGGTATGAAGTCAACACTTAACAAATATTTTCCAACTAAATGGCTATTCTGCATTTCAGGATATTCTTTTACAACTACTGCTTAAATAAATAAATAAATAAATAAATAAATAAATAAATAAATAACTACCTCAGAGCATTTAGGGGTAAGATGAAATTAAATACCATGCCAGAAAGTATCTAACAGTACTCAACAATTAGTCTATGTTTGATCATTGTTTGTTTAACCTATTAGACTACTCCACTGGATTAGCGTCAGAATTCTATCCTTTTTCCTTAAAGCATATGACAAATGGAACTTATTAGCACTTTGGTATGGTTGGACTTATGGTCCATTCGTTTCCCAAGGTTGCCATAACAAATTACCATGAACTTGGTAAAGCATCAGAAATTGATTTTGTTATAGGGCTGTAGGATAGAAGTATGTCTCTTATGGACAGACTCTTTTGTGTGTGTGTGCTTGAAAAAAAAATGTTTATTTATTTTGAGAGAGAGAGAGAGAGAGAGAGAGAGAGAGAGAATGAGGAGGGGAGGGGCAGAGAGAGAGAGATAGAGAATCCCAAGCAAGCTCCACAGTGTCAGCACAGAGCCCAATATGGAGTTCGATCCCACGAATCAGGAGATCATGACTTGAACTGAAATCAACAGTCAGATGCATAACTGACTGAGCCACCCAGGTGCCCCTGGACAGACCCTTAAGGACAATTTCCTTGGGTTAGGATCCACCTAATTCAGGATGATTTCATATAAAAATCCTTACCTTAATTACATCTGCAATGATCCTTATTCCAAATAAGGTCACATTCTGAGGTTCCTGGTACTTTTGGGGGCTGCTATTCACCCACAAGTAGATACTATAATCTTTATCTATTCCACCCCTTCCACTTCTCTTCCTGTGTTACACTGCTGATTCTCCTATGTCGTCGAGCCCCAGGCTATTCAGAGTCAGGACCACCATGTGAGAATCAGCAACAACTGAGAGTTTGTTAGACATACAAATTCTAATGTCCATCCTAGGCCTACTGTGGGGTCCAGAAATCCATATTTAAAGAAGCTATTCAGATGACTTGTATGCAAACTGGAGTTTTTCAGGCATTAGTCTATCTAGCCCACACCCATCCATACAAATATGTTATATATTGTCATTGATTATAAGGAAACTAAAGCAAGTATTAATTCTTTTCTTGTTAGATCTAAAAAAAAACAAGAGACATACATAAAGAGGGCAAATGCCATTTACTGTGAAAAAACGTGTGTGTGTGTGTGTGTGTGTGTGTGTGTGTGTGCATATATATAATGATAATTAGGATTACTGGCTTGAATTGCAAGTGATAGAAGTGCCTCTAATTGCCAAGATCAGATAATCCATAGGAATTGTGTTTACATCAGATTTATATAATCTTCATAAAGTGACTTGACATTGTCCATTTCCTTAAATCACTATTCATCTAAATGAAAATCATTTTATTTTTAAGAACAAGTTTGTTAGCTGTGTTAAATCCGAGAACATAAAATTTTGATTCAGCATTTTATGCTCATAGAAGACATAAATATGTTTTGTAACCTTCCATTGAGAGTAATTATCAGTCAATGATCACTAAAGAGATGCTTACTTTGACAGAATTTCCAAACACGAATCTGTGCCTTGAATAATGTACACAAACTCCTTGTCAAAAGTTATCATATAGAAGGAAATGCCAATATTCTCATTTCCCTTTGGAAAATCTACTGGGAAAGTATGCTTGGAATAAGGATGAAAACCAGTTTTATGCAGCACTGTAAGTGGTGGTTATTACTTAATCTGAGTATCTGGAGAGTACAAATAATAAAGTGAAGTCTTCGGACCTAGATAATGATTGTTTTTTTTAATCTTCTTTGAAGAGGGGGAAAGTTAAATAATCATTTTCTAGCTCTATTTTAAACACGATTTTAATAGAGAGAATACAAATCTAGTGCTTCTTACATAAATGTCAGTCAATTACCATATGCTCCAGTCCAGTCACTCTCACTAGAGTTCAGTATTCCTGCAAGATTTGGACAATATCAGAGATCAGTCCTTGGCAATATGACTTATAAATATCTTGCTGTCCCCTGCACTATCTTTAGCCATGTCTAAGTTCTCACTAAAGTACTGTGGATTTCTCTGCTTTGAGGGGCTTAGCAGAGAAAACACTGGAGTGTGTACTCAAGCAGTGAGCTGAGACACAGGAGAATATTTTCCCTAAAAATAGAAGCTGACCACTAGACCACCTTAAATAGAAGGCATGAAAGACTTTCTATTAACACCTCCCAATCCTGGCTGAGGATACAAGTAACAGCATACTTCAAGAAACTCTATGACTAGCTACTTCACGGACAATTTTTAGAGTCTTGGACTTAATTTTTTTAAATAGTTTTTGACTATCTATAGCAGGGATATAACATATAAATTCACTATGGTTTTTAAAAAAATAGGAAAGATTTCAATTATATCTATAAAGAGATTAAGAATACTAAAAGCCAATAAAAACAGGGTGTCTAGAGACTCAAAGACCCCCATGAAAAGCAGCACTTATGTCACAGTTGTTTATCTGATTAAATGGTACCAGTAAATTAGATTATTTCACCTCTATTTTGATATTCTAAGAATCCAAGTCAGTTGCAAACAATTCCTATTTGCACATAGTTTTTCCTAAAGCAAGAGGAATGTTAGGATAACATAGAGTCTCTAAGGAAGACTTCCCAGAATTGACATACAGGCCTACCTTGAAGATATTATAGGTTCAGTTTTAGACCACTGCAACAAAGTGAATATTGCAATAAAGTGAGTCAAATTAATTTTTTGGTTTCCCAGTGCATATAAAAATTATATTTACACCATACTGTAGTCTATTAAGCATACAAGAACATTATGCCTATGAAAACAATGTACATACCTTAATTAAAATACACTTTAGGGACACCTGGGTGTCTTTTAAGCACCCGACTTGGTTTTGGATAATGATCTGACAGTTCATGCGCGAGTCCCACATAGGGGTCTGCGCTGACAGGGTGGAGACTTCTTGGGATTCTCTCTCTCCCTCTCTCTCTGCCCCTCTCCCACTTGCATGTGCACATGCATGCTACCCCCTCTCAAAATAAATAAATAAACATTAAAAAAACACTTTATTGCTAAAAATGCTAATCATCATCTGACTTTTCAGTGAAACCTAATCTTTTTCCTGGTGGAGGGTCTTGCCTCAATGTTGACGGCTGCAGACTGATCACAGTAGTGACTGTTGAAGGCTGAGATGGCTGTGGCAATTTCTTTTTTTTTTTTTTTTTTTTTTTTTTAATTTTTTTTTTTTCAACGTTTATTTATTTTTGGGACAGAGAGAGACAGAGCATGAACGGGGGAGGGACAGAGAGAGAGGGAGACACAGAATCGGAAACAGGCTCCAGGCTCTGAGCCATCAGCCCAGAGCCTGATGCGGGGCTCGAACTCACGGACCGTGAGATCGTGACCTGGCTGAAGTCGGACGCTTAACCGACTGCGCCACCCAGGCGCCCCTGTGGCAATTTCTTAAAATAAGGCAACAATGCAGTTTGCCACATCAATTGACTCTTCCTTTCACAAACAATTTCTCTGTAGTATGTGATGCTGTTTGACAGCATTTTACCCATAACGGAACTTTCAAAATTGGAGTCAATCCTCTCAAACCCTGCCACTGCTTTATCAGCTACATTTATGTACTATTCTAAATCCTCTGTCATCATTTCAACAATCTTCACAGCATCTATGCCAGGAGTAGATTCCATCTCAAGAAACCAGTTTCTCTGCTCATCCATAACAAGCAACTCCTCAGTTGTTCAAGCTTTATCATGAGATTACAGCAATTCAGTCCCACCTTCAGGCTCCACTTCTAATTCTAGTTCTTTTGCTATTTCCACTATATCTGCAGTGACTTTCCCCAGTGAGGTCTTGAATAACTCAGTGTCACCCATGAGGATTATAATCAACTTCTTCCAAACTCCTGTTAATGTTGATATTTTGACCTCTTCCCATAAATCACAAATGTTCTTAATGACATTTAGAATAGTAAATCTTTCCCAAAAGGTTTTCAATTTACTTTGCCCAGATCCATCAGAGGAATCACCCTCTATGGCAACGATAGCCTTTTGAAATGTGTATCTTAAATAATAAGACTTGAAAGTTGAAATTACTCCTTGACCCATGGGCTACAGAACGGATGTTGAATTAGCAGGGATGAAATCAACATTACTGTCATCGTACATCTCCATTATAGATCTTGGGTGACTATATGCATTGTCAATGAGCAGTAATATTTTAAAAGGAATCATTTTTTTCTGAGCAGTAGGTCTCAACAGTGGGCTTCAAATATTCAGTAAAACATATTGTAAATAGATGTGCTGTCATCCAGGCTTTGTTGTTCCATTTATAGAGCACAGGCAGAGCAGATAATTTAGCATAATTCTTAAGGGCCCTAGAATTTTTAGACTGGTAAGTGAACATAGGCTTCAACTGAAAGCCACCAGGTGCAATAGCCCCTAAGAAGAGAGTCAGCCTACCTTTGAAGGTTTGAAGCCAGGCACTGACCTCTCTCCAGCTATGAAAGTCCTAGATGGCATCTTCTTCCACTATATATAAGGCTATTTCATCTATAGCGAAAATCAGTTGCTTAATGGAGCCGCCTTCAAAAATTATGCTAGCTAGATCTTCTAGATAACTTGCTATGGCTTCTACATCAGCACTTACTGCTTTACCTTGCAATTTTATGTTATAAAGATACCTTCTTTCCTTCAACCTTATGAACCAATCTCTGCTAGTTTCAACTGTTTCCTCTATAGCTTCCTCACCTCTCCAGCCTTTGTAGAATTGAAGACAGGGCCTGGATTAGGCTTTGGCTTAAGGGAATGTTATGATTGGTTTGATCTTCTATCCAGAGCACTAAACTTTCTACGTATCAGCAATAAGACTGTTTTATTTTCTTATCATTCATGTGTTCACTAGAGTAGCATTTTTGATTTCCTTCAAAAACTCTTCCTTTGCATTCACAACTTGGCTGTTTGGTATAAGAGGCCAAACCTTCGGCCTGTCTCAGCTTTTGACAGGCCTTTCTCATTAAGCTGAATCATTTGTAGCTTTGGATTTAAGGTGAGAGACCTGTAATTCTACCTTTCACTTGAACACTGAGAGGCCACGATAGGGCTATTAACTGGCCTAATTTCAATACTGTGCGTTTCAGGGAACAGGGAGGCCCAAGGACAGGGATGGTAGACAAAGAGGGTAATGGATGGTCATTGGAGCAGTCAGAACACGTTTATCAATTAAGTTTACTGTCTTACCCAGGCATGATTTCTGACACCCCAAAACAATTACAATAGTAACATCAAAGGTCACTGAACACAGATCAGCATCACAAATATAATAATAATGAAAAAGTTTAAATATTGCAAGGATTACCGAAATGTGACACAGAGATAGGCAGAGAACAAATGCTGTTGGCAAATTGGCGCCAACACACTTACTCAATGCAAGGTTGCCACAAATCTTCAATTTGTTAAAAAACACAACATCTGTGATGTGCAATAGAAAAAAGTTCAATGAAATGAGGTATGCCTGCATTTCAATTAAATGCTAAAAAAGCTGATGCGTGAGAGCATCCAATGTTATAGTACCCATATTACACCTTTGTTCTGGATAAAAGAATGAACATTGAGAGCTTCATTATCTGTTTCTTTGCTCCATCGGCTTGAGTGGTCAAGATAACCAGCCTGATTATTTGACCCACGGACACTGTCAAATCTTCTGAGCCTTTATCCTCAGCATTGCGCAAAAGAAGATGATCTCTCTTCTATGTTGGAATACATAGACTCTACACAAGAGCATAATTAAAAAAATATATTCTTTAAGAAATTTTGTCTAGATCCAAGTCTTTAAATCAACTCTCTGAGGATTTCAGAAGTTGAAATGGAAGACATTCTTGCACTTACATTCATGGGAGGGCATGGAGGATTTATCTCCCTTTAATCTGTATGACTATGTACGTCCCCACTATGTAGGGGGCATACAGATTTAAGATGTGTGCCTAATATATGTATTTCATGATACAGCAAATTATTTTGGGATCAAAGTGAAGGTATTAAATACACAAGCAAAAAGAAAGATAAATATCATTTCAAAGTCATTATAATTTTAAGGGATTAAAAGGTAATAATTTATAGGTCTTCAAGAAGGCAAGAGGGTTGCATTGTCTAATATAAATGAAAAGTTGGAAGGCTTGTTGGAAGAAGCCAAATGTTTATAAATTTGAAATTACAGATGAATTCTAATACGTTATGAGTCAATTCTCCTAATTTTCACTGACATTTTATTTTTTCCAATGATAACTCTTTCCCTTTGCAAATAGAAAAACAGTAGTTATTACTATTAGGCATAGAAAGATCATTTAATATCTAGTGCAATACCTACAGTCCATAAAATACAAACTCATTATTCAAATTCCTATTATACATTAAATCAATAACCACTCTCTATTTATTACTAACATTGTTTTTGGTTTTAATGGAATGGGATAAGGAAGGTGATGGCGGATGAGACATATTCCAAGCTTTAGAAGAAAAACAGATTCATCTTGTATATAGGTTGATGTTGGAGACGTGACCGATGGGTCTCTGAATCAGAAAGAAAAGATAATACTTGTAATGAATATAATCAGCAAAATAAGTGGAAGAAAGCTGCATAACATAACCTTTAGTTCCAAATAACAAAAAGGACAATACCTAGAAACTTCATGTGATAACCAGGACTCAACATGAAGAGATTTTTGTTCTTAACAAAAGAGCAATCACATTTTGTAGAATTATCTCTATTGCCTTCTGGCTCAACATTAAAATATAGAGTAGAAAACAGAGAGAGTAATAGTTGAAAAGTTTCGAATTTTTTTAAGTATGTAAGAACTCAAATTCCAAGTGAATTAATATTTTGAGTGAATGTTTCAATGGGTATTATGTATACAGAAGCAAAAACTATTCTGTTCAACACTTCTATTATTTTAGTGTCAACATTCAAAAATGATACTTTTTGTTTGTTTTCAGTAATTGGGGCAAAAACAATTCTTAAAAGAGAGAAAATTATTGATAAACATAAATTTCTGTTTACCAAGTACCACATCTGCGTAACAAACCTTGAATTTTCTCAGATAATCACTGCACTGGAAAAATTACTGGTTTAAGAAGGCATCACCAATATTCCTCTCCACTTGCACCTTCTACAGCACCCCTGAGAACTACAACCCCAACAACAACAGGCAGCCCAACAGCCCTGAGATGGTCAAGATGCCTTGAATAGCCAGCTGCTAGCCAACACATCTTCCACAGCAAGCAAGCCCCGTGAACTTGGAGAATAGCATGCATGACCTTCACACTAGGACACTGTTGCTTCATCTCCAGGGAAGATAAGGCTCATTTCCCCCCTACCCCCCAACTCCCACTGACCATCTTATTGGAATGACAAGGAGACAAATTTGGCTAAAGTCAGATCCATGGACTGAAAGTCAAAGCAAAGAAAGAGTTAGGCAACTGGCCTATCTATGGAAAGGTGAACGACACCCACAAAGAATCCAAAAGGAAACCAAATGAGTTTTGAATTCTGACTGTGACTCTTCCCAAGGGGTTCTTCTGCTTACTATTCTTTTCAGAGATTTCTCTCTGCCTGGGGCTAGAAGCCAGCAGTAAGGATCTATTATAATATTTATCTTTGGGGAAAGATGCATATAAAGCTAGTGAATCAAGTGAGTTGCAGTACATGAATTCCATATTAACAGCAAGCTTATTAATTAACACAAATATTTAGACATCTAGTCATAAAATATAAGCAACTTATACTGTAACTGGGCTAATGAAAATTTCCTGCTTTAGTATAAAGAATTTTTGCAATAATTTTAGGGGAAAATATTTTTTTCATCTGAAAATATAATAGCCTAATTTCCTCATACAGAAATGTATAAATCAAGAGAGTGATCATTAATTTTGTCTTTCAAAGTGTTACAAGTTAAAGTCTTGGCATTAATAAAAGCAAAGTGTTAGGACAAAAAGATACCCATACATGCACATTATAATCTCTGTATATAAGCCAAATTAGAAAGCCAAATGACAAAGAGATCCTTTTCCAATTAGTAACAATATCTGAGATAGCCTTAATTGGAAATATATAAAATTTTACACTAAAAAAAAACTAAAGAGAAATGAATAGACAGAGAGTTATGTTTCTGCATGTGTTTATTTAGTATTATAAACATGTACTTTTTCCCTAAATTAATACAGAGATTTTCTACAATGCCAATCATCATCTCAACAGAATTCTTCTCAGGACTTCACTAAATAACTCTAAAGTTCATTTGTGTGTAGTTGAAGCTATTTAAATTGTGCCTTTATTGGGGCTGCTAAAGGAAAGGCAAGATAGAGTAGGGTGAACTGTTCAGGATTGGCTAGTTTGAATAATTCTGGAGGGCTCTGGCCTATGGGAATGGTCTCCAGTTGCCTGGTACTTGATTCTGGGATGATTTAGGGAAATGGAAATAATGGCTTCATGTTTCAGAGTTTGGTAAGAAGGTGGTTGAGGGATATGGGTTTGGGACTGGTTGGTTTGCCTATGAAAGATGTACCCTTTGCTACCTAAAAGGGGCAGTCCTTCGCCCACTAGAAAGGTTTTTTTTAATGGCAAAACATCATAATATACAGAAAACATGTACATACATACATACACACACGTATACACAGACACAATACAAACTGAAAAAGTAAACAGACAAAAACCAGGAAAACAATTTTTGAAAAATTACAGTCATGAAGGATCACGAATTCACACATTAAAGATAAACAATAATTAAAGCAATTTGAAATCTGTTTTAAGACCAGATAGATTGGGGCGCCTGGGTGGCTCAGTTGGTTGAGGATTTGACTCTTGATCATGGCTCAGGTCATGATCTCACGGCTGGTGATTTCAAACCCTGCCTTGGGCTGTGTGCTGACAATGCAGAGCCTGCTTGGGATGCTCTCTCTTCCTCTCTCTCTGCCCCTTCCCTGCCTGTGCTGGTGTGTGCATGTTCTCTCTCTCTTTCTCTCTCTCTCTCAAAACTAAATAAATAAACTTAAAATACAGAGACCAGATAGATGAATAGATATAGAAATAGGTATTTTGACATGTTAAATGTCATGTGTTACTTTATGAAGAAGATATATTATACATTATAAAGAAGATTCAAAACAGTAAAGAAGGGAAAGATTACTTGTTAGTCAATAAATGGTATCGGAGGGACACCTGGGTGGCTCAGGTTAAGCATCCGACTCCTGGTTTTGGCTCAGTACATGATATCATGGTTTCGTGAGTTCAAGCCATGTGTCGGGTCCTGCGATGACATTATGGAGCCTTCTTGGGATTCTCTCTCTCCCTCTCTCTCTATCCCTTCCCCACTCATACTGTCTCTGTCTCCCTCAAAATAAATAAACTTAAAAAAATTCAATGAATGGTATTGGAATAACTAGCAGTATAGGGGAGGAAAAATGTCTTTTTCCTCTATCTTTCTAAGTTCTCAGTTGGGGCCCCTGTAACAAAAAAATAGATTAACAAGAGAAAAGCATACGGATTTATCTAATTTAAGTTTTATGTGACCTAGGAGCCTTCATTAAGAACATGAAGACCCAAAGAAGCAGTTAAACCTGAGAGTTTTTATGCTACGCTTGAAGAGTGGAAGGTCGTGGGAATATGTGACCGGACAGGAAAGGGTAGGAGCTAATTGCAGTAAACTGTGGGAAGCAGTAAGGCTTATTCCCTCAGATTCCTCTTGGGCTCCCTTTGTCTTCAGAGGCAAGAATGCTCCTTTTCTTCCAGTCTAGGGATGACATCTCACATGAGGCTCTTATAACCTGCTCCAGGGAAAGTCAGAAAATCCTTCCCGCACCTGCCATTTCACAAATTCCTTCTGCTTGAAATACTCAATATACCAAGATGCCATATTTGGGGGTGGCATGTCCTGAACCCCATCATTAGCAAGTTGTGTAAAACTTTTACATCCTATTCTCATACCTCATATAAAAATAAATCCATATTCCCATAATAATAGGAAAATGCATAAAGCTATGAAATGCATAAAGGACATACCACTGTGCTTTGCGCTTTACACAAATTGTCAGAGCAGTCTTACTTTGCAATACTTCCATTCTTCCCACTTACCAGGAGGAGACTGAGAGCTTAGAGGTAAGCAGCTAACTTAAGACCACACTGCTAGAAGGTGACAGAGCCAGGATACCTTGACAGTCTACCTCTAGATGTCCTCTTCCTTACTCACTCTACTGCATTAGTATCTATGAAGTCTATGCTAAGTAATAAATAAAAAATCTCAGAAATGTAGATGTGAGCACACCACATACAAATACTTCTGTATTTCCAGGAAAAAAATGACAGAAAAGCAAGCATATATTGAAACTATGACAAAAAATTAATATTTTCATTACTAGTATATAAAATGTTCATCTAGGGGGGCCTGGGTGGCTCAGTCGGTTAAGTGTCTGACTTCAGCTCAGGTCATGATCTCACAGTCTGTGAGTTTGAGCCCCGCGTCAGGCTCTATGCTGACAGCTCGGAGCCTGGAGCCTGCTTCAGATTCTGTGTCTCCCTCTCTCTCTTCCCCTCCCCTGCTCATGCTCTGTCTCTCTCTGTCTCAAAAATAAATAAAAACATTTTAAAAAATTAAAAAATAAAAAATAAATAAAATGTTCATATAAATTTGTAAGAAAATATTAAGAACTCAGACACAATTTACCTCAAGTCAAAGAAATGCAAATTAAAAGAATAAAGTATGATGTACCCTGGCAACAAAATCTTTATGTAATAACACCTGTCGATGACTGTGGCGTTTGCATGCACTGCTGGTGAGACTGAACAACCTGACATGTTCCTATTTATTGTCCTAGGGATCCTTCTACTGGGAATTATCAGAAGGAAACAAAACAGGTGGTGGGAAAGCAAGCAATATTCACAGAGATTTGCATCAAAGTGTGACCAACTGCAATAGGAGAAAGATGAAATGAATCATAACATATTTTAATAAAGGGCAGTCTTTTAAATCATGTCACAAAAGCTCTAAAGTCCTAAAAGAAAAAGTTTTACTATATATAAGCACAGCAAGAGAACTAGAAAAAAACTTAAAAGGAAAACTGAAAAAATGTTTGCAGCATATTAACAAAGTATTAAGGATCAATAACTAAAGAGAGCACCTACAAATCGAGAGAGAGAGAGAGAGAGAGAGAGAGAGAGAGAGAGAGAGGCCAGCCTATGGAAGAAACGGGTGGGAGTATAAATAGGCAGTTTTCAGAAGAAATATAATGTCCAATAAGTACATTAAACAATGCTCAACTTCATTAAAATAAAAAAAATAAGTAACAGCAAATGAAAGTAACAATGACATGTTTTTCACCTTTTAAATATTGGCAAATATGTAAAGATTGGTGATATCTAAAGCTGGCAAGAGAGTGAGAAAAGCATTGGTAAGAATATTCAGATATAGCTGTTTTGAAAAGAATTTGACAGTACTTTACTAGAATTTTTAACTTTTATTTGGAAATAATTTTAGAATTGCAGAAAATTGCATATTAGCTCAAAAGAGTTCCCATATATCCTTCACCCTGCTTCCCCTAATGTTGTTAACATTACACACATCATAGTACAATTATCAAAACAAAAAATTAACATTGCTATAAAATTCTTAACTAAATAAAGATCTAATTCAAATTTCATCAGTTTTTCCATTGATGTCCTTTTTTTTGTTTCAGGATCCAACTAGGATCACACATTACGTTTGGTTGTTATGGCCTTTTGTTTCCTTCAATATGTAACAATATTTCAATCTTTCCTTATATATAACCAGATTTTAAACACCCACATCATTTACCCGAGCAATTTCACTTATAGGAATTATTCTGTTGAAATTTGTGCACAAATGTGCAAAAATGGACAAGGATGCTTATTTCCAGATTTTGAAATCCTGAAATGTTAGAGGTGAAGTAACAAGCGGGAAGAAAATGACTTATCCTTTCCACTTTAAACACTTTTGTATTCCTTGGTATTTTTTCCCTAGTATGTATTACGTAAGTTTATAATAAAAATACAATAAAACAAATTATAAAGAAAAAAGACTGTTAATGGCTAGAGTTGGCATGTTAAAGCGGTCTCGATATTCTCTTACACTAATAACAGGACAGTAATTGGTAAAATAATGTTGGGGAATATTTTGGATGGGAGATGTTTAACAATTTGGCAAAATTTAAAATGTGCCTACTCTTTGAACCAGCAAGCCCTCTTCTAGAAATTTTTAGTGTAGAAATACTTACAGAAACATTTAAAGAGGTTTGTATATAATGATGTTGCTGCATTTTTATTTATAATTTTACTAATTGAGAATCAACCTAAATGTCCAAGAGAGTGTTCTACATGAAGACATTTCCATAAAATCATATGCTATGCTACTGGGTAAGACCTGGTAAATCTCTGACTTGAAAAGATGTCCAAAATATATTATTATTATTATTTTTTTTTTTTAAATATTTATTTATTTTTGAGACAGGGAGACAGAGTGTGAGCAGGGGAGGGGCAGAGAGAGAGGGAGACACAGAATCCAAAGCAGGCTCCAGGCTCTGAGATGTCAGCACAGAGCCCAAAGCAGAGCTCTAACCCATGAACTGTGAGATCCTGACCTGAGCCAAAGTTGGATACTTAACCGACGGAGCCCCCCAGGCGCCCCCACAATATATTATTGAATGAAAAAAGTTTAATTCATTTATGTTAATAAAGTACATATATGTATACATATACATATTTTATTTATTCATAAGCATTTATTTGTGCACATGATACATATATCTATACATGCATAAAGTATATAAAACTATTAACAGTTGCTTTTCTTTTAAAATTGAAATTATAGCTGGGAAAGGGTTTATACCTATTTTTTGTGTTTGAAAAATTTTTTTAAATACTTATTTATTTTTGAGGGAGAGACAGCGCTTGAGTGGGGGAGCGACATAGAGAAAGGGAGACACAGAATCTGAAGCAGGGCTTGAAACTATGAAACATAAGATCATGACCTGAGCTGAAGTCGGACGCTTAAGTGACTAAGCCACCCAGGTGCCCCTATTTTTTGTTTTTTTCACAATGCTATTTCTCTAATTAAAAACAAAACAAAACAAAACAAAACAAAAAACCTCTTAAAAGTAATAAGAATGGTAAAACAACATGAAAAAGATTTGTGATGTAATGCATAAGTGAAAACAATAATGGTACATTACTCAATGATTAAAGCCATGCAAATAAACATATGCATAGAGAAATAACTGTAAACAAATGCATAAAATTAATTAAAAATTATAATTGAGGGGATGGATTTTGGATGATTTAAAAATTCTGTTCTCCAAATACAATGTTATTATATTACTTCGAAAAAAATTATATTATGATTAAAATGTTGGACTTCCTTTAAAAAAAGACTTTTACATAATCTTAACTATCTAATAGACTATGATGTTATTATAAGTCTGAAAATTTTAAATATTCTTAAATCCTTCCTATTTCTAAGAAGAAATTAGAGAAGTACTAGGCATTTATTAAACAAGTACCTACTAAAATGTAGTAAACTCTATGCTGTTTTAATTGCTTTTCATGTTAATCTTTATAACAACCATACAAGGTAATTCTTATTGTTCCCAAATCAGAGATTAATCCAATGAGGCACAAAGATGTTAACTTGCCTAAGGTCACACAACTAAGTAGCAGAACTAGCCCTTGAAAGCAGATCTGGTTCATTCATAAGTTCCTACTCCTTCTACCGCAATATACTGTTTCCTGAATCTTTGTTTTTTATATTCAAACATCTCGCAGAACTGTAACAGGCAACACCATCAGCTACTCCACCCATCTTCCCCATACACTACTGTTTTTATTCTTTTATTTCTTTATTTCTTGGGCCAAGTGACCCAGATATTTACTCTGGTCTGCACAAGTCCTTTGACATTCTGAAAGTATTTACTGAGCTGTTATAAATATTTCATGGAATATTAGAGCAGGAAGGGACTTAGGAGAAAATCCAAATCTTCCCCTTCTTTTTTTTTTTTTTTTTTTTTTGCAAGCAGAACTCAGAGGTAGGTGAGACTTACTCTAATTCTTTTTCATTCAGACTGCTGCCATTGGGCAGAGCAGTGGTCAGGTGAAAAGATGGGGCACCTTTACTACTCACCTCTATCTTAACATGTGGCTGAAGAGCTAAAAGAAGGGGCCTATGGGAATGGCAGAGGCTTGCAGATAGAGCTCTCATACTTACCCAAGAAGCCCTTTCCTAATAGGCACTTAGGAACAGTATTCAAGGTGGGAACATTCTTATACCTTGGTTCAAACAGGTTGTAAAGACTGCCTCTACAACTCAGCACAGGCCAACACCTAACTTTGACAACTTATTCCTCAAGGTCATTTCATGATTCAAGGGAGGCAAGTGACACTGTGGTTAGCTTTAATCTATCAAGCCCATTTGGGGAATTTATCCTATAAAAATAATGGCATCAGTATTTTAAAATATATACATAAAGATGTTTATTAAAGCATTGCATGTAGCAGTATCAAACCACAACAGCAACTTGAAAAACTCCCAAACATTCATCAATATAGAGCTCACTGATTAAAACTGATATATCTGTTATGGTATGCTATGTAGAAGGCTAAAAACAGATCTGTATCTGCTTAAGTAGTTAAATCTGTAGAATAATATATATAATAAGATCTCATTGTTGTAAAAACAAGACAATCACAAAGCATTTATACATGTACATATATACCTCTGTTTATATAAATAAAGAAAATAGACTATTAAGACTTGCAACCCAGGGTAAGGGGCTGTACAGAAAACTACCTTACTTGTTTTTATCATTCATCTTTGTAATGTAGTTTTTGCAGTGGTGAACATCCCTATGCCTATTTTCTTTATTCATTAACCATAGACAACAATGATTACCTCACATAATTGTTGTTGAATCAAATGAATTAACGTATGTGTATCCCTGGCCTTTGTAGGCACTTAATACGTCATATTGTTATTTTTTAAAATTTTTATTTATTTAATTTTGAGAGAAAAGACAGAGCACGAGCAGGGGAGGGGCAGAGAGAGGAGATACAGAATCTGAAGCAGGCTCCAGGCTCTGAGCTGTCAGCACAGAGCCTGACGCAGGGCTCCAACCCACGAATTGTGAGATCATGACCTGAGCTGAAGTCAGTTGCTTAACCGACTGAGCCACCCAGGCGCCTCAAAACAGTTCTATCTTTAAAAAAAATACTGTCTTCGATATCCATAGATCCAAATGTATAAAAAAATAAAAGCTACCATATTAGTTGAAATTAACACTCAAACTCTAATAGGACTAGCTTGCTAAACTTTAATAAGAACTAAGAAAAACTAAGATTAAGTAAAATTATCTAAGGAGCACTGTGGGTGTATGGCAAATTCCTTAACTTCTCTAACTATAAATGATCTCCTTTGTAAGATGATGATGATAATGTCTGCTATGCCTTCTTCCCAAATAATCTCAATATGTAAATATTTAAACATAGATTTTTTATCACTATTGTAAAGTGTTTACAAATGGAAAGGGTAGCAATACTATGAAATATTTCTAAATGTTTATTTTTTTGAAATACAAACAGATCAATACATTTCATGTATCTGTGTTTAGTAATGTTTGATTTTAAGACTGCTAAAAATCATCTCAAATTTCCTATTACAGATTTATAAATGTTTTCCATGATTTCTCAGTAACTGCACTTCTATTCTTACAGCTAAATATATACTTAAATACATTACAATATGTTGAATAGAAAATAAGTAAATTATTCAATAATTTCAAGAACAATGTGTTTATTCCACTCCATAAAAAGCCTGCACTTGCATGCAGTTTCTTAACAATACAGTATTGTAAATGTAGATTCTCTTCCTTATGATTTTAACATTTTGTTTTCTCTAGCTTAATGTATTGTAAGAATATAGTATATATTATATATAACATACAGAAATCTGTATTAATCGATTATTTACGTTTTTAGTAAGGCCTTCAGTTGACAATAGCTATTAGTAGTTAAGTTTTGGGGGAGTCAGAAGTTATACATGGGTTTCTGACTATAGTGGTCAGTGCCCCAAACCTCTGTTGTTCAAGGGTCAATTGTATCTCTGTAGTTTGCTGAGTCTAGCAGCACATTCAAAAATCATGCCCAATGTTAGACAGTTTTTGTGAAATAGTTCTGTTCCATACATTGCAAGATATCTAGTTTCCTTAACCTTTGGCCAACAAAATGCCCTGTATTCCCCAAACTACTATAACCCAAGACACTTCTACAAATTCCTAACATATCTCATAGGGAGATGTCTCTCAAATTATCTGTGTTAAAGGACGTTTTGTCCCTAATTTGCCTAAGATCTATACTTCTATACAAAATTAAAAACAGAAACAAGTTACTAGGAAAAAAGTGAAATAGAAAACAAATATAAAATGTAAGTTCTATTTTATCATTACATTCAACAGAAAAAATGACCCTGTGGAATTAAATACAAGTTTCTAAATGGTTCCTCTCATTTTTGGGTTTTATCTCATTGCAGACCAATAATAAATAGTTTGCAGACCAGCTCTGGTCCATGGACCACACTTTAAATAGCACTGTCCTAAAGACAGTAGTATAGCTTTCACTGAGAATCACTGGTAAAAATAAAACAGTATATAAAAATGTTAGTTATTATCCTTATCATTTTTTATTCTAAATATCCTTTAGCTGAGACTAAAATAAACAATTCTACCCACATTAACAATCCTATCTCAAAAATTCCTGTCTAAATCTTCAGACATACACACAAGTCCTATTTCCTCGTTTGTTTTTAAACGCTTATGTATTTATTTTGAGAGAGAGAGAGAGAGAGAGAGAGAGCGCGCACTCCCGTGCAGGCAGGGGAGGGGCTGAGAGAAAGGGAGAGAGAGAATCCCAAGTAGACTCTGTGTTGTCAGCACAGAGCTCGACGTAGGGCTCAATTCCACAAACTGAGATCGTCCTGCGTCAAAATCAAGAGTTGGATGCTCAACCAACTGAGCCACCCAGGCACCCCTTCTTTCTTTTTTAAAAGGCAACCTTGTCTTCTATGATATTGACTTCCTCTCTGCAAAGGTGCAGCAACATTATTTAGCCAGTGAAAAGTACAGACTACTTTTACAAGTCAAAAAGCAGAAGAGTTGATTTTAAAAAGGGCCATGACCTATATACATACTCAGAATATAAAAACAACACTTACTTCCTTGCCTGTTCATCTATAGGTTTGTGTCCAACATCTTTTCTGTTCGTCCAGGTTACACTCAACCTTTCCTGGGTCCACCCTGCACCAACACCACCATTCAACACAGGAAATACTACAGGGATAGGCTTTCCTTTCAATCACAGTTCTTTTTATGACACCAATATATTATTTGCCTAAGAGAATTTGTTTTAAGAATTGGCTCTTTCTCTTTTTTCAGTAGTGTCCTGTTAAGAATACTGTCACTTGAGGAGAATGTCAAAGGTTCATCCTATCCCAATCAAGTTTTGACAATAGGTAGAGTTAAACATCTCCCTGCATATACAAATTGATGTGTTAGAATTCTTTTAAAATGCTCTTGACTTCACAAACTTTAGGGCTGCCAGGGTGGTTCAGTTGGTTAAGCGTCCAACTTCGGCTCAGGTCATGATCTCACAGTTCGTGAGTTCCAGCCCTGCCTTGGGCTCTGTGCAGACAACTCAGAGCCTAGAGCCTGCTTCAGATTCTGTGTCTCCGTCTCTCTCTCTGCCCCTCCTCTGCTTGCACTCCATCTCTCTCTCTCCATCTCTCTCTCTCTCTCTCTCAAAAGTAAACATTAAAAAATAAAAAAAAAATTTATTCAAAGATTCTATGTTTAGATTTATACAAATGGCTGATACTGTTCTCAACTTCAAGGTAAAGTCCATATTAAGCTGTGAATTTTAATTATTTAAATCTTCCATGAGATTGCACACATTCCAATAACATGGTATACAAAAAATATTTTAGTGTAGGAGAGTATGTTTGTGAGATACAACTTTTAAAAACATTTTTTTAATGTTTATTTATTTTTGAAAGAGAGAGACAGAGCATGAGTGGGGGAGAAGCAGAAAGAAAGGGAGACACAGAACCCAAAGCAGGCTCCAGGCTGTGAGCTGTCAGCACAGAGCCTGACGTGGGGCGCAAACCCACAAACTGTGAGATCATGACCTGAGCTGAAGTCAGACACTTAACTGACTGAGCCACCCAGGCACCCCTGTATGTGAAATATAAATAAAAGCAATTACTTACTTGTTAACTTTAAATATTGCTATCATTCTAATTCCTCATAAGTCTGTAACACTGATGTAAGTAATCATAAAAATTAAATTTCTAGTGTTAACCTAAAAAAGGAAAAATGCACTCAACTAACATTTAGAAGAAAATACTGATTATATGTCATTTTGCTTTTAAATATTAATTCAATTTTCTTTTAAAAATAGCTTTAATCAAATGGAATTTGAAGTCTGCATATTTTATATAATGAAACATGATCTTACCCTTTTCTTGGCTACCACAGCAACTTTGCCATCTGCTTTGGATTTATCTGTAAGATAATAAAGTATGGCTGTTTCAAAAAAAGTGCCTACACTCCTGTTCAAATAAATGCAACATTATACAGTTAGAATTTTCTACTTTCTCATGCTGTGATATGTGTTTTCAATGATTTTTTAATCATAATGCTATTAAACTCAACTTCTCCAAGTTGAGTATAACAAAATAATCCAAAGGTAATAATATCAGGGATCCTCATAGTTATTTGACAAGCCTCCTCCCTTAAATCTAATTGGTTGGCTGGATGTTTCCAAGTTAGCAACGAGTGTATCTTATTCCAGGTTCTGGTCAGCTAATGTGCTCTGGAGTATACAGGACCTGGAATGAAATCCCAGCCATCTCCACTTGCACATCTACTCTATGCCAGACATGGATAAAGGCCTTACATAGACAATCTCTTATTTAAACCTCATGATAAACTTGCAAAAAAGTATGTAGTCCATTTCTCAGCTAAGAAAGTTAAGGCTAAGTACCCTGCCTGAGGCCATGCAGTGGGGCAAGACCCATCTGACTGCAAGTGTTTAATCTTTATGTCTGCAGCTTCCATGCAGGACCCTTAAGCAACACTCAGCAAGGAGGATGATAAACAAATAGCACGTAGAAAACTATGTTAAGATATAATTTTGATATATGTAAAACTGTGCGTGTGAATTAGTAAAACTTATTGGCAATAATAATTAAGAAATTGTATTTTTTATGGGTTCAATGTAGAATTCCAACGAAATGAGTTGTACATAAATTTTTATTCACACATATGTTTTATTAACCTTAATATTGTGGTAATGAAAAATGAAGAGAATTATGGACATTAATAATAAGGTTTTAGGGTTACATTTAACATTAAAAAATACCCAAAAATTTAATTTATCAATGTAGGACTATAATTCACAATGAAAACTTAAAACAAACAAAGAGAATAAATATCCATGGATGTGAGAGTAAATAAATGCTGCCTATCTAAAAGCAAATTTTGCAGTAAAAAATTATTAGCATAAAGCATACAAATCCAGAGAAGCAGGTTATTATATTTATGCCTATAATTAGTTGGCCACATGTAAACTGTCCTCTTTCCTATGTTCAGCTGTGTGCTTGAAATAATCCCTTCTTCTGGAATACCCTTTTTCTCCCCACTGATGAATGTATAAGACCATCCACTGTCACAGAAAATTCTTCCAACTAGGAGAAATAACCACCTTTGTTGCAAAACCACAGTCATGACAGGACACAGAACTTTCTTCCTTGTCTTATGGTTACTTCTATATACGGTCAAAGCACCCTACAAGACTAGAATGTGCCTTAAAGTCAGGGGCCAAGTTTTGTATGCAGTAGGTGCTCAATTTTTTTATAATTAATAAATGTACATGTATCTTATTCAAAATCTCACATGGATCTGAAATACACATTTTACCTGAACAAATTAATATAACTTACGAGTTAAAATACATAGAACATTTACATGGTGTAAGTGACTATACTAGACAATGTAAGATATAAAACACCATATATGTTCTCAGACCCTTAGTTTCTTTATTGATAAACCAGGAGTAATAATTATTACCTTATTGGTATATTGTGAGATTCAAGTAACAGAATTTATGTAAATAAAACTCCTAAAACAATGTGTGGTAGATAATAGATTATTAACAATGTTCTTTTACAATTAGCTAATAAAGACATTCTGGGGTATGGGTGCATGTGTGTGAGAGAGAGAGAGACAGAGACACATACAGAGAGATCTTAACCCTTGCAATACTAGGAAAAATAGGTTAGTGATTATACATGTCACTGTTGTATCATCTTGTTAAGTGATTCCATCATTCTACCATTTAAATAATTGTTCTAGTCTTTTTAACATAGTTGGGAATAAACTGATGAGTAATGATAAAATAGCAAAGATTAGTAAAATTCCATAACGCATTTCAGATTTACAAAAGAGCCCTGATGATAATTACAAGATAGAATAAATTTTGTTGTATCTAAAATTTTTTTTCTCTTTCTTCTTTTGAAGACCTCTAATAACAATGAAACTCATGATGAAATATCAATCTGTACATGCAGTTGAAAATGCACATAAAAGAAACTCAAAACTAAAATTGGATCCAATGGACCCTGGTCATATACTGGTCTTTTTTCCAGTTAGTGAAAAAAGAATACAATTTTGTTATTTTTCTCCTCAAAATATACATCATTCTTATGTAAAATTTCCAGTAGGGAGACACATTTGGAACAGAAATATCCAAACTGTTGTTCAAGGAACTTTTTATGTTGAAACGTTGCACAACCATCTCCCAGTGCAATATAGAAGTGTTTCGGGGGTAACAACAGCCACTCTGATTTTCAAAGGGATTTGCCAAAGGGAAAGTCTGATGTAATGCCGAAAAACATTACAATCATTAGTAATTTTCCTATTAATAACAGTAGGTCCGTGTTCAACTTCAGCAACATTAAACACTTTCTAAGAGCTGAATTTTCCCTAGTGAGAAAGGTTTAATTTCCTCCCTTCAGAAATCTCTGCATGTAGGGACCCTCACACAGAGTGAAAAGCAGTTAACAGGAAATGTAGATTTGGATAATTAAAAGGGCCTTCACTCCTCTTCTAGGCTACATCCATATCATCGTTTTAAAGTGCAAAAGAGGAGCTGCAGGTAGAAAATGAAAATGTTCCAAATCAGTAGAGGTGGTTATGCCTCATGACTCATAACAGATGTTAAAATTTTTTTATTTACAACCGTATTAGAAAGGAGTACAAATATTAACATAAATCAGTGGCTTCTTTTTTAAAAAAAATATTTTTTAAAGCTTATCCATTGATGGCCTCAGAAAATCTGTTAGTATATGCTTCTTTAAAGGTGACAGCTGAAAGCATGTTCTTAAAAAGGTAGAGGATATTCCAGTTTCCGATCTGGCATGTAAAGAGCTTAGAAGTCACACTCCATCCTCACAACAGGTAAAAAGCTGAACAAATTGAAAATCAATAACTCTTCTTAGATCCCTTAGAGAAATGAGGTCACAGGGCAAACCGCGGCCCCCAAATTTGGAGAGACAGGTGAATACAAAGAATCACAACTTAATGGAGCAGAAACCTCCACAGGAACTAGTGCTGGGGTAGGAACACATGAACTGTAATTGATGAATTGCTGGAGCCTCAATGTGAACAAGCCTGAGAGAGAAAAATTCTTGGGGGACCCAGTCATGCAGGAGGGAGGCACACTTTTATGCATTTACCTCCAGGAGCTATATCGGGCTCTCATAATAAAGACTGGAGAAAAACACCTTTGCGCTTCCTCAGTGGGAAGAAAAAAGTAACCATTTTGAAATATGCCAGAGCATTCAGTTCTTAGCCGTTTGCTTTGAAGAGAAACTATTTTACAAGAGCTTAACCTATTCTGGTTTTCTCTGAGCCTGACCAATTAGTGGGGGAGGGAAATACCCAAATCAAGCATTCTATGGTTTTCCACGCAAGGGAAGGGAAATACCAACTCGGGATCCCCTCTATCCATTATGTACCACGTAAGGGGGTGAAAAAAAATGGGAAGCACTCGTACAGTTCAAAGCCCAGGACTAAGACCTAATCATAGAACTATAGAATGCTTGGAGCATCTGGGTGACTCAGTTGGTTAGGATTCAACTCTTGATCTTGGCTCAGGTCATGGTCTAATGGTTCATGAGATTGAGCTCCGTGTCAAGCTCTGTACTGACAGTGCAAAGCCTGCTTGGGATTCTCTCTCTCCCTCTCTCTCTCTCTGCCCCCCCTCACACTAGCACTCTCTCTCTCTCTCTCTCTCAAAACAAACAAACAAACAAACAAACAAACAAACAAACAAACAGTGTAGCCTTACCACTACACTGCTAAAGGTCTCGCTACCACAGTTTCCGTTACCTGGTACATCATGTTTGTCTTTCCACAAAAAATACAAAGCATACGAAAAGCAAAAAACAGTCTGAAGTGACAGAGCAAGTATCAAAAGCAGACCCATGTATGTCAGAGATGTTGGAATGATCAGATTGTGAATTTAAAACAAGTACGCTTAATACAGTAAGGGCTTTAGCGTTAGAAGTAGGCAACATTCAAGAACAAGTGGGTATTGTAAGTAGAGACATGGAAATTCTAAGACATAATAAAAAAGAGGTGCTGGGGATTAAAAATGCTGTAACAGAAATGAAGAATACCTTTGACAGGTTTTATCACTAGATTGGACACAGTTGAGGAAAGAATCTGTGAGCTTGAGGATATATTAATAGAAACTTCTAAAACTGAAAGCAAAGAGAAAAAAGATTGGAAAACAAAAGAACAGAATATCCAAGATCAATGGGAAAACCACAAAAGTATAATATATGTGTAATGGGAATACCAGACAGAAAAGAAAGAGAAAGGAACAGAAGAAATATTGGAAGCAATAATGACTGAGAATTTCCCCCGATTTAACGTCAGATACCGAATAATGATCCAGGAAGCTCAGAGAACAAGCAGTATAAATGCCAAAGGTAAGCGGTAAGCAAAGATAAAGGAAAATTATTGAAAGAAGCCTGGGGGAGGGTGGTGTGCCTTATCTGTAAAGGAGCAGATAGAATTTCATCCAATTCTCCTCAGAACCTGTGAGAACAAGAGGAGAATGAGTGAAATAATTAGTGTTGTGAGAGAAAAACCCACCAAATTAGAATTCAGTACCCTGTGAAATTATCCTTCAAAAATAAAGGCATATATATTTTGTCAGGCAAAGAAAAATTGAGGGAATTTGTTACCAGTAGATTTACCTTACAAGAAATGTTAAAAGAGAGAGGAAAATGATGTAGAGTAGAAACTTGTATCTACATAAAGAAAGGTACAGCATCAGGGAATGACTAAGTGAAGGTAAAATATAAACTTTTAATTTTCTTATTCTTTAACTGAACACAATGTGTTCAAAATAGTAATAACGGCAACAATATGTTCGATTTAGGAAAACCATCTCCTTAAAAAGTTTTTTTTCTTAAAGAAACTTAAAAAGAAAGCATAATTGATATGCTAAGAAAGAAAACAGAATTATATAAAATGTTCAATTAAACTACAAAAGGCAGAAAAAGAGTGAAAGAAAAAATAGGAGCAAAGAAAAACAAATGGAAAACAGTAACACATATGGTAGCTATTAATTCAACTATATCAATAACTATTTTAAATTTCAGTGTCTAATTATACCAATTAAAAAACAAAGACTGTTAGAGTGGATCAACTATATGCTGTCTACAAAAAAACTCACTTTAACTACAAAGACACACAGAGGTTAAAAGTAGAAAAATAGAGATATAGCATGTTAACACTAATTAAAAGAAAGCTATATTAATTTCAGACAGAGAATGCTTCAGAGCAAGGAAAGTTATCAGGGATAAAGAGAATATTAATTAATAATACAGTGGTTACTACTCCAAGAAGACATAATGATTATTAATATAAATGTGGCTAACAACAGTGTCAAAGCATGTAACACAAAAATTGATAGAACTCAAGGAAAATACATAGACCCATTATGATAATTAGAGACTTTATCAGAAATGAGCAGGTCCAGAAGGCAGAAAATCAGTCAGGACATACAGTAGTTCCCCTTTATCTGTAGAGGGTATGTTCCAAGACCCCCAGTAGACACCTGAAACCATGGATAGTAGTAATAAAACCTATATATACTGATTTTTTCCTATATATACATAGTCCTGATACAGTTTAATTTATAAGTTAGGCAGGGTAAGAGATCTTAATACAATAGAATAATTATAATCATATGCTCTGATAAAAATTATGTGAATGTGGTCTCTCAAAATCTCTTATTGTAATGTACTCATCCTTCTTGTTATATGAGATAAAATGCCTGCATGATGAGATGAAGTGAGGTGAATGACAGAGGCACTGTGACATACTGTTACGCTACTACTGACCTTCTGATGAAACATCAAAGGAGGATCACCTGCTTCTAGGCCACAGCTGACCACGGATAACTAAAACTGTAGAAAGTGAAACTGCATATAAGAGCAAACTGTTGTACTTTGAACTCAACACCATCAATCGACTGAATATAATCTACACCTACAGACTACAACCTCAGTAGCAGAATACACATTCTTCTCGTGCTCACTTGGAACATTCACCAAGATTGACTATGTTTTGGGCCATAAAATACTCCCTAACTCACTTTTGAAAACAGATATCATACAATAGTCTGCTCTCAGACCACAGTGGAATTAAACTAGATAACAAAACAAAACAAAACAAACAAACAAAAAAACCCCAGAAAGATAACTATAAAACCCTCTAAATACTTGGAGATTAAACAACACATTTCTAAATAACATATGGGTCAAAAAACAAATCTTAAGAGAAATTTTAAAATACTTGGACTAAATGAAAATGAAAATAAAGTTTACGAAAATTTGTAAGATGCAGTAAAAGCAGTATTTAGAGAGGAATTTACAGCATTAAAATGTGTATATTATGAAAAAACAAAGACCCAAAATCAATAAACTAAGCTTCCATCTTAGGAAACTAGAAAAAGAAAAGCAAGTTAAAATATGAAGTATGCACAAAAAATAAAAATTAGGGCAGAAACCAATGAGATTGAAAACAGGAAATCAATTGAGGAAATAAAACCAAAAGCTGTTTCTTTGAAAAGATCAATAAAAATAAGACACTAGCCAGGCTAACTAGAAAAAAAGGACAGAAAACATAAATTACTAACATCAAAAATTAAAGAGAGGGCATCATTACAGATGTGAAGATATTAAAAGGATAATAAAAGGAAATGCTGTCAATAACTCTATGCCCACAAATCTGATACCTAGATGAAATGGACCAATTCTTTAAAAGATGTAATCTGTCAAAAGTCACACAAGAATAAACAATCTAAGAAGCCTATATCTTTTTATAACATTGAATCAATATAATAACCTTACAAAACAAAAACACCAAGCCCAGATGGGTTCACTGGTGATTTCTACCAAATATTTATGGAAGAAATTATAGCAATTCTCTATAAGCTCTTCCAGAAGATAGAAGCAGGGGGAATACTTCCTAATTCATTCACTGAGGCCAGTATAACAAAACCAAACAAAGACATTACAAGAAAACTACGGACCAATTTCTCTAATGAACATAGATGCAAAATTCTCAACATACTACAAATCAAATCTAACAATGTATAAAAAGAATTATACACCATAAGCAAGTGAGATTTATCTGAGGTATACGAGGCTGCTTCAACAATCAAAATCAATTAACGTAATCAATGACATCAGTAGGTTAAAAAAGAAAAGTCAAATATGATCATATCAGTTGTGCAAATAAAGCACTTAACAAAATCCAACACACCCATGCATGATAAAAATTCCCAGCAAACTAGGAATAAAGGGAAACATCCTCAATTTGATAAGGAGAATCTATAAAAATCCTACAGCTGACATCATACTCAATAGTAAGAAGCTCAAAGCTTTTTCCCTAAGATTAGGAATAAGTCAGAGATGTTTCTGCCTCAGAACTCTTTTCAATATTGTACTGGAACTCCTAATTAATGCAATAAGGGGGAAAAAAGGAAGAAGAGTATAGATCGAGAAATAATAAAACTGCCTTTCTCAGTAGATGACATGAATATCTATGCAGAAAATCCAAAAAATCAAGAAAAATACTCCTGGAACAAATAAGTGATTATTGCAAGGTTGTAGGGCACAAGGTTAATACACAAAAGTCAATCACTTTCCTATTTACCAGCAATTAAAAAGTAGGATTTGAAATTAAGAACACATTACCATTTACACTAACACCCCCCAAATGAAATACTTAGGCATAAATTTAACAAAAGATGGACAAGATTATATGAGGAAAACTACAAAACTCTGATGAACAAAATGAAAGAACTAAATAATGTGGATATATTTCATATTTATGGATGGGGAGTCTCAATATTGTCAAGATGTCAGTTCTTCCCAACTTGATCTATAGATTCAGTACAATCTCAATGAAAATCCCAACAAGTTATTTTGTGGATATCAACAAACTGAATCTAAAGTTTATATGAATAGACAAAGATACAGAATAGCCATCACAATATTGAAGGACAGTCAGAGGACTTCATCCTACCTGACTTCAAAACTTACTCTAAAGCTACAATAATCAAGACAGTGTAATATTGGGAAAAGAATAACAAATAGATCAATGGAACAGAATAGACCGCCCAGAAACAAACTCTATAAATATAGTCAACTGATCTTTTACAAAAGAGCAAAGACAATATAATGAAGAAAAGTGTTTTCAATAACTGGTGTTGAACAACTAGATGTCTATGTGCCAAAAATGGATCTAGATCTAGACCTTACACCTTTCATAAAAATTAACTCAAAATCACACATCTAAATGAAAAATGCAAAACCATAAAACTCCTAGAGGGTAACACAGGAGAAAATGTAGATGACCTAGGATATGCTGATGACTTTAGATATAACATCAAAGGCAAGGCCCATGAAAGAAATAATTAATAAGTTGGACTTCATTAAAATTAAAATGTATGCTCTGAAAAATGCACTGTCAAGAGAATGAGAAGATAATCCAGAGTGAGAAAAAAATATTTGCAAAATACATACCTGACAAAAGGACTGTTATTTGAAATATACAAAGAACTCTTAAAAGTCAACAAGATGAACAATTGAATTACAAAGCAGGCAATGAAGAGACACCACAGCAAAGAAGATTTATAGATGGCAAATAAGCATATGAAAGCATGTTCATCATCATTGTATGTCATTTTCTAATGACATTTAATTGCAAATTAAAACACCACTGCAGACCTATTAAAATGGCCAAAATCCAGAACACTGACAACACCAAATTCTGGCAAGTATGTGGGGCAACAGGAACTGTCATTCATTTCTGGTAGGAATGTAAAAATTATGCAGCCACTTTGGAAGATAGTTTGGCAGTTTCTTATAAAACTAAACATACCCTTACCATATGATTCAGCAATTGTGTTCCTTGGTAGTTACCCAAATGAGCTGAAAACTTATGTGCACAAAAAAACCTATGTTGCATGTTTATGGCAGCTTTATTCATAATTGTCAAAACCTAGAAACAACCAAGATGTCCTTCCGTTGGTGAACGGATACATAAACTGTATTACATACAATGGACTATTTTCAGTGCTAAAGAATCTACAGACATGGAGAAACGTAAACACATATTACTAAGTAAAAGAAGTCAATCTGAAAAGGCTACATACTGTATGACTCCAACTATATGATGTTCTGGAGCCTAAAAAGATCAGTGGTTGTGAGGTGTTGGCAGAGGGGTAGGAGTGGGGGAGAAATGAACATGTGGAACACAAAATTTTTAGGCCAGTGAAACAATTCTGTATGATACTACAACGGTGAATACACATCATCATACATTCGTCAAAACCCGTAGAATGTACAACACAAAGAGTGAACCTTAATGTAAACTCTGAATTTTGGGTGATAATGATATGTCAGTGTTGGTTCATGCTTCTCTGGGGCCAGAAGTTGATAGTGAAGATACTGTATGGGTATAGGGCAGGGAATTATGGGAACTCTGTACTTACTGCTTAATTTTTCTGGGAACCCGAAATTTTGCTGCTCTAAAAAATAAAGTTTATTTAAAACAAAACAAAACAAAACAATTCTAGGAAAAAAAAGGTAGAAATAGGAACATCCACTCTAAGATGTAAAGCATGTAAGAAAATATTAATCCTACAAATAACACAAAATCCTAAAGCTAAATTATAAAGAGACTATATGGATAATACCCTACTCATTTTAAAAATACAATTATAATGAATGTTCCTACATAAGAAAACTCTTTCTATACTCAGAAAAAGAATCCCTTACTCGGAGTAATAGTTAATATAACAAAAAACAGGGGAACTGAATTATGTGGACAGGACTTTGAAATCTCTTACAGTATGAGCAGGTCTGTATTTTTTACATATCATTTACTGACCCGGCAGATTTCAACACTGAAAGAGTTGCATCAAACATAATAGTATGTCAATGTCTGCAGTGTAGGGAGAATTCAGGCCAAGAAATTAGGAGTCATTATTTCTGGGTTGGAAAAATAAATTTTGGGGTGAAGAAATTCTCAAAGTTGTTGGGATGAAATAAGTTGTTTGCCTCTAAACTACTCACCTTTTGTAAAATATCTGAATAATGGCTATTTATGTCTCAAAACCACTTTTGAACAAAGTAAGAAGCTGGATACGTACGAGAATTCACCCTAGAAGCTAAGCAAGGACTATATTGTCTCTTTTGGAGACAGTAAAGAGTGAGTCTGAAGTGAGCGAGCCTCTTATGGCAAAGACTGAATTCCTGCCAAGTCTCTTCATGCCCCCCATCTACAAATGTAGATGACTTAGGTTGCTAATGACTTCAGATAGAACATCAAAAGCAAGGGCCACAAAAGAAATAATTAGTAAGTTGGACTTCATTAAAATTAAAAGTTCTGCTCTGCAAAATACACTGTCAAGAGAATCAGAAGATAATCCAGAGTGAGAGAAGTATTTGCAAAATACATATCTGACAAAGGGCTGTTATCTGAAATACACAAAGAACTCTTAAAACTCAACAATAAGATGAACAAAATGAAAGTCTCTAGGCATGGATTCTCTACATTCAGACTGAATTACATCAATTTCTGCATGCAAAAATCATCAGTTTTTCAGCAAAAAAATGGTCTGCTACAAAACCAATGAGAAATAACCCCTCTCCATAGACTCTGGACAAGTAAGAATGCCAAAGGACCCAGACGTTAATACTCCAGCACCCACAACAATGACAAAGACACAGTTCCATATTTATTGAAAGAGTGTATCCATTGCTAGTGTGAAATGGCTGTAATATAATTTTAAAAAATAACTGACTATATTAGTTTACAGCATTTATATTAAAAAACCCTAAAACCCTAAATATTTCAAAGTTTATTTTGGTTACACAAGAAAAATGTATAATCCATGAAAAGAATAAAATTGCATTTGTGACAATACAGTGAGTTCAACCTTTACTGCTAATAAACAGAGACATTATATTTTCAGCACAAGGAATAAAAATCACATTCATGGTAATAAATGTCCCTTTTCCCAGTTTCAGAGTAAACCAGAGTAATGTGCTTGTCATTCTTTTCCACTGTTTTTAAATCTACTTATTTCCTTTAAAATCTAAACCTAGATAGCTGGGTTAATATTTAAATTTTTCTTAAATAAAATATTTTCACCTATAAGTTTTTTAAAATATATATTAAGCTTCTCCAAGGGAGGAAAAAAATACCACTCTTACTTTCAAATTCAGTCAGCACTGAAGGCCAGATCCTTCCATAATCTTTAGAACTGAAGGTGATAAGTTATTATCGCTAAGCAGCAAAATTTAAAAACATATTTAAATTTATTGAAAATCATCATTTTTATGTGAAATCACATTCAGAGTTAAAAATGTATCCTACCTACTACAATCATTATGATGAATTCATTTAAAAAGCTATCTATAAACCATAATATTGATGATTCAAAAGAACTTTCTTTGAAAATGACCTGAAATCTTACCATATTTTTTTACCTAATTAAAAAAAAAAAGTTGATGATGGTTTTTATCTCTGCCTTGAATGTGTTCACAAATAAAACATTTTGAAAAATACTTTGGTCTGAAATAAAACAGCACATGCAAATGAAAGTTTCATCCTAGAAATATATTTTAAAGACATAGCTTCTAATTGTGAAATATACTTTGAAACACATAAAAGAACTTACGTAGATAGTCTAAGAGTAAAGAAGATGATAGAAGCGTTAATTAAAACCCTTGCATTTAAATAGAGTGTATGCTTAGTTTCAGAGGGTGAAATACATACTATTAATCCATAGAAAACCAATTTTTCAGTGGACAAAGATATATCCTATCCCTATGAAAAGAATATTTTTTAAATGTGCAAATATATTTCAGAAAGCATGCATCTGAATAAATCCTCATTTGGGGGTGGTAAAGAATAAAAAAACTCAAATACCCTGTTTGGATAGGCGGCACACTTCCAGTCTTCGCTCGTGAGAATGTCCATAGAGAAGGTATGCTTCTTGTAGTGCACTTTTATACCATTTCTTTTTCTTCGTACATGTTCCTAGCTAAAGAAACACAGAAAAATAATGACTCATTTCTAAATGTATAATTTTGTTTTAATATCTACGTGATTTAGCTATTGAGCTGAAATTAACCCGATTTAAGCATTGTAACATACATTATGTAGACTTTGGTATATAATTATTATTTCATTATTAGAGTATAGCAAAGTTGTGGGAATGTTGTACATTAAAAGACAAAGGGTTAGATTCTTGATTCACTAAGATAATATTTTAATATAATTCCTCTCACATTTAAAAAGTTACAAAAAGTTATGACCGCCAATGTAACAAAGTAGTCAGTATTAATATATTTTGTTAGCGTAATTTGATTCTCTTTTAAGTAACATAACAGTGATACTGAAGTGGTATAAACTGAAAAGCCAAGTTTCTTATTGTAAGAAAATTAATTCCATTCACATCCAGTTTTGAGTTATGGCAGAAAAGTGACCTATTCATACAAGTTCCTTAAACTTTTGCCCCAATTTCTTCATCTCTAAAATGTGGATACTAATCATAAAGTTTCAGAAGTAATAAATGAAATAACAGATGACAGTTTTCTGGCATAGCAAGCACTCAATCAATGTTATTCTACTTGAATTCAGTACTTTTTCTACATGTAATTTATTTTTACAGAAATTTTTAAAGAGAAAAACAGAGTCAAAGAATCTCTAGGTTAAAAATGACTTTAAAAATTATCTGACTCACTAATTTTTCCATTGTTATTTTAGAACTTGACTAAAAAGTTTTTTTTAAGATTTTGTCTTTAAGTAATCTCCACACCCAACGTGGGTCTTGAATTTACAGTCTTGAGATCAAGAGTTACGTACTCTACCGACTGAGCCAACTAAGCATCCAAGAATCTGCCTAAAAAACTTTTTACAATATTTTTAAATGTTACAAATTATAAAATTCATACCACCATTTTCTTTTTTGGAAGTTTACCATAAAAAAAATACAGGCTTTTATTCTATTATTCCATATTTACCACTTGCATACAATAATCATATCTTTATCTCAGATACATAATTTACTCCTTATACAGAAATGTAAATCTATATAACACCTATATTTAATTCATTTAGAGAATGAAACTATCCATATATTTAAAGCTCTTCTCAAACTCCACCTTATTCTTGGAGTCCCCAAATTAATATCAACTATCTGTTCCTGTTACACTTAATATTTTCATTTAATCATTCACTACATTCTGAGTTGTATTATAGTTATTTGTATTCATGACTGCCCCTACCCATAAAATGAAAAGTCCCTGAAGACAGAGGCAATAAATAATATTTCATCTTTCTATCCTCCATAGTACCCACTTGCCTAATCTCACCGCATATTATGTAAGTATTCCGAAAGTGCTTGTTAAATTGCATGTTGTTCTAGACAATGATTTATTTTATAAAAAGGAGTCAAAGAATATAATGAAACAAAAACCTACTTTTTTTTTTCAAAAACCTACTTTTGTGCACAGAATATTTAAATTTCATTCATTAGTTTCACAGAAAAAGAGTTAGGCAGATACAATTTAATAGACATTAGAAAATTTAAACTAAGAATATCTAACTTAGTATCTGCATGTTTAAGATATTTCTGCAGCTCTAATGTTATGGTGCTAAATAAGAAATCAGTGAAAAACAGCCTAGAAGCTGATATGGCACTAAACAATTGATGTTAAGAAAATTTCTTGAGAAAAATCAATACTATAGATAGCTAAAGTAAACTTCGGTGAGTTTGGGGAACCAAAAAGCTTTTTTAAAAACTTGTGTCTGAGATTCTTTAAGAATTTATCAGTAAGTATGTGCCATCTAGTGGTAGTACAATCAAACATCTTCAAAGAAACAAAAAATTAAGACTATAATTTATAAAGAATTTTGAATTCCACAATTAGGCTCAACTATGCACTGTATTTTCCAACTAAAGTGGTGTGTACACACCCTGAAGGCTGGAATGTGCCGCCATATCCATCGCTGGTATTGTTTCTCCCAAAGGTACCCATTATTACCAGTTTCTTTCACAGTCTTTCACAGCTACTGTATGGATCTACAAACATTTATGTCATTTGTATGAATATATCTAATTTTACAGAGTGTTGTGAACAGTTACATATACTTTGAGTTTTTCAATTTGTCTTGCAGATTGCTTCGTTTATTGATTGATTTGACATATTCTAAACCCTTGGGATCTACCACTGAAGAAGGTAGATAAAGCTTACCTTCATTCTAGCTAGTGAAACAGATGATCTACAATAAGCATAACAAATAAATAAAACCTACAGTATGTTAATAGGAGGTTACAAGTTCTATGTAATAAAGAAAAGTTAAGGCAAAAAAGTAGGGTAACTCTCATTGAAAAGGTGACATCTGAGCAAAGACGTGAAAGAGGACAGGGAGTTAACCATGTAGATATTCCAAAAAAGAGAACTCCAAGCAGAGAAAAAAAAAATACTCTAAGGTGGGAGGATACAAGTATATTCAAGAAGCATCGAAGAAACCAAGGTGGCTGAGGCTAAATGAAGAAGGAGAGTAACAGGTAATGAGATCACAAAATTAACAGGGGCCAGATCATGGAGGTCCTTTCAGGCCATTGCAGGGATCTTGCCTTTTATTCTAAAATGGGACCCATTCCATAGTTCTGAGCAGAAAAATAACATTTGATTTGATTCAGTGTTTTAAAACATTCTGATTTTTTATACTATTTATTTATTTATTTATTTATTTATTTATTTATTTATTTAATATCCAAATTAGTTAGCATATAGTGCAACAATGATTTCAGGAATAGATTCCTTAATGCCCCTTACTCATTTAGCACATCCCCCCTCCCACAACCCCTCTAGCAACCCTCTGTTTGTTCTCCATATTGAAGAGTCTCTTATGTTTTGTCCCCCTCCCTGTTTTTATATTATTTTTGCTTCCCTTCCCTGATGTTCATCTGTTTTGTATCTTAACATCCTCATAGGAGTGAAGTCATATGTTATTTGTCTTTTTCTGACTAATTTTGCTTAGCATAATACCCTCTAGTTCCATCCATGTAGTTGCAAATGGCAAGATTTCATTCTTTTTGATTGCTGAGTACTACCCCATTGTATGTATACCACATCTTCTTTACCCATGCATCCATCGATGGACATGTGGGCTCTTTCCATACTTTGGCTACTGTTGATAGTGCTGCTATAAACATTGGGGTGCATGTGCCCCTTTGAAACAGCATATCTGTATCCCTTGGATAAATACCTAGTAGTGCAATTGCTGGGTTGTAGGGTAGTTCTATTTTCAATTTTTTGAAGAAGCTCCAAACTGTTTTCCAGAGTGGCTGCACCAGCTTGGGTTCTCACCAGCAGTGCAAAAGAGATCCTCTGTCTCTGCATCCTTGCCAACATCTGTTGTTGTCTGGGTTGTTAATATAAGTGTGAGGTGGTATCTCATTGTGGTTTTGATTTGTATTTCCCTGGTGATGAGTGATGTTGAGCATTTTTTCATGTGTCGGTTGGCCATCTGGATGTCTTCTTTGGAGAAGTGTCTATTCATGTCTTTTGCCCATTTCTTCACTGGATTATTTGTTTTTTGGGTGTTGAGTTTGATAAGTTCTTTATAGATTTTGGATACTAATCCTTTATCTGATATGTCATTTGCAAATATCTTCTCCCATTCCGTCAGTTGCCTTTGTTTTGCTCATTGTTTTCTTCATTGTGCAGAAGCTTTTTATTTTGATGAGGGCCCAGTAGCTCATGTTTGCTTTTGTTTTCCTTGCCACTGGAGACCTGTTGAGTAACAAGTTGCTTCAGCCAAGGTCAAAGACTTTTTCCTGCTTTCTCCTTGAGGATTTTGATGGCTTCCTGTCTTATGTTTAGGTCTTTCATCCATTTTGAGTTTAGTTTTGTGTAAGGTATAAGAAAGTGGTCCAGGTTCATTTTTCTGCATGTTGCTGTCCAGTTTTCCCAGCACCACTTGCTGAAGAGACTGTCTTTATTCCATTGGATTTTCTTTCCTGCTTTGTCAAAGATTAGTTGGCCATATGTTTGTGGGTCCATTTCTGGGTTCTCTATTGTTACATTGATCTGAGTGTCTGTTTTTGTGCCAGTACCATACTGTCTTGATGATTACAGCTTTGTAATACAGCTTGAAGTCTGGGATTGTGATGCCTCCTGCTTTGGTTTTCTTTTTCAAGATTGCTTTGGCTATTCGGGGTCTTTTCTGGTTCCATACACATTTTAGGATTGTTTGTTTTAGCTCTGTGAAGAATGCTGGTGTTATTTTTATAGGGATTGCATTGAAAATGCAGATTGCTTTCGGTAGTATTGATATTTTAACACTATTTGTTCTTCCTCTCCAGGAGCATAGGATATTTTCCCATTTTTTTGTGTCTTCTTTAATTTCTTTCATAAGATTTCTATAGTTTTCAGTGTATAGATTTTTCACCTCTTTGGTTAGATTTATTCCTAGGTATTTTATGGTTTTTGGTGTCATTCTGATTGTTTTGACCAAAATAAACTATACAAAGGCATGTAGATATAAGATTACCAGTAATAACCTAGGCAAGAAATGATGGTGGTATAGACCAGGATAGTGGCAGCCATTGTGGTGAAAAGTGGTAGGATTCTGGACATAATTTGAAGTTACAGCAAAATAAATTTCTTGACCCACTGAAAATTGGGTGTGAGAGAAGCAGAAGATGACCCTAAGGCTTTTGGACTGAACTAGCAGAAGGATGAACTTTGCTGTCAAGTGAGAAGAAGGCTGTCAAGGAAGTGAGATTCTGAGGGGGAAGATCAAGAGTTCAGACCTGTTGGTACAAGATGTCTATTGTGACATCCAAGTGGAGATACCAAGTAAGAGTGTGGTAAGGAAATTCAGGAGAGAAATGAGAACAGCAGATAATATTTATGAATCATACACACACACACACACACACACACACAGAATTTAAAGCCAAGAAACTGGATGACATAACCAAAGTAACGAGGAAACAGATGAAGGTATATCCACACACGTGCTTTGTATGTGCCTTTATTTATTTGACAAATGCCCTAGCTATGAACATTTAAGCTATTTCTAATATTATGTAATTTGAAACAATGCTTTAATAAAAAAATTTGTGCATATATCACTTTTCCCATGTGAAAGTGTAAGAAGAGTAAATTCCTAGATGTTGAATTACCAGGTTTGAAGGTGTATTTTAAATTTTGGAACTGTGAATTCACTCTTGAATGAGATGGTCACAATTTACAATGCCACAAACAGAATGTTTCCTCACACCCTGGAGAAGACTTCTGTGACCACACTTTCAGATTTCTGTCAATATTTTAAGAGAAATACAGTATTTTTTATTATCATTTTCATTTCTCAAATTTAGTAATTATGAGAAACTTTTAATATTTTTCCAACTTTACTGAGGTACAATTGCCATATAACTATGCAAATTTAAGGAGCACAACATAATAATTGGATACCTGTGTATCTTGTAAAATTATTACCATAATAGAGTTAGTTAACACCTCCATCAACTCACACAATAACTCGTGTGTGTGTGTGTGTGTGTGTGTGTGTGTGTGTGTGTGTGTTGAGAACATTTAAGATCTGCTTTTTTTTTTCAACTTTCAAATACATAATACAGTATTTTTTTTTTAATTTTTTTTAACATTTATTTATTTTTGAGACAGAGAGAGACAGAGCATGAACGGGGGAGGGGCAGAGAGAGAGGGAGACACAGAATCGGAAACAGGCTCCAGGCTCCGAGCCATCAGCCCAGAGCCTGACGCGGGGCTCGAACTCACGGACCGCGAGATCTTGACCTGAGCCAAAGTCGGACGCTCAACCGACTGAGCCACCCAGGTGCCCCACATAATACAGTATTATTAACTTTAGTCACCATGTTGTACATTAGATCCCAGATCTTATTCATCAATTTTTCACATTTTTAAAAGCCATTTATGTTTTCTTTTCTACAAGTGACTGTTCAAGTCCTGTGTTAATATTTATATAGGTCTTTTTCTTATTGGTTTATAAGAGTCTTGTATAAATTAAAAAAGTAATACACTGTTACATGTATTGCAAGTACCTTTTCCTATTGACAGTTAATTTTTTAGATATATTTGTATTTTCATTTTGTTCATTTAAATCTTTCATCCTTCTAGCACTAATTTGTGTGTAAGTTATGAGGTATAGCTTCTACTTTGTGTTTTTCCCAAGTAGCCATTGGTACCCATACAATTTATTAATAATACAACTTTAATTATTTGAATATAATCTTAACCACTAACTATATTTCCAAGTACTTTGGAGTCTATTTTTGGACTTTATATTGTTCTATTTATCTGTCAAATCACTGTTAGTACGAAACTGCTTTATCTAATGGGGCTTTATTATAATTTTGTATTTTATAGGCCTACTTCCCTCTTCTATGTTTAATTTTCCTATACATTTTAGCATTCATCTTAAGCCCTTTTTTAAAATTGAGATTACATTAAAAATAATTTAGGGAGAATTGACATCTTTCCATATTAAATTTTCTAAACCAAAAAGAGGATTATATCTTTCCGTTTACTTAGGTTTTATTTTCTGTCTCTTAGTAGCATTTTGAAGTTGTATTCACATAGCTCATACATATGCTTCTTAAGCTTATTCTAGTGTGTTATGTATGTTTTGTTGCTATTATAAATGGGAACTTTTATCCATTCATATTTTCACACTGGTTGCCTCTGTATACTAATTTTATAACTGCCATATAATTGAATTTTCTTATTGTTTAAAATAGTTTTTAGATTTGAGTTCCATGGGTTTTCCAAGTAAACAATTATCTACTAATAATGATAATCTTGCTTTTTTTCTTTCCTGTATATGTACTTTGGCTCCTTTCTTTGGCTAATTATATTAGCCAATTCTACCAGGACAATTACATAATTGTAGTAATCTTACATACTTTTAAAAACCCAAATTTCCTACCAGAACAACCAATGTCTTCTCTAATTAAAATAGAACTTTCAGTTGAATGAGTTCATGTATTTTTCAAGACATGCAGAAGTGATTCACGTTTATTTAAATAGACTTCTTCTGCAGAAGCTACCAAAAAGAAATGTTTATTTGTAATCACCTTCATATACTAAACTGTTTAATACATTATCATAATCTTTCAACTGGAATTTGCCAAGAAAGGGCTTCTGGATTGACGAGAAAGAAATAAAGACACAGCATTTCACCAAACATAATAGATTCATTCCATACACTAATTACCAGGGCAAAATTTGTAAAGGATGAATGAACATCATGCTTGAATGAATTATAGTAATAACACTGTGATTAGGTTCAATATTAAAATACTATAGTATTTAATGAGATAAATCTTCAACTTGAAGGTTTACATTTTAGACAAAATTCAGCAAAGGAAACAATTCTATTTTGAATAAGCCTAAACTAAGGCAAAAACTACCTTTTCCTGGTTTTTTTAAGAAAAAAAATTTTTTTTAAACAAAGATAATCTTTTAAAGGCATGAAAACATTTAAATTTACCATTGCAGCCAAAAGTCAAGTAAGATAATTAGATTAACAAAGATTTTTTCAAGACCAAGTGGTATTGAAAATAGGATTCAAACTCAAGCAGAAAGTAACTGCCATTCAAACTCACTCTATCAACTGCAACGTGGAGGTGTTTAACACTTGACTGAAATCTACAGCAACTCTTGTGACTTTCCTGATAACTCTCGGATAATAAAATGTCCCAGAGTTACTTATTTAGTTCCCTGAAATTCAAAAACTACAATGTCTACTTGCATGTAAGAAACAAAATTCCAAAACTGCATTTGAAGTTAAAGCTTCTGTTCCTCCTCAAGCTAGGGACATACTGTAGGCTGAAGTGGTCCTCCTTTTCCTCCATGTGTTTCTCTTTCTCTCCCCACATCTTCTGGCTTCTCTGGGATTGAAAAGATTTGGTGTGGAGAATGGAAGAGAAATTGCAATAAATATTTTTGACTGCTACATAGCAGTTTGGGGTTGGTGCTTTCTAGGCTTAAAGCATTTTTTTTATTGTGGGGTGCTTTGTGGGTTTTTGGAGAATGTTTTCTACCAACTAGGAACAACTTCCCTGACAGAGGAGATCTTTCTTGAGCTGGCTGCTTTCAATCAACCCCCTATCCCATTACCACTTTTCCTGTATTGCTCAGTCTAGATTTCACGGGAACAGGAAGCCATCTTTATTTTTTTTTATTTTTATTTTTTTTTCAGTATATGAAATTTATTGTCAAATTGGTTTCCATACGACACCCAGTGCTCATCCCAAAAGATGCCCTCTTCAATACCCATCACCCACCCTCTCCTCCCTCCCACCCCCCATCAACCCTCAGTTTGTTCTCAGTTTTATTTAAGAGTCTCTTATGCTTTGACTCTCTCCCACTCTAACCTCTTTTTTTTTTTCCTTCCCCTCCCCCATGGGTTTCTGTTAAGTTTCTCAGGATCCACATAAAGTGAAAACATATGGTATCTTTCTCTGTATGGAGGAAGCCATTTCTAGAAGACCCTTCTAAAATGACTACTCGGGGTGCCTGGGTGGCTCAGTTGGTTAAGTGTCCGACTTCGGCTTAGATCATGGTCTTACAGTTTGTGGGTTCAAGCCCCGCGTCGGGCTCTGTGCTGACAGCTCAGAGCCTGGAGCCTGCTTCAGATTCTGTGTCTCCCTCCCTCTCTGCCCCTCCCCTGCTCACACTCTGTCTCTCTCAAAAATAAATAAACATTAAAAAAAATTAAAATGACTACGATTCTTTTTCCCATGTTGCCTGCATCCTCTCTCCCCCAAACCACGGGAATGCTGGCCATTCTCAGTGCCTAGATCTTTTCATTCTGTTGCTAGACCTGATAACCAGGCACTCTCACTCAGATTTCTCAGAGGAAAGCACCAGTATGTTGTGTTGCTCAAGCTCAAGAGTACACACATCATGCTCTCAAAAAATCCCTCATACAGGAAAATGAACATCTTTCCTTTTCACAAGATGGGTAGTGAGGAGGTATAGGGAAAATGTCATAGAATATCATTACTTTCTCCAAAGAAACTCCTGTATGTTCAACCTCAAACCTTTTATATCCTTGCATAAATTAGGCAAAGGGCTGCCAAGCCAGTTTTAGCCCCTCCTTTGCAATGTGAAAGTCTTGTACCTTAGTTTGCAATGTGAAAACAGTTATTTTTGTCTTCATCTTTTGTAGTCTTAAAGACTTAATGTATTTCACTAAAACCTGAATATATTTTAATGTTAAAAATTCCAAATTTTCTCCCACCCCAAAACAAACAAAACACAGAAAAGTTTTCAAATATACTTGTTTAAGAAGGAAATTTTAAATGCAGCTCTTTAGCAAACTTTCAAGGTGCTGCTAACAGCTTATAAAGTGAAGGATTAAGATCAATAACTTTACATAAGATCATAGAAAGGACAGGACATCTTCAAATCCCAGTAAATTCTATGATGCAAAGACAGAATATCAATTCCTTTGTTACGTTTATATTACTGTGGCAACTTGAGGTTTATCAATCAATTTATTAAATTTAGGGTGAAGGGGAAAAATAAGTAATCATAGAGGAAAAGAAGTAATCATCATGGAAAGAAAAGGAAGACTCACAGTCTAAAAATTTGTGTGAATTTATGAATGTAAATAAGAGATTCTTGATAGATGTATTCTTGGTGGATGAATAAACATGTAAATATTTGGAGTAAGGATGAGGTTTGAGACTCTCACGGATGGTTAGACAAGGAAGACAGTACCTGTGTCTGGGAAAATTCCCAGCTATGTCCAAAACTGAAAAGGTTGTAAGGTACTGTTTTATATGATCTTGTTTCAATTGAGTGTTATTGGCTGACTGAAAGGACTTAATATCATTTTTACATTTCCCAGGATTTGAGGAAGAAATTGAATGTCCCTTTTCATTGAATAAGGTTTGTGCTATCACCACATACTAGTATGGAGTGGCAGAGTCAAAGAAAATAATGTATTTGTGCCTGTTCACCCAGGAAGGCCAGAGGACTGAAATCTGCAATCCAGCAGAAATTCGTATCTTTTGTCCCTTTGTATTTTAAGATTGCTTCCCCACCTATGAGTTATTCAAAGTATAAAAACCTGAAGCTCTAGCAGGATAAATCTTATGCTTCAAACTTGAATGTGTAAGCAGTGTTCCATTACCAATTTTTGCTAAATAAAAATCAATGTAATATCCCACATCCAACAAGGATAAGAAATTTGATCTCAGGCATTTGGGAGCCACCCCTTACTTTCCTTAGGTTCCTATAAATTGGAAAGAAATATATGATGCCTGAAGAGTGAAGACAGATCATTACTCTACAACCCATAGTGGTTTCAAGAATAACAACATTGTTGTTCCAGTCCCTTGAAGTCAGACAGTCTAACAGCTTCTTTGCCACGCTGAGGCAAAAGAAGCTTTTTGGAAGTTGGGAACCTTGATGGCATGAGTTCAGCATCCCTCTGGGTGACACAGTGCCATTTTCCTCTGAGGTACTGCCGCTGCCCAGGGCACTGACAGACTTTGTCCTCTTCCAAGTCGGAGAGGCTCTTCTCTGCACAGATGCCCTTGCCCGTCCCTCTCAGAGGCACTGACTTCTCTGTACCCAGTCCACCCTTCCCACCCTTGAGGGACTCAGGTCAGGAAGACAGGCAAGCTCTGCTTTTGATCTCTACAACAGAAAATTCCCCTGAGACAGGGGAGCACCAGGGGCCTGACTACCTTTTAGAATAAATGAAATGGGAAGACACAATCAAAACAAGTATTATCAACCACCCATTGGTGTTTGGTTGGCTGTGGGGAAGAATTTCTTCGCTAAGGGACTTCGAGTATTAGAATAGATAGGTCCTCCTCCCTCCTCTCCCCTTGGCACCCTGCTTCCTTATCCCCCCTATTACTTTCCCTTCACTTTCCCCCACAGCACTCATCAACAACTAACATACCTTCTTATCTTTCATTATTGTCATTTATTTGTTTACTATGGGTCTTACCCTATTAATTTAAGTCTCATGAGGGCATTTGAATTTTGTCTGTTTTATTTACATCTGAGCCTAGAAGAGTCACAAACAACAGGAGCTCAGTAAGTGTTATTAAAAATAGATTTTTTTTTTGTTCAGGGTGGCATTGATACAATCCAGTCAGAAAATTGGAGATGAAAATGAAAGGCTACTATATTTTAATCCTGAATTATGTGATTAACCCTAGAAAAGGAGAAGAAAAATTTATAAACATGATAACTATCAAAGACAATACAGAACTTCAGTTTTTATACAGAATTCAGATCTGTAAAATATTTCATGGGCCCATTGATTTAGCCCATGATATTAGTAGTATATTTTTTCTTAGGAAAAAGAGTGTGTCTAATTTCAAGTCCTTTAAATATGCAAAAACTCGTACCTAATTTTAAAACTAAAGTAATTCAATCAAATGATTTTTAATGTGACCTATGTTGGGGAGGGTAGAGTCTCACTACAATTCTGTAGATACAACAGTAACATCTATGATCCAAAATTATCATTCTGGTTATATCAATATTAAAGTTAACTGCAAAATAAGTACTTATAATTTAGAAAATGTATTTTTTACACACAACGTTCAGCATATATTAAAGACCTGAAAAACTAGAATCATAGGTACTTAGCCTACTTTATTGAGCTTCATAAATTCACTGGAATGACTTCACATATTGACCATTACTTTAAGTTATGTCTTACATAATATGTCTTTAGAAACATAAGGATATAATTCATACATTTCATAATCTAAAAAAATACGAAATGATTTTCCTTTGGGATGCATCTCCACTAAATGTTTGGGGATCAACACTACTGCCTATTCTAAGGTATTCTTCCTAGTGATTTACGTTAATTGCTGCTATTTATACATTCAAACTTGCAGTGCAGCTCGCTGACTCTAACCATGCGTTGCCCTGATGCATGGTTCTATTTACTATCTCACCAAAGCTATCGCTCTTCCCCTCTGTTGGGAAGATTGTTTTCACTTACAGCAATTCAGTAGAAAGTTAATCACAAGGATATCTTGTCCTCCTTAAATTGGATTTCTCCAAAAGCAACCAGTAATCCAGACAGTAAGAACATTCCTGTTCCTTGGATGCACACTAGAAGACAGTCAGTCACAGCACACCCACGTGCATCACACACTCCTTGGCTTCCTAATACCCTCCACTCTCATCTCTCATCTTTAACATAGGTTCATAGAATCTTCATATAATCAACTCTGGATTATTTAGACAGTTTATTCCAATTTTTGAACACCAGAAGCAAATACTGCTTTCAAGATCTTATTAATTTATTGTTTACTCTAAGTTTCCAAAGACATAAATAGGAATTTTGCTTACTCTAATTCAGCAGGGTTTTAAGATGAAAATAATTTATGTCCCCCACTCCCCACACTAACGTTAAGTGTGAACTAGCTAGATTGACAAAAAAAAAAGTTCTAGTTCTGTTTAGTCTGATCCTTTACAGAGATCTGAGAGACTATGTATCACACCTGAGAGATAATACTGAGAATGCAAAGAATACTAGGGGAGAAATTAGGAAGAAAGAATAAGGAAATCTGAGAGTCCAATTAAAGTACAATTCCATTACTTGGCTTGAAATATTGGGAAATATTACCAAATATAACCAAAACAGGAACTGAGTATTCCTTGCAATGCTGGGTATAGAGGGAGGGGTAGGAAGCCAAGCAGTTTAAAATAGTCTGAATCGAAAATGAAAAAATTGCAGGCTATGATATAAACTTTTTATTAACATATATTTACTAACATAATGTCTACTTATTTAGATATTGAATATATAAGTTCTTTTCCTATTAGGATAGACAACTACTATATGCTGTGGTTATTATTTTTTTTAAGAAGTCTCAGTCTGACACTTTAGGCTGGTCTATTATTTACACTGACATCCTTCTGAAAACAATTTTTATACAAACAATAGATCGGTCATTTAGTGTGATGGACCTGAAATCAGATTTTGAGAGGAGAGAAAAAGTCTTAAGAGGGCCCCAGCTGTCATTGCAGGGAGAAAATCAACCACCACCAAAGGAGAGAAACTATTTAAAAGGACAGGGGGGTCTAACATCACAATTTTGCTAAAGATTTGTCTGGCTTGTTTAGCACCACAAACTCATAAACACATTTACACATTTCACACACACACACACACACACACACACACTAAAAATATACATTTTGGCGGTGCCTGGGTGGCTCAGTCAGTTAAATGTCTGACATCAGCTCAGGTCATGATCTAATGGTTTGTGAGAGTTCAAGCACCACAGTAGGCTGTCTGCTGTCAGCACAGAGCCTGCTTTGGATTCTCTGTCCCCCCCTCTGTCTGCCCCTCCCCCACTTGCTCTGTCTCTCTCTCTCTCTCTCCCTCTCTCTCAAAATAAACTTAAAAAAATAACATTTTCATAAACACCTTCTTTAGCTAATTCTAATAAAGATAGAAAGTAGGTATGATTTGGTATGCTACTGAAGATTAGAAGCAGATAGAAAGTAGGTAAGATAACCTGCTATATAGTGGTTCTTCAGATTCACCAAGGAACTATATAGATTCACAGAACACTCCCCAGTATGTAGGTTCAGGAATAGCTAGATAGATATGCACACACGTGTGTGTATTTTTTATCCTAGTTTTATTGAGAAATAATTAACACCCATCACTGCAGAAGTTTAAGGTACACTGCAGGATGTTTTGCTTTACATATATCGTGAAATGGTTACCGCAATAGGTTCGGCTAATATCCATCTTCTCATATAGATACAATAAAAAGAAAAGAAAGAAGAAAAAAATTGTTTTCCATATGATGAGAACTCTCAGGATTTACTCTCTTAACAACTTTCCTATAAACCACACAGCAGTGTTAGCTACAGTCATCATGGTGTACCTTATAACCCCTAGTACTTACTGATCTTCTAGCTGGAAGTGTGTACCCTTTGACTACCTTCTTCAGTTCCTTCCCCCCACCCTCCACTTCTGATAACCACAAATGTGATCCCTTTTTCTGAGTTTGTTGTTGTTTGGATTCCATATGTAGGTGAGGTCATATAGTATTTGTCTTTCTCTGTCTGACTTATTTCACTTAGCATAATTCTTTCAAAGTCTATTCATGTTGTCAACAAATGGTAGAATTTCCTTATCTTTTTTAATGGCTCAATAACAAAGAACAGTAATGTTTTTAAAGAGCTCTATGGGATAATGTGATACTGAGCAATTTTGGGAACCAACAGTAGAGTATAAAACAAAAACAAAAACAAAAAAACAAAAACACAAATCCTGGCATCAAGTACCGATGTTTGTATTAAATGATAACCAATTACTTCTAAGGTTACAAGAGAATAAAATAAATACTAAGCTTTAATGACAGCCATGGAGATTCTAAATCTGTGGCCAGGAATCAATACACTAAACATGAAGAAAAAAGCTTTTACACCTTTGTCAAACTTTGTAAAGTTCTGGTTTATGGTTAAGTTAATTAATCAAGTAGGTTGAATTAACAGCATGATATCAGTAAGAAGGACTTTGGGATACTCCAGTTTACAGATGATAGCTTATTATAAATTTGGTATGCTACTGAAGATTAGAAGCAGATGGCTCAATATAAATGTCAAGAAGGTTGACATATAATGTAAAAACCTGGAGTTTGTAATCAGAAGACCTAGGCTTCAGTCCCAGTTCTGTTGCTGTGTGATCTCAGGCAAGTCACTTAACCTAAGCTTCAACTTTCTTAACAATGAACGAAGATCACATGCGATAGTGTATGTAAAAAGTACTTTATAAAATGTAAAGCATTTTTCGAATGTCCATTAGTAATGTCATAAGTGATGAGAACATAAATATTTATCATTTGGTCTATGCAATCCAAGAAAATGAGATAGGAACTCTATTCACAGTAGGGAGGAGTTGACTGAGTATATGTTTTATTTCCGTTGGAGTTCTATTAAAGAGTCTATTACTAATTAAAAAATTTTTTTGATGTTTTTATTTTTGAGAAGGAGAGAGACAGACAGACAGACAGGTAGAGAACACGTTGGGGAGGGCCAGAGACAGACAGAGGGAGACACAGAATCTGAAGGAGGCTCCAGGCTCTGAGCTGTCAGCACAGAGCCCGATGCATGGCTCGAACTCATGAACCATGAGATCATGACCTGAGCTGAAGTCGGACGCTTAACCAGCTAAGCCACCCAGGCACCTCTATTATTAATTTTTTAAGTTACTAATTTAATCAATGCTTCTGTAGTATTAGGTGTCAAGTACAGTTTTAAGCACTTTACAAACAACTCATTTTAACTTCTTAACAAGCTCAGGAGGTGGGTACTATTGTTATCTTCATTTTACAAAACTGAGGCACTGAGTTTAGAACTTGCCCAAGCTCATATAGCTAGTAAGTGACAGAGCTGGAATTCATACACATCAAGCTCCAGAATTCATGGGCTCTACCACTATAAAATTTTATTTCAATAAAAGGCAAGTCTGTTTCACAAATCTCAAAGATGGTGTTATGAAAAGGCTCATAGCCCATATCATAAGAAATACAGTGTACTGAAAATAACAGAAAACTGCCATCTGGATTTTCTGTATCAGGTCATATTTACACTACTTAGGAAAATTTTTTCTAGGATTATTATCAGTAGTTGAAAACTTAAATCACCATTGAACATATGGTTAAATATTTGATCCCAATTTTTAAAAAGAATCAAAAACTTAAATCAACTTTATTTATTATGTACAGTTTAAAGAATTTTACATATTCTGATTTCAAGTTGTAGACTTTTATTTTGCAAAACTAAGTATATCACTGAGTCTACAGCAAGAGAGTTGCTGTAAATACTGCTATGTAAAATGACAGTATTAGTAACAAATTGTTAGTAATGAAGTATTACTAATATATTGATGAAATAGAGCACAGGAAGCAAAGTGAGCACTGAGCCAATAGATAATTTTTAAGGCCTCTGCTCATCTAAAGCACTGCTCTAGGGGTGCCTGGGTGGCTTGGTCGGTTAAGCGTCTGACTTCGGCTCAGGTCATGATCTCACGGTCCGTGAGTTCGAGCCCTGCGTCGGGCTCTGTGCTGACAGCTCAGAGCCTGGAGCCTGTTTCAGATTCTGTGTCTCCCTCTCTCTCTGCCCCTCCCCTGTTCATGCTCTGTCTCTCTCTGTCTCAAAAATAAATAAACGTTAAAAAAAATTTTTTTTTAAAAATAAAGCACTGCTCTAGCTAGGCTGCCTGTTATAGCTAGGGACATTCAACAGAACTGGGAAAACAGGTTTAAATCAACCAGGAAAATAACATGTGCTTATTTATCCCGGGCTTAAAAATGCCAGGATTGGTCTAACAGATTTTAAGCAACAGTATGTATGGTTATCAAGACCTGGACCTAAAGGAAAGTTAGTTGGATGCTACTTTCTTTTCTTTTTCTTTTAAGTAGGCTTCACGCCCAGCACAGAGCCCAATGTGGGGCTTGAACTCATGACCCAGCGATCAAGAACTGAGCTGAGATCAAGAGTCGGATACTTAACCAACTGATCCACTCAGATGCACCATATCAGAAGGAATATTTTAGAAAATTATTCGTTAAATAGAAATCCACATTATTTCATGTGTTCCTTCAACCTTATGGGGATGGCCAAATCAAAATGATAGTAAAAGTCTGTTGTTTCAGACTGAGCCACCCAGGCATCCTGGTTGTGATTTTCTGCCCCACATTTGCTTGTTTATTTTTAATAGAATATGTTTATGGGAAAACAATAGTTGTATTTATTACTAACAGATGCCCAGATTCTGCTTCATGATAGAATCACAAAAGCAGGTGGGAGTTCTAGAAGAGGATGGCTAAATATGTGATGCAGAATCAGCACATATTCTGGGAGCTAAACAAATGGTAAGTAAGTGGTAATTCCGAAATTTATTTTCAAAGTTAGTTCAATCAGTATTGTTTAGGGTTTAGCAATAATGGGTTTTGTCTGAGTCATAGACTGGTCCTGGCTTTTGGCTAGAAGATGTGATACAATTAATCAATATGTGGGGGAATTTTTTAAAAACAATGAAAAAAGAAAGTTAATAGATCAATTGTAGACTTTCAGTTATATGATTATGAGTTTTGAACTTCACAATTCCCTAATGGAAGAATGTACCAAAAAGTTACTCCACTACTATTTACTAATTTAAGAACATCAACCTAAAAGACTGATTTTATTTATTTTACATTTTTTAATGTTTGTTTATTTTTTGAGAAAGAGACAGACAGAATGCAAGTGAGGGAGGGGCAGAGAGAGAGGGAGACACAGAATCTGAAGCAGGCTCCAGGCTCTGAGTTGTCAGCACAGAGACCGACACGGGGCTCAAACCCACAAACCATGAGATCATGACCTGAGCCAAAGTTAGACATTCAACCAAATGAGCCACCCAGGCACCCTAAAGACTCATTTTAAAGCAGGCTTACTAATAAGGGATATGACTCTGAAGGCAATTTAGTAAGCCTCATATTTTGGCTTATGAACAATGATCTGACTCTGATTTCTTTAACAGAAACTAAACACTTCTAGAAAATTGAGAAAGCTATATATTGGAATTTCCTAGAAAAGATTACTACTGTTCCAGTGAAGAGTCAATATGAGAAACCTAGGTGATACTTAATACATTTTTCATGCATTTGATGATGGGAAAGGTAGCCACTTGTTCTATCCTTTATAATCTGAGTATAAAGTTGGTCATATTATTTGAATTTGGACTTTTTAACTTCAGTAGAAGTTCACAGCTATCTAAATTCATAAGAGATGAAGTCGGAAGATGACAGAGGTGAATTCAAGAATTTATTTGGAGCAGCAAAGTCAGCATACATAAATGTGAGTGAATCAAAAAGCAGAATAGAGATAGGGAAAGAAACTGGTTTCATTCAGTTGCAAAGAACATGAAAGATAATATTTCCTATTCTCCTTCCAAATTCCATCAAACAAATCCAAAGTATTCTCAAGACATTGCTGATATTGGGGACTATTCACTCACCAAGGAGTCAGATTAAGAAGGCTCTAACTTATCTCCTGCTTTCAATATTTCAGAGCACTTCTGTTTATAGTCAACTAGAAAAGCATTGCAGCAATGGCCTCTTTCAGTCATGTGCTAAAGAATTAAAGGATAAGATGATCAATTAGCTTTATTTCCTCCCATTTCTGGGAGCATGTTAGTTGATAAAAAACACTAAAATTGTATCATTTTTCACATATGATCTTAATCAAAAGAAAAGATCTTTTCTCCTATCTTATTGTTCTTGGTATCTTTTTGGTACTCCTTTCTGTAGATGTGGGTTTCTAGGGAAAGGAAATAAATAATTTTAAATGTATACTTCACCTGTAGTTTCAGTGAAGAACATCAACTAATGTTTATTAAAAACCTCCTACAGAGACTACACTAATTGTGATGAGCATTAAGGGATGTATAGAATTGTCAAATCACTATACTGTACACCTGAAACTAATATAACTTTGTAAGTCAACTATGTTTCAATAATAATAATTTAAAAAGAACCTATTACATGACAAGCACTGTGACAAATGTTTTGCATGTATTATCTCAGCCTCTACAGTATCTTTAGGAGGCAGATACCATTATAACCTCCATTTTAAGATGAGGTATGTGGGATTTGTAAAGACTAAGTGACTCGCCTGTAGTCAATCATCTAGTAGGTAACACAGCCAACGTTCAAACCCAAAAAGCCTGGCTCTAGGGCTTGCCCTTTGAACTACTATGACAAGTTAATTTTTTCCCTAATATACATTACTACAAAAGTTTTCTTGGCATATTAGTCACAAATAAGGTCACAGTTATGGAAACATACTCTAATTTTCTTAACCTTTCTCCAGGCCAAGAACTAAAGAATGCTTAGAAAACAAGCATACAAATAAAAAATCTGAATCCAATAATACCAAATTTACAGCAAATTTTATATCAAATATGGAATTCATACAATAAAAACTTCTGAGAATTTGCTTGTTATGCAGATTATTTGCAAGCAGGAACACGGTGCAAAAACACATATAGAGAAACGATCCCCAACTTATGATGGCTCCACTTAGAATTTTTCAACTTTACGATGGTGCAAAATGATACACATTCAGTAGAAATCATACTCTAGGTTTTGAATTTGGACCTCTTCCCGGGCTAGCGATACGTGGTGGATACTTTCTCATGATGCCGGGCAGTGGCAGCAAGCCATAGCTCCTGGTCAGGCCACAATCACTACAGTAAACAACCGGTACATTGACAACCATTCCATACCCATACAACTATGCTTTTTTTCACTTTCAGTATAGTATTCAATTACATGTAATATTCAACACTTTATTATTCACTAGGCTTTGTATTAGATGATTTTGCCCAACTGTGGGCTAATGTAAGCGTTCTGAGCACATTTAAGGTAAGCCACACTAAGCTATGATGTTTGGTAGGCTAGAAATATTAAATACATTTTGGACTCATGATATCTTCAACTTATTATGGTTTTATCAGAATGTAACCACACTGTAAGATGAGAAATATGTGTTTTATACACACACACACACACACACACACACACACATAATTGATATTACAAATGTAGTTTTCCATGGAGTTAGATCAACAGATTTGCATCCAGTCTTATTCCATTACTCTAAGAGCAAAACACTGCCTGATGATCTAGTTATACACTAATTTGCTAATCCTTATTACAAACTACACTCTTAGAATCTGGATCCTAATAAGCAAAAACACTTGCTCAAGTAGATGTTAATCCATATTTACTTGTTATGATGATTGCAAATGTAATTTGAAAATATCAAGAGTTCTGCTTGGTCACTAGTCCTCCAAAGGGGAACAACAAGGGGCAAACAAAGAGCAAGTCTACCAGAGACTTCCACGATTCAACCTTTTAGAATTAAAAGATGAGAATTTTCCTCATTTTGTAGGCAAATGTGGGGAAAACATTCATAATAAAGCAGGCCACTGCTGATGCATAAGTAAACTGGCATGGTATAGAAAGATAAATAATTTGGACTTTGGAGTTAGACATTGATTCTAATCATTATCTCATCTGTTGGTAGTTGAATGATGTTGGGCTAGACAAGTAGCCTGAATCTTGGTTTCTTTTATATGTCAAATAGTGACAATCTTCATGGGATTGCTATGAGACTTTAAAATTTATATGAAAAGGATCTACTCAACCCACGGCCTATGGCAGAGACTCATTGCATCTTTGCTGTCTCTGGGCTCTTTTAGTCATTGGAGTCATCACAGTGCATGTTGACATCGGAGCCCTTTGTTGGAGGATATTTATTAGACCCAATTTATATTCAATAAATTGATCATCAGTTGGTAAGTTCTACTCATATGTTTATCATTATACAGAAAAGAAATAAACTTACTTTATAAGTTACTACAGGGTGACAAGTTGTGTTATTTCTATTTACAGACTGGAAGATTTAGAGTACTATGATTTTAGTCATTTGGCCAAATTCTTCAGAGTACTGAAATTTCAAAATGGTCCATCTAAAGATACAAGTTACAAAGAACTGGGACATCCTTTGTGCCATCATTAGTGCATTTGTTGGAATAATCCCATGGGCTTAACTAAACAAGGCCTGTATCTTCCTCACTTTGCTTATCTGTTATCTGGTAGGGAGGGGGCAGTAGCAGTCATTCAGGGATCCAGGCTGAGAGAGTAGCAAATCGACATTTCAAACATTTTTGGTCACAGTGCCACGGGGAAAGTGAACTCTGGAGGATGTTGCCCTGCACACATTATGTGCTCAAAAAGGTGGCATTCATCAATTCCACACAACTCACTGGCCCCACCCCACCACAAGTATCAAATATGCAATTCTTTGTAATAGGAGGAGAGAAATCTGGAAATTTTTGGAGAGCACTATTAATGCTACTCCAATTAGGAAACAGAATTAGGAGTTGCAGAGCTCAACTTTAGCAATATGGCATTGCTCCTTGCTCATCTTCCTGGAAAATACAGGCAACTCCATAATATAATGGGTTAATACACAAATGATATCCAAAGACATAGTTGCATACCTACAGGTACACCCTACATACAGTAGTAAGCAGACCACTAAAATATAAAGCCAAAAAAATCCATTCACATCATCGACAAAATAAACCCTTAAATTTTGCACTGGAGCATCATAGCATCAGGGGTGAACTATCTATGTTTTCTTGGCAATATGAAAAACTAGAAAACTGCAGGCCAAGCAATCACTGGTTGGAGTGCATTATTTATGTCCTAGAAAAATTATAATGACTCTATACAACCAATAAGATGGATGATCAACTTAAACCTACTAAAAATTAAATTCAAATTATATATCAGCTTTATCAGCAATATCTATAAATTATGCAGAATGTTGAGTGACAGGAATGACCTTAAAGTCGTGTTCAATCAAACAGATTATTATGGGTTTGACATGTGAACATATGGCAGTAAGCATAATTACCAGGCAAACCAAAGTAAAAGACTAAGCAAAGAAATAGAAGGCAACAGGAAACAGTAAGCCATAACCAAAGTTATATTACTACACTAGTCAAGATAAAGCCGACAAAACTCTGATGGCTCAAGTTGAGAAAATTTAGTCTCTGGCCTACACATTAGATTCATCTGAGGAACTTGAAATTACTGAGGCCTGGCCCTACACCAAGAGATTCTGATCGAAACGCTCCAGAAGAGTAGAGCTCAGGCATTGCTACATTCTTGTTGCTGTTGTCATTTTCTTGTTATTTTGTAAAGCTTTCTAATGCACAGCCAGGCTTCAGAAATGCTAAACTAAGTCATATAGTCTGTCAAGCTAAAAAATAAACTTGCAAATAACGGGTTCTGCAGACATGTATCTACTAAATACAAAAGAACAACATTTGGGTTAATTAGGGAAAGAACTGTATTCCGTGTATCAACTCTTAAAGAAAATAGCCATCTGGCACATGTTCATATTTATTTTAAGTAAGGGGGAAGATGGGTTTCAGCTGTCTATAGAGCTGCTGATTTTATAGTAAATGAAAAAATAACTGTATGAATAAAATAATATAAATTACAAATATACAATCTAAATATTGCCTTCAACTGCTTTCTAAAGTATATCCAGTGTATCTATGAGAAGTTTTATATGTTGGGGAAAAACTTATCCTCTATACCTATCAATAGGCAGTGACAGAGCTCTGTTGTGCTTTCAACGATAAAATTAGTAAGTCAGTGGTCCCATAAATGTATCAACCAGGGGAAACTGACTATTCAAAAAAAAATTGACAAACATGAACTAAAAGAGTTAAATTTTTCATAATCTAAAATATAACAATATTTCATTTTCTCACAGGTGCATATAATGTCTTTGTAGGGTTACATATTTCTCTCCCACCTTAACATATACACTGCAATGTAGTCCATATTTAGTGACAACTCTTAAATATTTAATCACCTGTTAAACGAAGCTTATACAAATTAGGATAAAATGATGTTAAAATAATATATGAAATAAGACTTAGTTGGTTTAAGCAGTAAAAGTTATAAATCCTTTGCCAGTTTTAGAAAAAAAGATAAGACAACTTGTACAATGTGCATCCTCTTCCAATTCTAGAAAAATCTTTAAGAAAGTCCACATTGGCTACTATACAGTATCTTTCACGTGAGTGACCTTTTTTATGGAGGAAGGGGTGTGAACTTAATATCTGGATCAATGTGGTATAGTGTAGAGACAGAATATGATGCTATGGGAGCTCCAGTGAAGAAAGAACCATTAAAATATTAAATTTCTGGGAAGTCTAGACAAGAGAACTGTAGGTTGGGGCTAATACTATCTCCATCTCCCAGGGACAGGGAAATCTCAGCTATCCCTGGATAATACATAGATTGAAATTATTCTTTTTCAACCAATTTCTCATATGTAACATTTTTGTTTACCATTTTTCTACCTTGGTTGGCAGGGTTTCTGGAGTCAACCTCCTTCATTTCTGTTTCTTGAGTAGTTTGGGGCAATGAGGCTTCAATATGAGTCTTCCCATCCTGCTAAGTGGAGATCCTTAGATAGGCAGGAGTGGGGAATCAGAGCACAAAGGAATAATCTGACTTGTGCCAGCTGAATTAGGTAGAAGGGAATTAAAATTTTAGCCTTGAATGAAGAGACCCACAGAGAAAGTCACCCCTATTATTATCAGCTCCAAGGGAACAAGAAAAAGATACAGACAAAAAGAGTGAGACACACACACACACACAAGAGCATGTAGGAAAGGTACCCTGAGTGACAGTAGAGAAGAGAACTGCCCAAGCCTGTGGGCACCCAATGGGTTATCTACCTAGAGTACCTGGCTAGCTGGGAGACTGGGGGAAGGAAAAGGGGAAATGAATACTTTATTTTTCTCTGTTCTCATCCTTGTATTAGGGGTCTGCTTAATTTAAGGAGCCCTGAATTGATGGTCTTTGCCGAGAATTTCCAAGTTTGCTTTAATGCTTTCAGAAAGTTAAAAACTTCTGGCTCCCGATGCTTGAGTTTAGCTTTGTTTAGCATCAGGTTTTTTTCCTTGTCCCAGGGATTAATGGTATGCTCACTGGAATCAACTTAAATTAATCCTCACAGAATTCAAATCTTGAGAGAAATATTAGTTGAGACAATTTAAAAATTCACTTCTAGTTTTCACTTATATTTAAATATAATTTCTTAAGAATGCCTTGCTCTTTACCATATTGTCAAATGTCTAAGATTCTAAGGCCTGCTTCATGAGAGCTAGCAGGTTTTCCCGTCCTTTAGGAAAGGGGAGAAGGGCACAGAAGGGAGAACAATTCTTCCTGTCTTCTGTGGTTGCCAGGAGAAGTGGCTAGGAACACATCCAAAACGTCAAAGCAGAGAAGGTGCCTCACATTAAGATGACTGACTCACAACTACCATGGAATGAATGTATGTATGTTATTTCATGCTTAAATATTTTTATTAAAATGGCCTTCCATTCCAGTTTCTTTCAAGTTGCATGGAAAAAAGATAGTGCTTATGCCAAAGATATAGTAAAAGCCTGTTTTAAACTACCTCAAATTTACACAGATTTACTTACACTGTGGATTAAATGGTGTGGTTTAAATGTACATTCATCTATATGTGTATTGGAACATATATATGTTTCACCATAAAATAGAAACAAAGGAATCCACATTTCTGACATCTATTTTTAAATCAGATTTCTAATGAAAGCATGGTTTGCAGATGAAAAGTTTCAATATTATAAAACAGACACAGATAATTGAATTGATTTATAATAACTAAACCAAACCCACGGAAATAGATCCACGTCACCTACTCTCATTAACCTGAGAGTCCAGCCTATTCATTAATTGTAGTGTGTGATTTAAAGTTTAAAAAGATACTGAAGGAGTTAGTATAATGAAATATTCTGTTTGAAATTTGAAACTCTGGTTGCATTCCACAATTAATTTTCCCTATGAGCTAGGGCTACAACTTAGAGTCTTCTCATGGGAAATTTTAAAAAATTACCAACTGACAATCTTAAAATTGTTTCAAAAGGCAATTATGTAAAGTCCTCCATTGATTCATACTATACTGCCATTAGGAAAATAAACTTTAAAACTGCTCTAGTTTTCACACTTCCTTCGAAAAAACTTCTTCAAAAATCCAAATATTTGGTTTAAACAAATAGTATACTATTTTGTTCATATAAGTATAAAACTAAATAATTATGTATCTTTTAGGTTCTGAGACAAAAATGGCCATAACTAAAAACAAGCACAAGAAGAATAAAACTTGGGATGTTACTGTACCTACCTTTAATGTGATACTATAATGTCCAACAAATGTTGCATTTATCCATGATCTTGAATGGGGATCACCCAGGAATTCTATGTGATACTGTTCAACATTTCCATCCAGGTCATAGGTCACATATTTCCCTTTAAAAGGATCTGGGCAAAGTATCCCTGGCCAGCTTTCAAAAGAAAGTAGTTTTAATTATTTTGATGCTTTAAAAAAAAAAAGGCAGAAATCAATACATCTGTGACAATCATATATCAAACTTTCTCCTAGGAATTTTTAAAACTCCCCCAAATTAAACATATTCATACTTGTATCCTTTAAAAGTAGGATATTCACTTGATAGATGTAATCAGTTGTATCTTTGTAGATATAGAAAGCTTTGGAAAAGTCACATATTTAAGATAAACATAAGATACAAGGAAAAAGAATTATAAGACAGAAGGATGATCTCCAGGATCTGTAAGAGACATTTAGTCAGGGCTAATAGGAAATGTAAGATTCATGGCAGCTTTGAATCAACTCTAACCAATCAGAAGGCTTAATTACTAAAATGTCAACCCACTGACAGTTTCTGACAGGGTAGAAGAGAGCTGGCATTTCCTGAGCCAAAGGGCTCAGGGCTGCCAAAGGGGTACTGGCAGCTTAGGCTGCGATAACACTAAAAATTCTAACTACTGTGGGAAATGCAGAAACAGAGCTCAGCAGTTCTATATTGCCCCTTCCTTGCATCTGCTCCACTGGAAGACCAAATTTCTAAAAATTTTTAGTTCTAGAAATAAGATTTATCCTTTACTAAAAATAAATCTTTAGAGGTATGTTCTTTCGTGACATAAACCTCTAGAAATTCCTTGATAGGTTCATTTTTCCATTTGGCAAAAACATATATATATATATATATATATATATATATATATATATATACATACATATATATATCATATGTATATGTATGTTACATATATAAAGATATATATATCACACATATATATGTGATATATATAAAGATATATATATGTTATATATATAAAGATATATGTATCTGTATATGTATATAGGTGTTTTTAAGATATATATATATATACATCAACTAAGTTTTGACTGTTTTAGCAATCTTTTGAGACTCTGACCTACTGTTCGGAGACTAATGCAGGAAAGGAAGACAGCAAATAAGGTCAGGAAGCTGTGACTAAGGAATGCCAAGTTCTACTTCAGTTTGCAGCTCTCTTGTGAAAAAAGGTAGTCAGGTTCAAATCAGAAGATTCAGGCTCTTGTTCTGCCTTCTACCAGACAAGAAGCCTCAAGCAGGTAACTAGGCCTTGCTATGACTCTGGTTCCTCACTGTCCTAGTTATAAAATTCAAACAAGTACATGCTTTATACATTTTTTGGGGTTTGGCAAATCGAAATATTGTAGAGTGCCACCATTATGAACCAAACTGGGTTCCCCTCACCACATTCACATGTTGAAGTCCTCATCTCCAGTATCTCAGAATGTGACTGTATTTGGAGATAGTGTCTTTAAGGAAATAACTAAGTTAAAAGGTGGGCCCTAATGCAACATGACTAGTTTCCCTATAAAAAAGAATATTATGACACATACATGCACAAAGGGAAGACCATATGAAGAACACAAGGAGAAAACCATCTACAAACCAAGGTGAGAGTCTCAGAAGAAATCAACCCTGCTGACACACCTTGACCTGAGAATTTTAGCCTCAGAAGGGTAAGATAATAAATTTCTGTTATTTTTAAGCTACCTAGTCTTTGATACTTCGTTATGGCAGCCCTAGCAAACTAATACAATCATATACAGTAAGATTGTTGGTATAAATGGGAAGTAGGAAGAATGAGACAAAGCATTATTTTGTCGCATTTATTTAGAAACTGGACAAATTAGACATTTAGATAATTTTAAAACCTAGAGAAAGCATACAAATCACGCTATAAAGAATCTGAAATCACAAAAATGCAAAATCTACAAATTTCTTGGGTTTGAGGACCATAGATGGTTGATCTTCTACTAAATTATCTATTGATATGAAAGTTACAAAGTCCTAAATATAGAAATACATCTACCATACCACTGTAAAAAAAAGTCTTTACAGATCACAAATAACACAATGTAAACTAACACAATATGTCATAGTTAGTATTAATGAAAAAAAATTGATTCCAGGAAGCTGACATATCCCAAGTATAGTTGCCAGGTGATGACTTGGGTGCACCAGTCACCAGGGATGGTGGAGTATGTGAATTGAACGGGATGCTGAGCAGAGTTCTTTGACTCTTGGGCCTTTCTGAGTTAGGAGAAGGGGCTGTCTGGCAGCCCTAGATCAGGGAAGAGGAAGGGCTGGAGGATCACAAATTGAGTCAGACTACAGAGAACCCAAAGAAGTCTAATACTTTGGAAAACTGGAAATGATAATGGAAAAGTCAAAGAGAGGTTCAGGACCTATCTAGTTATTATCAGGTTCACATCACAGTATCACTGCTATTTGGCAACCTTATTGGGCTCAAGAGTGCTTAAAAGAAACCTTGAGTGGAGTTTATCTTTTAAACCTACATTGGAAATCTACATTTCTGAAGGAACCCACTCAAAAGAAAAAGATTTCAATAGGCAAATAAATGATTAAGAATGAATGGCAGCTGCATTGGACACTTCTAACTTATCAGAAATCAAGAAACAGTAGGTCCTCCAACTGGATTAATAACTACTTTAAAAGAAGCCAAATTGTGATTGTTATATTTGTTGACTGCTCTGTAAAATGTAAGGGGTTCGTGTTTAATACTAGGTGATTTGCACCTCACAGCAATTTTAAAAAGGATTATTGCCAAGCAGTATCAAATTATAAGTAGCATCAACTCCATTCAGTGTAAAACAATCACAGGATTTATAACACTTGAGACATGAAAAGAAATTTTGCAGTTACTATGTTTAAGATAAGCTTTTCTGACACAAATTCTGATACAACTTCTTTTACACACAAACCTATTGGGCCCAAGGGTATTCAATTTAAATTATTACTTTAAAAAATATAAATAAAAATAGAGGTGACTCCTAAAAATAATTAGATGCCAATGAAAGAAAAAAGCTTCTATTCATTATTTAAAACATGTTATATTATGGAGAATTTTGCATGCTGGTTTACAAATGAATTATGAAAAGTATCATCAAATGTCCAAATAACTGGGGCACTTTAGTATTTCTTCAGGCAGTGCAAAGGAATTGTCTGACTCCTAGTCAAGCAGGACTAGATAGAATGTACCAAATTGCAGGAGAAGCTGAGGAGAGGCAATGGCTGCAGAAAGCAAGATTACCTCTCTCCACATGCGACAGCCATCATTTTCTCTGACTCAGTGTGACTGAAGAAAGCTGATGTCCATTTTTTTGATCTCACTCTGAACTCCATTTGAGTTCTAAAACTGTCAACAATGACACTGCATTGTGCACCTCCACCCCCCGATTTCTCACATCCATATTGATGAGAAATTCTTTTCTTTTTTTTTTTAACGTTTACTTATTTTTGAGACAGAGAGAGACAGATCATGAATGGGGGAGGGGCAGAGAGAGAGGGAGACACAGAATCGGAAGCAGGCTCCAGGCTCTGAGCCATCAGCCCAGAGCCCGATGCGGGGCTCGAACTCACGGATTGCGAGATCGTGACCTGAGCTGAAGTCGGACGCTCAACCGACTGAGCCACCCAGACGCTTAACCGACTGAGCCACCCAGGCGCCCCATATTGATGAGAAATTCTAAAGTGTTGTCTGTGGGCTTAGAGGGAGACAGGGAGAGTAAGAGATGGCAACCCGACGGGAAGGTATCAGAATTACAAGAAAAGTCGTGTGATAAATTTTAGAATCTGTGGGTGGTGGGAGGTAAAATACACAAATACAACACAAATAGATCCATGTATTGGAATCCACTTGGAGAAAAGGAGAAATTTGGATACAACAGGTAACTTCAAGTGCAAATATACCATGAAGAAACTGATGTCTTACACATTTCTCATCCAGTAGAAATGATCTTTTTTTTTTTTTTTAATGTTTATTTATTTTGAGAGAGAGAGGGAGCATGCATGAGCAGGAGAGGAGTAGAGAAGAGAGAGAGAATTCCAAGCAGGCTCCGTGTCATCATCACAGAGGCCAACATGGGGCTCGACCTCACAAACCATGATGTCATGGCCTGAGTTGAAACCAAGAGCCAGACACTTAACCGACTGAGCCACCGAGGTGCCCCAGAAATGATCTTTAATGAGATAGCTACTGCCTTCAATAGAAGTTGAAGCTTAAGCATGATTTCAGTTGCTGTGTATTTATACTCAGTGAGAAGTACATGACTGTTATTTTCAAACCATGGTTTGGATGTTTAAGAGGAGAGCAGATTTTACTTGGGCCTCCTTCTTTATCTGTGGGAAACAAAATGGATGAATTGGAATCATCACTAACTGAATGTTATACTTGCCACAAAATCTCTAAGCTGTACCCAACTACAGGGGGCTGATGGGAGGAGGAGATTCCCCATCCCCACCCCCCCCTACATTATAAGTATATTAATCTATAGGCAAAATAATGCCAATAAGAAGTAATCAAATAATATTTTATAATAGTGAAAGGATCTAGTAGAAATCTCATTTTAGAAATTTAAATACTATATCTAAAATGTATCACTGGATTGGTTTGTTAATTTAAAGGCATATTTTACTATTAAATTTTACTACTACACTACATTAGAATGCAAATATATTTTCTATAAACTTATTTTCATATTTATGAAAAACTTTGTAAAATGTCTGTGTAAATATGCCCAAGGTAGTTACCCCAAATAGAGCCTAGTTTCTGCTTGACAATGTATCTTCTGCTAAGGAAAATATGCACCATTATTTTTCACTTTTAACTTCTATGCCGTTTCTAACTGAATACCATGCTATTTGATCGATTTTTAAAAATTAAGGGTGCTTAAACATTAGGAAGATAGTTTTTCTCTTCTTAGTACATGTAGGTATCCCCACCCTAAGCACAACAGACATGCATAGATCAAAGACAAGAAGCTACATATGTACTTTTGTAAGCATGTAAGTGTGGAGGTATCTCACAATGTGGAGGTAAATGTAACTATTATAAATTGATTTCCCATGGAGTTTGCCCATAGACAAAGTGCTTTCTCTTGACAATTATTTGTTTTTATTACATAAAGATTAAATAGGCCTTTCTAGATTCTGTATCAGTCTCTCTTTGGCTTTTTTAGCTTTATTAGAAAAGGTCAACTCTTTTGTAAAGACTAACTCTGAGATGTTGATAAGATTGAATTTCTGAGCCTTCAAAGCTCAGTGTAAGACCCATAGGCTAACAAGAACTGACCCAGATAATGTTACTTCCTAAGTGTCTCCATAGCCACCTAGCTGGTCTTCCCACTTGAAACTTCAACATCTTTAATGTTGCTTAACTAAGAACTGATGTTTGATTGTTTTTAGTGGGTTAATTCTACCTTTATATTCTGCTATTGCAATTTATCCTGTTATAATCTTTGTATGTATTTACAGTAACAAATAAAAAAATATAACTAGATTTGAGTTTTTATATTTTAAAGTTATATTTTAAGCCTGTATTCAACTATACTTATTTCATAAAGAGGAATACATCTGACTACTTAGCCAAATGCATTCTACTCTTTCCAGCAAGCAAGAAGGTAGATATAGCTGCATTTTGCAGGTATTCTGATGGTTCTAATCATAGATTAGACACATTTAGGGGCTGGAGTAAAACATGTTTCATGTGTATTTCAAGTTCTAACCCTCAGTTATAAGCACAAAACTGCAACAGAAATTCCTAATCAGATTTATAACATAATATTTCAGATATAGTGACAAGAAACAAATGCATTTCTTGAATTAGTTATTGAACCTTAAGAATTTCCATTAGAAAATAAAACCTCTATGCTTTCAAAATATTAATTTTAGATCTGAAAAATGGCATGGGACTACAAATACTGTCATAAGTAACATCATAAAATAAGCATTTATATTCATGCCTTTTTTTTAGAGAGCAAGAGCAAGTGAGTTGGGGAGAGGGGAAGGAGAGAGAGAGAGAGAGAGAATAAGAATCTTAAGCATGCTCCATGCTCAGGGTGCAGCTGGATGCGGGACTTGATCCCACGACTCTGAGATCATGACCTGAACTGCAATCAAGAGTTGGTCACTCAATCAACTGAGCCACTCAGGTGCTCCAATATTCATGTCTTTAAAAATATTTTTTTACATAGCTATCTAGCTCCTCTTCATGCCAATCCTAATTATTTTACAGAAGAAAATAATATTTTTATGATTTAAATAAATAATATGTATATATTTACAATATTTCATATTTGATCTCTAGAAAAGTACTCAGTAGCAAATGGTACATATCTCAGAGAGATTTCCATATTTGCAAAGACATTAAATGTATTAGTTTGCTAAAGCTGCCACAAAAAATACCATAGAGTGAGTGGCATAAACAACAGAAATTTATTTTCTCATAGGTTTGGAGGCTTTAAATCTAAGATTAATAGGTCAGCAGGGATAGCTTCTCTTGAAGCCTCTCCTTGGCTTGTAGATAGCTACCTTCCTACTGTATCTCTACATAGTTTTTCCTCTATGCATGTGCATCCCTGGTGTTTCCTTGTGTGTCCAAATTTCCTGTTCTTATAAGAATACTAGTGAGATTGGTGTGGGGCCCACCCTAATGGCTTATTTTCACTTAATCACCTCTTTAAAGGCTCTGAATCCAAATACAGTCACTTCTGAGGTTTGAGCTTGAAAGTATGACTTTCTGGGGACCACAATTCAGCCCACAACAGTAAGTGACAGAATAAGGACATAAATGTAGGTATTGAATTGAAGGCCTCTTATGTATGTGTTGTGTGTGTGTGTGTGTGTGTGTGTGTGTGTGTGTGTATTGTGTGTGTGTGTGAATGTGTATATGTATGTTAACGTGAGTCCATCACAGTCTCTCTATGAAAGAAAACATCTTATATTCTTTATGAAGAATAGCTAACTGGGAATGAAAACAAGGTAATATGAGGCAGAGTATCCTAGCTTTGAGAATGTTAAGTATGAGAATGCAATGTAAAATAGCAAGGGATTCTGGGAAGATAGTGCCAATGTTATTGTAGTTTTAGAATCTCCTGAAATTTCCCCTTAAGTACAGGTAGAACAACTATAATAGCAAAGCCAAAACCTGACACACAACATCTATAACAAAACTAAGTGATAAGCTATCCACATAAACTACCAAAATAGGAGCAGGCAGGTTCAAACTACTGACAGTTACAAGACCCACATATTACTAGCATCTGTTTGAGGGGAAACGGTGGGAGGGGGAAGGCAACCAGAGGTCTGATGGGTTTGTGAAATAAGAGCCTCAAAACTGAAAGAAGTACTTATTGAAAAGTGCAGCAAGTCAACATGAGCACAGCAGCCAAACTACGAGGGGGATTACAACAAAACCTGAAGGTATTGGAGCAGTCTGGGCCCTATGAACACTTAAAACTAACCAACAAAAAACTCCTTTATCAGGACAAAAGCTTACACTGATGAGAAATTGCTGGAAGTATAATCCAAATCAAAGAAGAAAGGATCAATACAGATAAAGGAAAGAGAAGGTACAAATAAAAGTGGGGATACAACACCAAAAGCACCATCCATGAAAAAAAGATGGGTAAGTTGGACTTCATTACAATTAAAAGTATCTGCTCTGCAGAAGACATTGGCAAGAGAATGAGAAGATAAGCCACAGACTGGGAGAAAATATTTGCAAAAGACATATCTGATAAAGAAATGATATCCAAAATACACAAAGAACTCTTAAGCTCCCCAATAAGAAAATGAGCAACTGAATTAAAAGATTGGCGAAAGATCTGAGTAGACATCTCACCAAATAAGATATACAAATGACAAATAGGCATATTAAAAAATGCTCCACATGACATGTCATCAGGGAAATACAAATGAAAACAACCATGTATGTCCATGAAAATACACAGGGGAAACTTAAATGCATATCACTAAGCGAAAGAAGCCAATCTGAAAAGGCAACATATCATGATTACAATAATATAGCAATCTGGAAAAGGCAAAACTATGGATACAGTAAAAAGATTTCCAGTTGCCAGGGGTAGTGGGATGGATGAATGGTGAAACAAAGGAGATTTTTAGGCCAGTGAAACGATTCTGTATGATACTGTGATGGTGAATACATGTCATTATACATTTGTCAAAACCTACAGAATACACAGTACAGAGATCAAACCCTAATGTAAACTGTGGATTTTGGTCACCAGTGATAGGTAAATGCCGGTTCACACACTGTAACAAATGTGCCACACTGTTTTGGGATATTGATGGTATGTGAGGTTGTGTGGAACAGGGGAGGAAATATGTGAAAAGAAAAATGCTAAGAAATTTCAGAAAACAAGTTCGTATTTTTGATACTTTGAGAAAATAATAGAATAAGGGGCTCTGGGTATACGATTTAGACAAAAAGGCTAAAGAAAATCTATTCTGCAGATTCCAGTTCTGGACAAGTTGAAATAGACTCAATTCTCTATATTCTTCCCACTAAGTACACCAAAAATTTCTGGGTATTATATTTCAAACAAACATAAGAAGATTCTAAAAGATGAAGAGAAAATAAGCCAGATAAGGACCTTGGGACCTGAAGAATGATATGACAGGGAGCTGCCTGAGTGTTCTTTTTGCCTCATTATCTCCTAGATTGGGTGCTAAAGAAGCCAGCAACTCAGAGACACCAACGGGTACAAAGGAACAAAAAGTCCATATGAAGCCTGCTTTCTCAAGTCAAAGGACCAGCATAGGGAAAGCCTAGCAAGACAGAAAACTTTTAAGCAATAGCTGGGAAAACAGCTAAATACCATGGAAAAATCTGCAGATCCCAACTCTATCCCCATCAACAAAGGTCAAGTGGTGAGCCTACACTTCAATACACCCAGCAGTAATAAAGCCCCATGTCCTTCCCACTCAGGTGGTGGCAGAAGAGGCCTACTGGGAAGATGGAATTGTTATCACCTTCCAGCATTAACATGGTTCTCCCCCCATGGTATCAGTGGAGGTGAGTAACAAGATACTCTACCTCTCTCAACCAAGTTGGTGACTTGGCTCAACTCTCATCCCTGCCTACCAGTAATGAAACACCCTTCCCTTCCAAGAGACTAAGTGAAAGCTGAGTAGAAAACCTAGGCTTCCAACTGCCACCTGGCAGTAACAAAGAGGTTCCCTCATATCCCTTCAGTGCAGTAGTAGGAGCAGCCTGCTAAAACAGATTTAAATAAAATTCAAAATGAAACTAAATAGAAGAAAGAGAGAACCAAATGTACATTTTACAACAGAAAATACAATAACCAAAACAAAAAAGCCAATGGATACTCTCAATAGCAGAATGAATAGGAAAGAGGCAAGAATCAGTGAACTTAAAGTAGAAATGATCCAATCTGAACAACAGAGAGAAAACAGACTGAAAAAAATCTCTTAAAGAACAGAACTCATGTCATATAAAATGAAAGAGACACAGCAAGAGTCCCTCCAAGGCAGCTCCTGCCCCAGTACAGCCTGCAAGCAACTCCAAGGGGAACTGGTACCACTCCAAAATGACTTCTGCCCCAGGGAGAGGGGAAGATAACCACACATATCAGTGCCCCCACAGTCCCAGTGGCCAAACCTTATAGCTGGCAGCACAGAGAGGGTGCCCTGTTGATCAGTCCAACTGTCGCCCCAGCAGGCAGACTGGGGACAGACATCTGGTCTGACTGCTGACACCACCCGACCACAAGCCCATGACAACCTAGACTGACCCCTTAATGGCACAAGGACCAAACGTTGCCTAGTGCACCCACAAGCAAAGTGGGCCACTGTAGCCAACTGGACTAAGGCAAATGCAACTCAGCCACATTAGTAGGGTGCAAGCAAATCACATAGGACACACCTCTGTTTCTGGTGAACAGGGAGCCTTGCATTATAGGCCACAACAGGACCTCCTCTTCATAAAGCCACCACTTTCAAGATCAGGAAACATAGCTGACTTCATTAATACATAGAGACAAACACAGAGAGTTAGACAAAATGAGGAAACAGAGGAATATGTCACAAATGAAAGAACAGTACAAAACCACAGCAATACAGCTAAATGGAACACAGATAAGTAATATGCATGATAAAGAATTCAGTAATGGTCATAAAAATACTCACTGGACTTGAGAAAAGAGTGAAGGATCTCAGTGAGACCTTCAAGAAAGAGCTAGAAAATATAAAACAGAACAAGTCAGAGATGAAGAACTCAGTAACTGAAATTAAAGAAAAAAACACACACACTGGAGGGAATCAATAGCATATTAGATGAGGCAGAAGAACAGATAACATCCGGAGGACAGGGTAATGGGAAGCAAACAAACTGAATAACAAAAAGAAAAAGAAGAATAATAAAAAATGATAACAGGTTAAGGGAACTCAGTAACATCATCAAGCATAATAAAATTTGCATTAAGGAGTCCCAGAAGGAGAAGACAGAGAAAAGGGGCAGAAATTTTATCTCAAGAAATAATAGCTGAAAACTTCCTTAATCTGGGGAAGGAAACAGACACCCAGATCCAGCAAGCATAGAGAATGCTCAAAAAAATCAACTCAAGGATGTCCACACCAAGACACATAATAATTAAAATGGCAAAAGATAGCAATAAAGAGAATTTTAAAAACAGCAAGAGAAAAAACAATTACATACAAGGGAAGAAGCCCCACGAAGCTATCAGCTGATTTTTCAGCAGAAACTTTGCAGGCCAGAAGGGAGTGGTCATGATATATTCAAAGTGCTGAAAGAAAAAAAACAAACAACAAAAAACAAAAAACCAAAAAAAGTCCCAAAACTTGCAACCAAGAATACTCCAGCAAGGCTATCATTCAGAATAGAAGGAGCGATAAACAGTTTCCCAAACGACAGTACATATTGCACACTTGGGAAAATCAGTCTAGTGTGGGAAACGCCGAGCTATACAATAGTAAATCTATAGAATCTAAAAGAAAAAAAATATTTTGGGCATCTAGTCAACAATTATAGAATATACATTCTTTTCAAGACAGACTATGCTGGCCCATAAAATAAGATTCAAAGAAACTGAGTACAATACATTTAAACTAGAGCTCAAGATCAATAAGATATTTAAAAATCCCCAAATATTACATAACTTAAAAATACACTTCTAACAGCTCATTTGAAAGAAGATCACCTAAAGTTTAGGTTACCTAAAGTTTCTAATTTAAAAAATTAGAAAAAGAAGAATCAGACCCTAAAGTATCAGGGAAATAATAGTGATGAGATCAGGAAACAGTAAATAAGAAATCAGACAAATAGTAGAAAAAAGTTGATTGTTTGAAAAGTTTAAAAAATTCATAAACTTAGCAAGACTGTAACTCAATGGTTTATTATAAAACAACAACAAAAACTTTACCTTGGCCAACTCTGTAATTTTACCAAAACCAGACTTCCAAGAGGGAGTTGTGAATAGACAATCTTAAATCCACTTTGATGAAGCTGAGACTCTTCAGGAAAGTCTTCTTCAGCAACAGAGCACTTATTGTATCTTGAATCAGTGTTCATGAAGCAGTACCATGGTTTATTGTGATCAACTCTGGCTGCATCCTCACTTGACAACAATCTCCACTTCAAACAGCTTTCATACTCACACTGAACCCACAATTTGTTTACGTACATACTGTTTTCCGCTGAGGAATCCATTGCAGCATTACAGTATTCTACTATTACCGTCCAATTTTTCTTTTTCCATAAATACATTTAATCTGGAAAACCAGAAGAAAAGAATAAATATTCAAGAATATGAGGAAAGAAAGTTCAAACTAAAATCAGAGAAACAGCCCTATTATACCTTCTTTGTCTACATCTTCTCTATCCCATAATGACTATACATTTTGAACAATGTATGTTTCCACCTACCCAGAAAGAAAGGAACAAAATAGAAGCATCAATTGCTCTGGGCATAAAATGCTTCAAACTTAAAAATAATTTTTTAAGTAACAAATAAAAATAAAAATAAGTATGACCATTTTTACAGAGAAAACTGAAGCTAAGAAATTTGTTTGAGGTCCCAGAGCTAGGATATGGTAGAGTTGGGATTTAAATGCAGGCAGTTTGGCTCCAAATTCTGTGGTCTTACCTACTTAAGCTGTACTGCCTCTTGGGATGTACATGTATATGTATATGTATATGTATATGTATATGTATATGTATATGTATATGAAATTATGTGATAACCCTTTTCTAGTTCTGATGAAAAAGTGTAACAAAATATTTCACCATATCAAAGTTTTAAATCTCCTTTTAAAACTAAAGGAATCTTTTGCTTATACAGTTTTGCCTTTTATCCATTAATTCAAATGGTTTGAAAACAACATTTCTCCGAGTATTTTATTATAAAAATTTTTAACATACAAAACATTAGAATTATATGATTAAGCCTCCAACTTCTAGGCTCAATAATTATGTGTGTACTAAAAATAATATAACTAAAATAAAGTAAAAATATTAGCAACTTATTTTGCAATAAAAACCTACTTTAAAGAATGATGTCAATATACCATATTCATGAGTTAGTAAAATACTATTCTCCAAGTATAAGCACCATTTAAACAAGCTCTTAATTCATGAGTTAATCATATGTTTAGAAACTCAATTACTTACCGTATTACAGGGTCACCACAAATTGCTTTAGAAATTTGCCAACATATGCCAATAGCCATGGCTCACATTTTTTTTTTACCTGTTAATACTGCTCGTGTGAATGTATCCACAGAAAATAAACTTACAAGAGACTATTCTACATATACGAAGACCCAAGAATATTTAGTGTGGCACTATTTATCATACGGGAAGAGTGGAAAAATCTGAAAACATGAAGACCAAATCTTCTGGAAGATAAATATAAAATTTTGCTAATAATATTAATTAGAATTATTATTTTTTAATTTTTTTAATGTTTATTTATTTTTGAGGGAGAGAGAGAGAGAAAGAGAGAGAGCATGAGCAGCGGAGGAGCAGAGAAGGAGACACAGAATCCCAAGCAGGCTCCAGACTCCTAGCTGTCAGCACAGAGCCTGGCTTGGGTCTCAAACTCACCAACAGTGAGATCATGACCTGAGCCTAAGTTGGACACTTAACCAACTGAGCCATCAAGGCACTCCGTTAATAATATTAATTTAAGACTTCTGGTTATTTAACTGGTGAGGAAATTTACAAGAAGCAAGACTGAAATTTAGATTGCAGCTGAAATGGCTAGTCTTCCCCATTCTCTGGGCCACTAGATGGTACAGCACAAGTTGCTGAGTTCAGACTTCAGAGGCAAATTATATGTGAACTCCTGGTTCGGCTACTCACCAGTTGTCCTTGGGCAATACATTATTTTGCATTTCACATCACATTATGTGTATTTTCCTCCTGTGTGTGTGTGTGTGTGTGTGTGTGTGTGTGTGTGTGAGAGAGAGAGAGAGAGAGAGAGAGAGAGAGAGAGACAGAGAGAGAGAGAGAGTTTTGTTTATGTATTTTCAATCATTGTATCATCTTTGACTATACTAAGACAGGCATAATATTGAATAGAAGCCATGATGGTAGACACGTTTTTCTAATTCAAAGAGAATGGTTCTATTTGACTATAAAATCAAATATGTATATATATATTTGTAGAGAACATTAAAAGATTACAAAATTTTTTTTTCCTTTAATTACCAGTTTACGACAAGGATTTTTTTTTTTTGCTAGTCATGAAGTACTGTTGGATTTTATCAACTGCTTTTCTGTATATATTTAGGTAAACAAAGACTTTGTTAAGCCTGTTAATTGGGTATGTTGTAATAATGAATTTATTAGTGATAAACATACTTGCATTCCAGGTAAACCCTACATTGTCAAGCGTTAGGAGAATTTTTCTTTAACATATATATTGCTGTATGAAGTTTATTAACAGCTATTTAAGATTTTATATAATTTATATATAAGATTTTATTTAAGATTTATATATATAAACATATGTATATGTTTATAGATGAGATTGGTCTAATAATTTCAATTCTCTTCTTTTTTGTCTTTGGTTTTGATATCAAGATGAAAATAGTCTCATAAAACGAAGTGCAGAATGTCTCTCCTTTTGGCAAAGTTTGCCCAAGGGAGGAATTCCCAATTCTGCCATACATCTAAGAATTCTGGTGTATCTACTATGTCTCTCATTATGTTTCTTTCACTCTGAAACTTGTTTATATCTTCTTTTTACTTCATTCATCTTGTCCATACTTTTTAAACAACCAGAGTTTGAGTCTCCCCATTTCTTCAAGTTTTTATTTAAATTTTAATTAAGATATAGTGTAATAATGGTTTTAGGAGAATTTAGTGAATCATCACTTATATATAACACCCAGTGCTCATCACAATATGTGCCCTCCTTAATACTCATCACCCATTTAGCCCATTCCCAACTCACCTCCCCTCCAGCAACTCTGTTTGTTCTCTATACTTAAGAGTCTCTTATGGTTTGCCTCCCGCTCTCTTTTTTTTCTCCCTTACCCTATGTTTATCTGTTTTGTTTCTTAAATTCTGCATAGTGAAATCATACGGTATTTGTCTTTCTCTTAGTTCGCCTAGCATAATAAACTCCAGCTGTTTATAAAATCTACATTGTTGCAAACGGCAAATATCCATTCTTTTTTATGGCTGAATAAGATTCCATTGTATATATACTACTTCCATTGTATATATGTATACTTCCATTGGACACTTGAACTTTTCCCATAGTTTGGCTATTGAAGATAATGCTGCTATAAACATGGGGGTGCATGTGCACTTTCAAATCTTATTTTTGTATCTTTTGGGTAAATACCTGGTAGTGCAATTTCTGGGTTGTAGGGTAGTTCTATTTTTAACTTTTTGAGGAAGATCTATACTGTTTTTCAGGGTGGCTGCACCAGTTTGCATTCCCACTAGCAGAGTAAGGGGGTTCCCCATTCTCTGCATCCTCACAAACCTCTGCTGCCTCCTGTGTTGCTAATTTAGGCATTCCAACAGGTGTGAGGTGGTACTTCATCATGGTTTTTTTAAAAAATTTTTTTAACGTTTATTCATTTTTTGAGAAACAGAGACAGAGCGTGAGTGGGGGGGGCGGGGCAGACACACACACACACACACACACACACAGAATCTGAAGCAGGCTACAGGCTCTGGGCTGTCAGCACAGAGCCCAATGTGGGGCTCAAGCCCATGGACTGTGAGATCATGACCTGAGCCAAAGTCTGATGCCCAACAGACTGAGCCACCCAGGCGCCCCCCTGGCGCCACAAAATCATCGTGGTTTTGATCTGTATTTCCCTGATGATGAGTGATGTTGAGTATCTTTTTGTGTCTGTTATCCTTCTGGATGTCTTCTTTGGAAAAATGTCTGTTCATGTCTTGCCCATTTCTTAACTGCATTATTTTTTGGGTGTTGAGTTTGATAAGTTCTTTATAGATTTTGGATACTAACCCTTTATCCAATATGCCATTTGCAAATATCTTCTCCCATTCTGTAGGGTGCCTTTTAGTTTTATTGTTTCCTTCCCTGTCCAGAAGCTTTTTATTTTTATGAAGTCCCAAGAGTTCAGTTTTAGTTTTGTTTTCCTTGCCTCCAGCAATGTGTCTACTAAGAAGTTGTTCTAGCAAGGTCAAAGAGGTTGCTGCCTGTGTTCTCCTCTAGGATTTTGATGGTTTCCTGGCTCACATTTAGGTCTTTCATCCATTTTAAATTTACTTTTGTGTATGGTGTAAGAAAGTGGTCTAGTTTCACTCTTCTGCATGTTGTTGTCCAGTTTTCCCAATGCCACTTGTTGAAGAGACTCTTTTTTCAATTGGATATTCTTTCCTGCGTTGTCAACGATTAGTTGACCATATAGTTGTGGATCCATTTCTGGGTTTTCTATCCTGTTCCATTGATCTATGTGTTTGTTTTTGTGCCAGTACCATACTGTCTTGGTGTCTACAGTTTTGTAATATAGCTTGAAGTCCGGAATTGTGATGCCTCCAGCTTTGCTTTTCTTACTCAAGATGGCTTTGGCTATTTGGAGTCTTTTGTGGTTCCATATAAATTTTAGGATTGTTTGTTCTAGCTTGGTGAAAAATGCTGGTGGTATTTTGATAGGGGTTGTATTAAATGTATAGATTGTATTAAATATGTATATTTGGGTAGTGTAGACTATTTTAGCAATATTTGTTCTTCCAACCTATGAGCATGGAATATTTTTCCATTTCTTTGTGTCCTCTTTGATTTCTTTTATAAGTGTTCTATAGTTCTCATATTACATATTTTTTACTTCTTTGGTTAGGTTTATTCCTAAGTGTCTTATGGTTTTTGATGCAATTGTAAACAGGATCAATTCCTTATTTTCTCTTTCTGCTGCTTCATTATTGGTGTACAGAAATGCAACAGATTTCTGTACATCGATAGTATATCCTATGACTTTGCTGAATTTGCTTATCAATTCTAGCAATTTTTTGATGGAGTCTTTCAGATTTTCTACATGGAGTATCATGTCATCTGCAAATAGTGAAAGTTTTACTTTTCCTTGTTGATTTTGGTGTCTTTTATTTCTTTATGTTGTATGATTGCTGAGGCTAAGACTTCTAGTAGTATCTTAAAAAGTAATGATGAGAGTGGACATCCCCATATTGCTCCTGACTGTTGGGGAAAAAAGCTGTTTTTCTCCATTGACTGGGGGTCTTTCATATATAGCCTTTATGATGTTAAGGAATGTTCCCTTCATCCCTAGTTTGTTGAGGGTTTTTATCAAGAACAGATAGTGTATTTTGTCAAATACTTTTCTGCATCTATTGAAAGTATCATATGGTTCTTATCTTTTATTAATGCGGTATATCATCTTGACTGATTTGTGAATACTGAACCACCCTTGCAGCTCAGGAATACATCCTAGTTGATCGTGGTGAGTAATTTTTGATTTGTTACTATCTTGAGAATTTTTTGCATCCATATTCATCAGGGACTTTGGCCTATAATTCTCCTTTGTTTAGTGGGGTCTTTATCTGGTTTTGGAATCAAGGTAATGCTGGCCTCATAGAATGAGTTTGGAAATTTTCCTTCCATTTATATTTTTTGGAACAGTTTGAGAAAAATAGGTATAAACTCTTCTTATGTTTGGTGGAATGCTGCTGGGAAGCCATTTGTCTGTTAGGAGATTTTTGTCTGTTAGGAGATTTTTGATTACTGACTCAATTTCTTTGCTGGTTATGGGTCTGTTTAAATTTTCTATTTCTTCCTGTTTCAGTTTTGGTAGTTTATGTCTCTAGGAATTTGTCCATTTCTTCCAGATTGCCCTATTTGTTGGCATATAATTGCTCCTAATTTTCTCTTATAATTGTTTGTATTTCTGTGGTGTTGGTTGTGATCTCTCCTCTCTTATTCATGATTTTATTTGTTTGGATCCTTTCTCTCTACTTTTTGATAAGTCTAGCTAGGGGTTTATCAGTTTTATTAATTCTTTCAAAGAACCAGCTACTAGTTTCATTGATCTGTTCTACTGTTTTTTGTTTGTTTCTATATCATTTATTTCTGCTCTAATCTTTATTATTTCCCATAGTCTGCTGGCTTTAGGCTCCATTTGCTCTTCCTTTTCTAGCTCCTTTAGGCGTAAAGTTAAGTTGTGTATTTGAGATTTTTCTTGCTTCCTGATGTTGACCTGTTTTGCTAGATATTTCCTTCCTATAACTGCTTTTGCTGCGTTCCAAGGGTTTTGAACTGCCATGATTTCAGTTTCATTTTCTTCCTTGTATTTTTTTTTCTTCTTTAATTTCCTGGTTTAACCCAATCATTATTTCATAGGATGTCCTTTAACTTCCATGTATTTGTAGTCTTTCCAAATTCTTTTTTGTGGTTGACTTCAAATTTCATAGTGTTGTGGTCAGAAAATATGCATTGTATGATCTAAACCTTTTTTGTATTTGTTGAGGCCTGATTTGTGACCCAGTATGTGATTTATTCTAAAGAATGTACTACGTGCACTCAAAAAATAATGTGTATTCTGCTGCTTTAGGATGAAATGTTCTGAATATATATGTTAAGTCCATCTGGTCCAGAGTGTCATTCAAAGCCATTGTTTTCTAATTGATTTTCTGCTTAGATGATCTGTCCATTGCTCTAAGTGGGGTGTTAAAGTCCCCTACTATCATTGTATTATTATCAATGAGTTTGTTTATGCTTTTTGTTGATTTATATATTTTAGTTATTATGAGTTGGGGGCATAAATATTTACAATTATTATATATCTGTTGGATAGACTCCTTTATGATACAGTGCCTCCTTTATCATCTCTTTGTTTTAAAATCTAGTTTGTCTGATATAAGTATGGCTACTCCAGCTTTCTTTTAACACTCATTAGCATGATAGATGATTCTCCATTCCCTCACTTTCAATCTGCATGTATCTTTAGGTCTAAAATGAGTCTCTTGTAGGTAGCATATAGATGGGTCTTGTGGGTTTTTTTTTCATTTTTATTTTTACTTTTTTCCATTCTGATACCCTATGTCTTTTGATTGTAGCATTTAGTCCATTTACATTCAGAGTGATTATTGATAGGTATGAATTTAGTGCCATTTACCTGTAAAGTTGGTGTTTCTTGAGGTTTTTTATCTGTTCCCTTCTAGTCTTTGTTGCTTTTAGGCTTTCTTTCACATTCAAAAAGCCCCCTTTAATATTTCTTGCAGGGCTGGTTCAGTGGTCACAAACTCCCTTAGTTTTTGTTTGGGAAACTCTCCTTCTATTCTGAATGACAGACTTGCTGGATACAGTATTCTTGGCTGCATATTGTTTGCATTCAGCATGTTGAATATATCATGCCACTCCCTTCTGACTTGGCAAGTTTCTGTGGAGAGATCTGCTGCAAATCTTCTTTGTCTTCTCTTGTAGGTTGGGGACTTTTATTCCCTTGCTTTTAGGACTCTTATCTCTTAAAATTTTGCAAATTTTACTACAGTGTATCTTGGTGTTGGCTGGTTTTTATAGATTTTGGTGGGAGTTCTCTGTACCTCCTGGATTTCAATGTCTATTTCCTTCCTCAGATTAGGGAAGTTTTCAGCTGTAATTGTTAAAATAAACCTTATGCCATCTTTCTCCTCTCTTCTTCTGCGACTCCTATGATACAAATGTTATGCTTTATGGAGTTGTTGAGTTCCCTAAGTTTATATTCATGATGCAATATTTTTATTTCCCTCATCTTTTCAGCTTCATTATTTTCCATAATTTCATCTTGTATATCACTTATTCATCCCTCTGATTCTTCCATCCTTGTGGTCATTACATCTAGTTGGTTTTGCATATATCTTATAGCATTTTTCATTTTGGCCTACTAGTTTTTAGTTATCTCTGCAGTAAGGGACTCCCTAGTGACTTCTATGCTTTTCTCAAGCCCAGCTAGTATCCTTATGACTGTTGTTTTAAATTCTGGTTCAGGTAGGGGTGCCCAGGTGGCTCAGTCAGTTAAGCATCTGACTCTGGCTCAGGTCATGATCTCATGATTCATGGGTTCGAGCCCTGCGTCGAGCTCTGTGCTAACAGCTCAGAGACTGGAGCCTGCTTCAGATTTTGTGTCTTCCTCTCTCTCTCTCTCTGCCCCTCCCCCATTTGCACTCTGTCTCTCTCTCTTAAACATTAAAAAAATTTTTAATTCTTGTTCAGGTATATTACTTATATCTGTTTTGATTATTCCTTGGCCATTACTTCTATCTCTTCTTGTTCTCTCTTTTGGGATGAATTCCTCCATCTTGGCATTTTGTCTAGATCTCTGTCTTCTTTGCATTAGGAAAACCTGTTATATTTCCTGCTCCTGAGAGTAATGGCTATATTACTAAGATGTCATATACTTCCCAGGGTATGGTGCTTCAGGAAGTGTTTTGGTGTATGCTGTATGTGCTCTGCTGTTGTGGTTTGGCTGCTCTTTTCCTCAGATCAGTACTCTGTAGAGTTTCTCCTTACCTGCAGTGGGGAGTGTTTGGACCTTGTACAGTATGTGGCAAGTTTTAACTAGGTGTGTTTTAGTCTGCTTGTTAAAAAAGGTTAGATCCTATTTCCTCTAGAGCTGAAGTTTTGCAGCACTCTATGGTCAGTAGACTTGGTGCTTGCAGAGGGTTTATGCTGGTCTTGTGGGGGAGGAGCCCTCCTCAGCTCTGGCTTTCAGAGCTTGCCCTTAATAAAACAAAGAAACAAATACACCTGCAGAGCTCAGGGGGGCAGGGCCTGGTGTAAGTGGCTCAAGCCTCTACTGTGGGCATTGTGCCTCTCTCTCAAGTACATCTGTGCTGATGGAAGGGGTGAAAAATGGCATCCACCTGCTCTAGTCCCTAGAGAGCGTAGTTCACGCCTGCCACTCTTCAGGAAGCCCTCACGGAAGAGTGAACAATCCCTTCTTGTGTCACAGGCTTCCATCAGATCCCTGCCTTCACCCTTGTCTGTGTCCAAACTGTCCACCTTCCCAGTGGCACAGTGCTCCTGTGTTTTACATCAGGTGTGCTGGCTGGCATTCAAAACATCAAATTTTAGGGACCTGGAGTGGCAGGGTGCAAACCTACACTGATCCTCTGGGGAAGGATTGCCATGCTTGGCTGCTTCCAATTTGTCCCAGAAAATCAGTTCCAGGACTGAGCAGGGGCTTGGGAGTTTATGGTAAAGTGCAGCCAAAAGCTAGCTTCCTGGTTAGTTACACTTAGCAGGTGCATTATGCTGATGAATGAGGCAGCTCAATGGTGCCTGCCTGGTCTTTTATCCCCTTAGGGGCAGTGCCACCTCTCCCAAATGCACTCCAAGAAGGAGAACTGTCTCTCCCGGTGGGACCCAGGATAACCTCAGACCACGCTGTCTGCTCCCGGACCTCTACCCTCCTTCTCCAGGAGCACCACCACATCTACCAGGATCAACCTTAGCGATAGTGTGGACTTCTAAAACTTCAGACTTTGAGCTCTGCTGCTTGTAAAAACTTGTGATAATCAGCCACTCTCATTTCCTCAATGATTTGGGGGAAGTGTTTTTCTTGTGCAGCACCCTGCACCTGTATGCTGCATTCTTCCTTTCTCTTTCTCCTGTCTCTGTGATTAGGGCTCCCTCTCCTCTGCAGCACACTATGATTCTTTTCTCCCCCAAATCACTCTCTGCACTTCCTACCTTCCATGATGCAGCCTCTTTTCTCCCTCTAGTTGTGCAGTTTCTTCTCTCAGTGCTCAGATCAATTTCTTGGTATTCAGAATGATTTGATATTTATCTAGCTGTGTTCAAGGAACAAGGCAATCACAGAGTCCCCCTATTACTACACCATCTTTACTCTCCCCATCTTTTCTTTAGAATTCTATTAATAGCTGAACTTTATTGTCTCCTTCCTCCACTTTCTTGGGCATTCTTTGTTGACCTCAACTTTCTCTTCTTGCGTTGGTGCTTAGATGATTCATTTTCAGTTTTTTAAAAAATTTTATTTTATTGTGGTAAAGAAGCAACATGAGATCTACCCTCTTAACAAAATTTTGAGTGTATAATACAATATTGTTGACCATAGGTTACAACACTGTATAGCAGATCTCTATAGCTTATTCATCTTAATTAAAACTTTAGGCCCACTGATTAGTAACTTCCTGTTTCCTCTTTAGTCCCACTCTTTTGAATCTATGAATTTGACTATTTTAGACACCACATATAAATTGAATCATACAGTATTTGTCTTTCTGTAGCTGGTTTATTTCATTTAGCATAACGGTCCCGAATTGACCAATATCCAATATTTTGCAATATTTTGCATGTTGCAGAATTTTCTTCTTGTTTAAGGTTGAATAACATTCCCTTGCAGGCTTTCTTCATTCATCCATCGACAGAAACTTAAGTTATTTCCATATCTTGGCTATCATGAATAGGGCTTCTATGAACACAGGAGTGCTAATCTGTCTTTGATATCCTGATTTCATTTCTCTTAAATCGGTATCCAGAAGTGGGATTGGTGGATCCTACAGTAGTTCTCTTTTTAATTTTTTGAGGAACTCCTATACTGTTTTTCATAGCCACCATTTTGCATTCTTACCAACTGTGTACAAGGTCCCAATTTCTCCACATTCTTACCAATATTTATTATCTTTTAATTTTTTGATAATCGTCATCTCAAACAGGTGTGAGGCAATAAGTAAGTGGTTTTGATTTGCATTTCCATGGTGATTATTGATGTTGAGGATCTTTTCATATATCTGATGGCCACACATATGTCGTTGGAAAACTGTCTATTCAAGTTCTTTGTCCATTTTAAAACTTGATTGTTATTATTTCTATTAATTGTAAGAGTCCCTTATATATTTTGGGTATTAACTCCTTATTGAGTGTATAGCTTGCAAATATTTCATTCCATTCTATTTTATAGGTTGCCTTTTTTTGATGGCTTCCTTTGCTGTACAGTAACATTTTAGTAACAAAAACCTAGTTTTTGTGTCAGATCCAAAAAATCACCAACAAGACCAATCTCAGTGACCTTTTCCCCTATGTTTTTTTTTAATAAGAGTTTTACAGTTTCAGGTCTTTAATTTAAATCCTAAATCCCTTTTGAGTTGATTTTTGTGTATCGTATAAGGAACCAATTATACTCTTTTGCATGTGAGTGTCCAATTTTATAATACCCTTTATTGAAGAGACTATCCTTCCCCTATTGCGTATTGTTGGTGCCTTTGTCGAAAATTAGTTGACCATATATATGTGGGTTTATTTCTGGGCTCTCTATTCTGTCCCATTGATCTGTGTTTTTATGCCAATACCATATTGTTTTGATTGATATAGTTATGTAACACATAAGAAGGTATAATGCTTCCAACTTTGCACTTCTTGCTTAAAATTGCTTTAGCTATTCAGGGTCTTTTATGATTCCATACGGATTTTAGGACTTTTTTTTTTCTATTCCTGTAAAATTGCCATTTGAATTTTGATAGGGATGGCACTGAAAGTGTAGATCACTCTGTATAGTATGGACATTTTACAATATTAACCCTTTCAATCCATGAACATGAGATGTCTTGCTATTTACTTGTGTCTTCAATTTTCTTCATAAATGTTTGATAGCTATCATTGTATAGATCTTTCACCTCCTTTGTTTATTCTTAAGAATAAGATGCAATTGTAATTGGTATTGTTTTCTTAATTTCTTTTTCAGATGCAATTGTAAATGGTATTGTTTTCTTAATTTCTTTTTCAGATAGTTTGTTGTTAGTGTGTAGAAATGCAACCAATTTTCATTTGTTGATTTTGTATCCTGCAACTTTACTAAGTTCATTCATTAGTTTTAACAGTTTTTGGATGGAGTCTTTAGGGTGTTCTATATATAAGATAATGTATTCTGAAAACAAAACAAGTTTCATTTTTCCTGATATGGATGCCTTTTATTTCTTTCTTTTGCCTAATTGTGCTGCTTAGGACTTCCAGTACTAAGTTGAATTAGAATTGATGAGAGTGGGCCTCTTTGTCTTGCTCGTAATCTTAGACGAAAACTTTTGGCTTTTCAGCAGTGAGTATGTTAGTTGTAAGCTTGCTATATAAAACCTTTGTTTCTTTGAGGTATAATCCTTCTATACCTAACTTGTTGAGAGTTTTATCAAAGGTTATTAAATTTTGTGAAATGCTTTCACTGCATCTACTGCAATGATATGATTTTTTTCCTCTTCATTGTGGCATATCATGTTTATTTAGAATATGCTAAACTACCTAAACCCAGAAACAAATACAACTTGATCACTGTATGTAATCCTTTTAATATGCTGTTGAATTCTGTTTAGTAGTATTTTGTTGAGAATTTTTGCATATATATTCATCAGGAATATTGGCCTATAATTTACAATGTCCTTATCTGGCTTTGGTATCAAGGTAATGCTGCCCCTGTGAAATGAGTTTGGAAGTGTTCCCTCCTCTTCAATTATTTTGGAAGACTTTGAGAAGGACTGTTATTAAGTCTTTAAATGTTTGGTAGAATTCACCAGTGAAGCCATCTGTTACTGGACTTTTCTTTGCTGAAAGATTTTTTTATTACTGATTCATTTGCCTTAAGAGTTATTGGTCTGTTCAAATATTCTATTTCTCCATAATTTGTTCTTGGTAGGCTGTGTGTTTCTAGGGATTTATCCATTCTTCTAAGTTGTCCAATGTTTTGGCATATCATTGTTCCTGTAGTCTCCTGTGATCATTTGTATTTTTGGGGCATTACATGTAACAGCTCTTTTCTTATTTTGAGTTTTCACTCTTTTTTTCTGTTAGGCTAGCTAAAGGTTTGTCAAATTTATCTTTTCAAAAAACCAACTCATAATTTCATTACCTTTTCTATTATTTCTCTGGTCTCTATTTCATTTATTTTTGCTCTGATCTTTGTTATTTCTTCCTTCTACTCAATTCAGGGTTAGTGCTTCTTCCTTTCCTAGTTCCATGTGATGTAAAGTTAGGTTGAGATCTTTCTGTTTCTTTGATGTAGACATTTATCACTATAAACTTTCCTCTTAGAGCTCATTTTACCACATCTCCATAATTTTAGCGTGCTGTGTTTCCATCTTCATTTGTCTCAGATACTTTTAAATTTCTTTTTCTTTAACCCATTAGTTGTTCAGAAGCATGTTGTTTAATCTCCACGTATTTGTGAATTTTACAGTTTTTCTGTTACTGATTTCTTGTTTCATGTAATTGTGGTCAGCAAAGATGCATGATGTGATTTCAATCTTTTTGTATTTGTTAAGACTGGTTATGTGGCCTAATAAATGATTTATCCCAGAGAATGTTCTATGTGTATCCTGCCACTGTTGGATGGAATGTTTTGTATATGTCTGTTTGATGTTTTTTTGTCTAAAGTGTAGTTTAAGTCCAGTATTTTCTTATTGATATTCTGTCTGGATGATCTACCCACTGTTCAAAGAGGAGAATTGAAGTCTCCTATTATTATTGTTTCTTCCTTCAGATCGGCTAATGTTTGCTTTATATATTTAGATGCTCCAATATTAGGTGCATATTTTTTTAACATCCTATTGATGAATTGACCACTTTATCATTATGTAATGGCCTTGTCACTTATAGTTTTTGACATAAAGTCTATTTGTTTGATATAATTATCACTGCACCTGTTCTCTCAGTTTCCATTTGCAGGAAATATCTTTTACCATCCCTTCACTTTCAGTCTATGATTGGATAATTAGTTCATTTACATTTAAGGTAATTTTTGGTAGGTAAAGTCTTTTGTTAATTCTTCTCTGGGTGTTTTGTAGACCCTTTGTTCTTCCTCTTTTGCTCTCCTCTTTTGTTGTTTGGTAATTTTCTGTAGTAGTATGCTTTGATTCCTTTCTTGATCTTTTGTGTATCTACTACTGGTTTTTGCTTTCTGGTTACCATGAGGCTTACATAAAACATTTTAACAGTCCATTTTAAGCTTATAACTTAACTTGGACAGCATATAAAAGCTCTATATGTTTACTCCCTGACCCTACATTTTATGTTTTTGATGTCATAATTTATATCTTTTTAGTGTACTCATTAAAAAATTATTACAGCTGTAGTCATTTTTAATACTTTTGTCTCGACCTTTATACTAGAATTATATGTGATTTATACACCACCATTATATATTAGAGTATTCCAAATTTGACTATATATCCACTTATGCCAGTGAGTTTCATACTTTCATGTTTTCATTTTACTAATTGGCACTTTTTCATTTCAGCTGGAAGAACTTCTGTTAGCATTTCTTGTAAGGCAAGTCCAGTGGTGATGCTCCTTCAACTTTTGTCTTATCTTTATCTCCTCTTCTATTCTGGGACAATTTTGCCTGGCGAAGTGTTCTTGGCTGGCAGTTTTTCTTTCTTCCCTTCCTTCTTTCCTCCCTCCCCTCCCCTCCTTCCTCTCTTCTTCCTTTTCTCCATTCCTTCCTTCCTTCCTTCTTCTTTGAGAACTTAGACTGTATCACTCCACTCCCTTCTAGCTTACAAAGTTTACCCTGAAAAATCTGCAAGTAGTCTTGGGGCAGGGGTTATCTTGTATGTAACATGTTGCTTTTCAATCATTGCTTTCAACATTTTTTCTCTTGAACTTTCAGAAAATTGATTGTGTCTCAGTGCAGGTCTCTTAAAATTATCTTGTTTTGTGCTTTTTAAAGTTTTCTTGATCTGGATGTCTATTTCCCCAGGTTTGGGAAGTTTTCAGCCATTATTTCATTTAATAATCTCTCTGTGCCTTTTTTTCTCTCTCCTCCTTTTGGGACTCTCATATTCTCATAATGTGTTTATTCCTCCACTTGTTGGCATCCTGTAAGTTCCTTAAGCTATCTCTACTCCTTTTCCTCCTCAGACTGGATGATTTCCACTGACCTCTGAGTTTACTGATCCTTTCTTCTGCTTGACCTAGTCTCCTGTTGAACCCGTGTACTGAATTTTTCAGTTCACTTGTATTCTTCAGCTCTATAATTTCTGTCTACTACTTTTTAATATTTTTTCTCTGTTGAAACTCACTTTGTTTATGTATTGGTCTCATGAGTTCGGTGAGCATCTTTATGGCCATTATTTTGAATTAGATGACAGGTAAATCATTTATCACCACTGGTTTTATCAGTGAGGTGAGTTGGAAGGAAAGGCACAGGAAGTTCCCATAGTAGGTTCAGGATTCCATAAGACTACTAACTATGTGCTCCATCAGTTCCCTGATGAAGGATAATTAGAATCCTGGCCCCTGGGCAGCAGCTGGGAAATTATGTAATCAAATTCCTTCCAGAGAGAAATTGAGAGTCTTGTGTTTCTGTCTGCTTCTTCTGTACTGACGGTAGGGGGGTGGTGGTAGGAAGTGCTTACACATCTATTAAAAATTGCCTCTTTGTTTTTGGTGATAAAGGAGGACTTGTGAATGCCAAGCCCTTTTGGATCTCTGAGCTAGGTGATTTGGGAGCCAGTCCCTTAAGAGGCAGTCATGACAGGTGGGATGCTAGATGTGTGGATAATCTCTTTCCAGGGAGAAGATGGACACTTGTTTTCATCACTGGAGTGAGGGGAAAGAAAAGTATTGAAGTACCCATAGTCCCTTTCAGGCCCCTAGAGAAGTCCAGTCAACTTCCAGATGAAGGTTGATTAGAAACAACCTTGGGTGGGGGGAGAGGGAGAAGACACTGGACCCTCAGACAGCAGCTATAAAAATGTGCAGTCAAATCCCTTCAATGGGGAAACTGGTAGCTTTGTCTTTTTGTCTGTTCTCTCTGTGTTGAGCCCACTGGTATAGTCACGGTAAGTGCTCACACTTCTGTTTAAAACCTCCTCTTTGTTTAATATGGTCCCGAGGGAGTCATGAATGTGGAGCTCCAATGGCTTTCACAGCTAGGTGATTTGGGAGCCAATTCCTTGTGTAGCAACAATAAATTTGGGGAGCTAGACATGTGATCCAAACCCTTTGCTCCCCAGGGAAAAGCTGGCAGTTGGGGTTCCCTTCTTATTGCAAATTGCTAAGCCAGGAGTTTATGGGATGAATGTGTCTCAACCTTTCCTACTCCTTTCAATGTGTGTATTTTCTCAGTCACTTACTGTGTAGGAGTCACTCAACTAGTTTATTTCTCTCCAAGGGAATTGATTTGTGTGTAGCTGTTTATTCAGTGAATCTGTGGGAGGAAGCAAAGTAAGGAATCTACTATTCTGCCACCATGCTGACATCCTTTGTATTTTGTTTTCTTTACTTTTACATTAGTTCTAGGAAAATACTAAACACCAGTAGTAATAGCAGACATCTTTATCTTGTTGGGACTTTGACAATAGTGAAGCATAAATCTAGTCATCAAAAACAAAAGAAATTAAAGTGATTCCTGTCAAGGCTTTCTTTTTTTGTTTCAGGACACAGTCATCCATCCTCCATAAGCCCCCACAGTTAGCTGCAAAGAAAACAGTAGGAAAGCATGATGTTGGCCACCGGGTGAAAAGCTACCAACCCCCAAATCAAATATAAAGAGAGGTGTGGAAGATTCTAAGTCTAAGGCACCTATTGGGAAATTATGTAACACATTAGCTGAGGGCAAGGAGTTGGGTACAGTTCTAGAAATAATGAGATTATCCATTACAAGTTCATTCAAGGAACTTCTATTTGTTTTTATTTAATAAATAAGAAAACCAGGACGTAATATTTAATATCAAATTGATGTTAGAATCCTCACTCAGATCATATAAAGGCAGGTCATATGTCCTAAATGTGATGTGAAGCCTTGCTGGAAAAGTGGAAAGTACCACAAATGAGAGTGTTTCACAGAGGTGCTCTTCAACTATTTACCTTTACCATACTGCAATTCATTCGAGTTATAATTAACTAACTGAACAGGTGTTATTCCTCAGAAAATGGATTCACTTTAAAATATTTCTACAAAGAAACAACATATTTAAGAGAATGCTAATAATGCAAATAATTAATGTGTAAGAGATAAGAAAGAAAGTGAAAAATGATTGCTATCTAGCACTCAATTGCCTAGAATTTTGTCTATCCTGCAACCACTGGACTGCTATAATGGAGAAAGCACTCTAAGTTTATGGTACCATTTCAATGGAAAGCTTAGGAAAATCCATTATGATAGCCTATTATAAAATGTTAAAGGGATTAAAAGATTACTTTTAAATGGTAGATAAAGTTTTCAGATTTTCTTAGGAAGTTGGGTCTCACAGTGGATAATATTGAGAAGATAAATTAACACTAAGAAAATGTCATTATTACTCAAATGATAGTGATACTCATTTTCAATTGCATCTAACTTAAACCTCTTGGTATTTTAGATTTGACACAGTCTATCCATGCTAATAGAATGTATAATACAGATTACAAAACACTTACTCTTTTCAAACCAGATTCTCATTATCTCTATTACCTTTTCTCCAACACTTTGCTGGTTTTCAAAATTACTACCACATACAGAAGATGCAAATGAAGGGGGAAAAACAATGTAGTCTGGAAACTTCTAAAGTCTTTGGCGGGGGGGGGGGGTGTCCCTATAAAATCATGTCTAAGTAGTTCACACTACAGATTATAAAGATATTGATATGTGCAAAGCTACACTAAGCATTAACACTTGCTTTACATGACTTGTTTTTAATGTTTGATTTCATAATGTAGCTGACATTGAACTACAGAATTCAGAAGAAAATTCGAAAGTTAAATTTGAAAATAAAAAACAGAAACACTTACCCAAAATTATACACCCTTAAGTTCAGGCTATACATTATTAGTTCTTTCATTCAAGGTAATAGTTCATGAACGGTCACAGACACTCAATTTTCAGTCGGAGAGCTCTACCACTTTTTACTAGACAAATGAGTTAACCGTTCTAAATCTTTGGTCCCGCATCTGGAGATAACAAAAGTACTACCCATTACCCTGTACTGAGCTCCCAGTACCATGTATTACAGTCTTTTGATACTCAATAGATATTTGTTGAATAAATGACTGACTTTAAACATTAATTCAAATTAATTGAACTCATTTCAATTCAATTCAATTCAAAAACTCATGAATTGAGTTTTTACTAAATGTCAAGCATGGATTTCAGGACTATGAGCAAAAGATGAACAAAAAACAATGTCTCTTCTTGAGTTCAGACAGAGACACAGATAAACCCAAGTTCCATAAAATACTGGATAAATGTAACATGGGTGATACATGTTAGAATAAATGAACAAAACCCTGTGAGAACACAAATGAGGAAATGATTCTTTTTGGGACAGAAGGGTTCCATGAAAGATGCATGAAACAGCTGACCTTTGGGCTGAGCCTGAGAGGATATAGGAGTTCATCACGGAGAAGAGGGCAAAGAATATATAAGAAGAACTGCAAGCAAATGCATGAAGGTGCAAAAGTACAAAGCATGTACAGAAATACTGAGCTGCCAGGCATGGTTAGAATACTTCTTAAGGGAAACAAAGTGGCAGCAAGTGAGGCTGAAGAAAACATCTAAGAGCAAGAGTGTAAAGGGCCTTATTTACCATGTTATGTTAATAGAAGTTATTCTGGAGGCAGAGAGGAGCCATCGTTTAGAAGCAAGAGCATCACAAAAGTCAGACAACTTACTTCAGAATTTCTCCGGTACACATTTTTCACATTTTCCTATCTCGAAAATCACCATGTGTCTTCCAATTAACGGCCTCCTAAAGCCATAAAGAAATGTCCTTGTCTGTACATAAAAGTTAAAGTATAAACTCACCTAAAAGTGTAGAGACATGGTTGTTTCCTCATGGAATGACTAGACAAATACCACCACTAAATATATATAAATTCAATATTAATTCAAGAATGAGTCCTAGTTTTTTTTTTTTTTTTAATTTTTTTTTTTTTAACGTTTATTTATTTTTGGGACAGAGAGAGACAGAGCATGAACGGGGGAGGGTCAGAGAGAGAGGGAGACACAGAATCTGAAACAGGCTCCAGGCTCTGAGCAGTCAGCACAGAGCCCGACGCGGGGCTCGAACTCACATACCGCGAGATCGTGACCTGAGCCGAAGTCGGACGCTTAACCGACTGAGCCACCCAGGCGCCCCAGTCCTAGTTTTTTTTAAGTTCATTTATTTTGAGAAAGAGAGACAGAGGCAGATAGAGACAGTGAGCAGGGGAGGGGCAGAGAGAGAGAGGGAGAGAGAATCCCAAGCAGGCTCCGAGTTGTCAGCAGTGTGGAGCCCAAAGCAGGGCTCAAAATCATAAACTGCAGGATCATGACCTGAGCTGAAGTGAATAGTCGGACGCTCAACCGACTGAGCCACCCAGGCACCCCAAGTCCTGGTTTTTGATCAAAAACCTTCATTGGCATATTCAGATAAAGGCAGAATAACACCAGAATCCAAACTTGGAGACACTGTATTGTGATTTGAAAGAAAACCTCTCAGATAACAGTGAGGCACTCTTAAATTGTCTCACCAATGCTTTTGATGGCACAGAAGATGTGTGAAAACACCAACATCAAAATGAAAAGTTATTTAGGAAAAGTACTCATATACAAAGAAGTTTCAGGAATTCCTTAACCAATTTATTTCATTTATATTCTTTTTTATGTCTATTCAAAAGTGAGATGTGATAAGAATATGTCTAAATATCTCCAAAAGAATTTTTTAATTATGAAATAAAAATCCTACATATTAAGAAAGCATTGTGTTGTAGCTTAATTAGGCAGTTTTTCTTCTTTGTTAGTATATGAAATAATAGCACTTACTATTTCAATGTTATTTTACATTCGTTTTGTTATAGAAATATAGCTCTGAGAGCTGTATTTGATGTAGGATCAAAAAGCAAAGAAATTAGATGCAGGCTAATTGGCTAGTAAGAAAGCTACTACAAAGTACACAGAAAACATGACAAGGACCTCATTAGGACAGTATGATGTTGTATAAGGTAAGATGGAATAGAAGAACCTTTCCGGAAGAATAATAGGAACTGATCGTTGTTTTAGTCTGTTGAAGCTGCTGTAACACAATACATAGAATGGGTGGCTTATAAACAACAGAAATCTCTTCCTCACAGTTCTGAAGTCTAAAATCAAGGCACTGGCAGATTTGGTTTCTGATGAGAACCTTCTTCCTGGCTGTCTTTTAAATGTAACTTCACATGGCAGAAGTGACAAAGGAGCTCCCTGGGGTCTCTTTTATAAGGGTACTAATCCCATTCATGAAGGCTCTGCCCTCATGACTTAGTCACCTCCCATAAGCTCTATCCTCTAATACCATCGTATTGGGGTTAAGTTCAATATGAATTAGGATAAATATTCAATCTGTAGCATTTGATCCTTGGCCCCCAAAATTCATGTCTCTCTTAAATGAAAAATACATTTATTTCATCTCAACAACCCCTGAAAGTCTTAACTTGTTCCAACATCAACTCAAAGTCTGAGTCCAAAGTCTCATCTAAAAATCATCTAAACCAGATATGGGCGAGACTGAAGGCAGGCTTCATCCTGAGCCAATTCCTTCCCAGCTGTGAACCTGTGAAATCAAACACGTTATGTGCTTCCAAAATACAATGATAGGACAACATAAGATAGACATTCAGAATTTCAAAAGGGAGAAAGAAGAAAGAAAGTAATGACAGGTCCTGATCAAGTCTAAAACCTAAGGCTGGAGCAGAATCTTCTTTGTCTTTGTCCAAGCTGTGGTCCTGCTTCCCAGACCCACTGGGGTCCCACTCCCACAGTTTTGCCAGATAGGGGCTGGGTCCCAAAGGCTATCGATGGCTTTCCCCCCATGCCTCTGGGCAGCCCCCAACCCTATGACTGCTTGGAACAGACCAGACCATAGCTCTCAAAGGTTAAAGTCACATGTCTTTCCTGGGCTGGAATCGCCTGAAGGTGTTCATGAGGGCAACCCCAGCCCCACAGCTCCGCTGGAGCCTCTGCAGAGATTCTCTGCCTGGGTCATGCATCAGGAAATCTAGGTGGAAATAGCCTTGATCTCATAGCTTGTGCACTCTGCCCTGGCAGAGATGTTGCCACGGGACAGCACCACATGGATGCAGCAAAATCTGCTGCCTGTGCCTTCTGATGGGGTAACTACTGGGGCCTCCCACCACAAAGATTCACCGGAAATGCACCTGGGGCAATCACGGGGCTTGGTACAAACGCAGGGAGTGGAAATTCTCCAGGCAAGGCTAAACACAGTCCCACAAGTGCCCTCAGCCCTTCCTTTGAAATCATTCAGCCTCCCAGACCTTTATGCTCTGGCTCTGTAATGGGGGTGGCAGAGCAGGATGATCACTAAATTGCCTTCTTCCATTGTCTTGAACAATAGCTCCTAAATTCAGTTTTGATGGCTCATTTCCTTATCAGATGGTTGTTTGGCCACATCCTTTGTATTCTCTCCCAAACAGTTCACCCACTCTTTTTAATACGGACAGGCTTAGAATTTTCCAAATCTTTTAAGTTCCTCTTCCTTTTTGATGAACAAGTCTGTCTTTTCTTTCTTCTTGCATTTTACTATAATAAAGAAAAGCTAAGCTGCAATTTCAATACTTTGCTTAGATATTTCTTCAGCCAAATATCCAGCCAAATATTTTCTTTGTAGCTCTCTTTTCTTTCTGGGTTATCAACAGAACCCTTCTTAACGGGCTGTTCATTGTAAGGTAGGCTTTTGCTAGCACAAACCTCAAAATTCTTCCAGCCTCTCTAATCATGTAATCTAATCTAATCTAATCTAATCTAATCTTACTCAGTTGCAAACCCACTTTCACATTTTTAGAGCAGCACCCCATCTGGGCTGCTATAACAAAAGTACCATAGATTAGGTGACTTACAGATAACATACATTTATTTCTCACAATTCTGAAGGCTGGGAAGTCCAAGATCAAGGTGCTGGCAGATTCACTGTCTGGTGAAAGCCCTTTTCCTTGTTCATAGATGGCTGCTTTTTTGCATAACCTCATATGGCAAAAAGGACAAGGTATCTCTCAGGGTCTCTGTTAAAAGGGCATTGATTCCATTTACGAGGGCAGAGCCCTCATGACTTACTCACCTCTCAAAGGCTCCACCTCCTAACACCATCACATTTTGGGGGGACACAAATATTCAGTCTATAGCAATAATCAAATATATGTTGGTTTTGGAAGTGGAAGTCCTAATGATAAGAAAGGGAGGATAGTGGCAGATCAATCTGCGATTTCTGTTTGGGGCAAATGAACAGTGGAGTTAATAACTGAATAGGTTTAATAACCAAACAGTTTAAAATTCAAATAGTTTTAAAAAAAGAGAACATAAATACGGAGCAAGCTTGAGCTTTGGGGGATAACAATAATACAATCTTTTTGATCTTGAGTTTAAGATGCCTATGGGTCTGCTAGATAGACAATTTAAAGTTATGGGTCTGTTCCTTAGAGAAAAGTTCTAGAGCCACACAACAGAAAGTCAGAGTATCAACTAGTTGCCAGAAATCCTAGGCATCTACTTCAATAACTGACCATCTGGTTTTTATTGTGTTCTTTTAAAAGAGACAAGAGATTTTCTAATCACCTAGTCATAAGGCTTGTTCTTAAACTTAAAGGCTCGTCTAACCACTACTGATTCGTTTACTAGTTCTTTCCCCTCATAGTCCCTAAATGTAGGCCTTTCTCAAAGTTCTGTCTTCAAACTTATCTTTCCATTCTCATCTTCGGGAATTCACTCAAATAGCTTTGACACTCTTTCCTATGCAAATAGCTGCCAAATCTCCACCTCAAGTCTCAGCTTCACACCTACATTCCAAGTAATTTTCACACTGTCACCTGGATGCTGCTCAGGCACCCTGTAACTTGGGCCAAATTGAGTTTTCTTTTCCTTCAGAAGTTTCTCTTCCCCATCATTGCTATTTCACTCACCCAGGGTCATCTTTGAAACTGCCTACCTCCTCACCCCCTCCATTTAAACAGTTGTCATTCTGTGGGGTGCCTGGGTGGCTCAGTCGGTTAAGCGTCCAACTCTTGATTTCGGCTTGGGTCACGATCTCATGGTTCCTGAGATCAAGCCCCGCGTGGGGCTATTTGCCATGCATTGAGCCTACTTAGGATTCTCTCTCTTCTTCTCTTTGCCCCTCCCTGTGCATGTATGCTCACTCTCTCTCTCTCTCTCTCTCAAAATAAATAAATAAACTTTAAAAATGGCTGTCATTTTATTAGAACTTAAAAAAAATTAAGTTTCTGTGTGTTCCCACCTTTTCAATGCTACTAACCTACAAACCCACTCAGTTCATTGGCACACTCAGCTAGTCTACTAACCAGCTAGTCTACTTTCTCTCCCCAAATGTGTTCTTTCAACTCATTGATAATAGGTTAATCTTAGAAACTCTTAAAAATTGGTCCTTTTGCATACACACACACACACACACACACACACACACACACGGTGTTCTATTGATAACATTACTGGAAATAAGATCCCCATTTTATATTTGAAATCTCCACAATATAACTTTATATTTTAGTGATTAGGAGTTTGGGTTTATTACCAGTCAGGCCTAGATTAAGATCCAAGAACATCAACTTAATAGTTGTATAACTTTGGGCAAATCATTTAATATCTTCTCATTTAAAAAGTGGGAATAATACTAGTACCTACCTCATGGCATGTTCTTAAAGTTCAATAAAATAATGCATATCGACTAGGTAGCAAAAAGCAGAGTTCATAGTACATGCTCATTAAATGAGGGCTAGTGTTACTTTCTTCTATAAGTCTTTCAAACTACATCCACTCTTACATTATTTGATATTTTCCAAACATACCCAGTGTGTCTGTCTCTATACTTTTGCTCATGTTATCCTCCTTACTCTATCTTAACTTGTAAATTGCTGACTTTCAAGATCCACTTCAAATACCAGCTCTTTCAAGAAGTCTTTCTGATATCCCCAACCAGCTGCAATTTCTCCCTGTTTGCTTTCATGTTCTTTTAACTTGTGATATTTACAGCATTCTAGTTCGTATTACAGTGTTATTGCATATTTCCCATCATTAGACTGTGAGCTCTCTGAGGACAGACACATTATTTTTATATCTCCAGCAGTGCAGTTGATGATGGAAACATTGTTTTCTGATCCCCAAATGCCTAAATAACAATTTACTTGCAGGCATTTTTCATATCATTTCCCTAATTTCGCTCAATTTCTTCTATATTTCTGTGGGGCATCTAGCTAACAGAGGGAAAAGAGATCAGTGAGTAATATTTTATTTGTAACAATACATTATCATGCATTACTAGTTAAATTACATTTCTTAAAAGAGACCACTAAAATCTATAAAACCCCACTAAACAGTTTTAAACAATTTTATGAAGTATAATTACTATTATGGATATTTGCGGCATTAAAGTAAAATTTAGAAGCTAAAGAAAATTAGAAAACTGCACATGGATTTGACATACATTCTCCAAAGATTTCTGTATTCCATGAATGTTACTTTAGAATGTTGTAGAGTTGGAAAAAATTACAAAATAAGATCATCTGTTCCTGAATTGAAATATTACACAGTCCATTGTTCAACACAACAAAGGCCTTTAAGATGGACTATAGCCAATATGAATCCTTGTGAAGCATCCATTTTTATTACGATGTATATGTATCTTGTGACTGATGAATCCCAGATGGTAAAATTACAACATATCCAAGGAGTTCCGAACAATATGAGAATTTAATGAGACAGTGTGAAAAAATACATACAGAATAGGAATGAAGATAAATGACTGCTTGTAATAGAAATTGTTTTTATTGTTTGTATGTGAATGAGAAAAATAATGATTGTTCTTCCAAACAAGAAAAAAAAAGAGTTGTCATTATCTTTTGTTCTCCGACACTGCTGTTATAGGAAGTGTTTCCATTTTTAACCACAGGCTATTCCAGATGATGCAACTCTTTTGGGTTTGAGAAAAGTAATAGTATCTGTATCAAGGTCTTTAGGCTTCAGGCATTTTAGCATCATAACTTCAATTTTCATCATTTCTATTTTCTAGATAATGTCTCACTATAACCACTGATCATAAGACTGAAATAATGAACCTATTTCCAAAGAGAATTTGAATAATTTTAATATTATGGATTATAATCTCATCATATTCAAGAGACAAAAGAAAAAGATCAGGACTTGGTGTAAAAAATGTAGTTTCTAATCTTGGTTTTGTAACTTTCTAGCTCTGTAATTTCCAGAGGGCCCCAGTGTTCTTATCTGTAATGTAAGGAAAATAAAGCTAGATGATCTCTAAAAAGTTCTGCATTAATGTTTCTTGATTTCTCCACTCTGGCTGCTCTTCTCAAAAATCCTCGACTCCCCCTGCTGGATTATCAGCTCCTATGCTTTGTCCTTTTTAGCCATGTATCAGAGTCCAAATTTCATTAGCCACCGGTTCATCGCATCTGCGCTATTAAGTCTCATCAGCTCTGAAAACTTGCTAAACCTTATTTGCTTTGTCTGTGCTGGTTTTCACTGTTTATTCTGTCTTCAGTTCATACATAATCTCCCTTTACCTGGCAAGCATATTAGACTAAAAGGTACATGTCTTGCCAATCATTAACACCCAGCACTCTTCATCACCTTTGATCCCCATCCAGAGTCTTCAGTCTGATACCTTCTATCGTCTCTCATGAAAGATGCTTTTATCACTACCTTCAAGACAATTAAATGAAGCAGCTATGAATTCCCTTGGGCAAATGTTGACAGAGTTTTTCACTGTCCTTTCCACCTAACCAGCTCAATATGATATCAGCTCTGAAGTCAGGAAGTCTAAGAGGAGTTCAGAATCTACCAATTATTGGTGATAGAACTTTGGGAAAATCATTTAACCTCTCACAATTTTATCTCCAAAATTATTATTTCATAAAGAGGCTGTAAAGATGAATTAAAAAAATAAATGTATGTAATAGAGAACAAATAGAGTAACAAATAAAACGCTTTTGTATTAGGAACAGTCAAGTTTGGAAGTTCCCCCAACATTCCCAGAGTTGGAATTTTGTTTTGTATTTTTTCCTAAGGAAGATTCCATGAAGAAAAAGAAAAACCAAAATACAGAAGAGGGAGATGAGGTCTATATTTAAAAAAAAAAGAAGAAGAAAAAAGAAATAGGGGCTCTATTAGAATGAATGCTAGGTGGCATATCAATTCAGCAACATAAATCTACAATTTTAAAATGGTAAAGAGGGGCACCTGCGTGGCTCAGTTGGTTAAGCGTCTGACTTCAACTCAGGTCATGATCTCATGGTTCATGAGTTCGAGCCCTGCGTCAGACTGTGTGTTGACAGCTCAGAGCCTGGAGCCTGCTTCAGATTCTGTGTCTCCCTCTCTCTCTGCCCCTCTCCCACTCATACTCTTTCTTTCAGAAATACATACATTAAAAAAAACTTTTTTTAATAAAATAAAAAAATAAAATGGTAAAGAATCACTGGAAATTGTTATACACTACTGACAAAAGTATAAATTGGTAGAAACTTTGGGAGGTAGATTTTGCAATATGTACCAAGGGCCTTTAAAACGTACCTATATAGCTGGGCGCCATACAGTGGCTCAGTCGGTTGAACGTAGGACTTCGGCTTAGGTCATGATCTTGCCATTTGTGAGTCTGAGCCCCATATCAGGCTCTGTGCTGACAGATCAGAACCTGGAGTCTGCTTTGGATTCTGTGTCTCCCTCTCTCTCTGCCCCTCCCCTGTTTGCGCTCTGTCTCTCCATCCCTCTCAAAGATAAACATTAAAAAAATTTTTCAATGTTTTTTAATGTTTATTCATTTTTGAGAGACAGAGCATGAGCAGGGGAGGGGCAGAGAGAGAGAGGGAGACACAGAATCTGGAGCAGGCTCCGGGCTCCGAGCTGTCAGCACAGAGCCGGACGCGGGGCTCCAACTCACGAACTGTGAGATCATGACATGAGCCAAAGTAGGGCGCTTAACCGACTGAGCCACCCAGGTACCCCAACATTAAAAATTTTTTTAAATGTACCCATATAGTAATAGTATTTCATCAAAGCTAAGTTGCTGACTTTGATAACTACATTATGGTCACGTAATAATAAAAATAATTTGTTTTTGGAAATGCACACTGGAATATCAAGTGATAGAGAGGGATCATGTTTGCAACTTACTCTTTGAAATGCTGTATTCTTTGCTGTGTGTGGTCAACCCCTCTGGCACCAGCAAGCTGCACCAAGAATGCAAGCTGCCATCCCTACTGCCATCTGTGAGCTGGGGAATGGGGGACAGTAGGTGGGTCTGATGATTAGCTTTATGTATCAACTTGTCTGGGTCAGGGTACCCAGCTGTTTGGTCAAATATTATTCTGGATGTTTCTATGAAGATGTTTTTTGGATGAGATTAACATCAAACTGATGGTCGAATAAAGCTGATTACTCTCCATAATGCAGGTGGGCTTCATCTAATCAGTTGAAGGCCCTAGTAAAACAAAAACGAACTTCCCCTAAGCAAGAAGGAATTTTTCCAGCAGACTTTGGACTTGAAATGCAACTCTTCTCTAAGTCTCCAGCTTTCTGGCCTACCCCATCAGATTTTGGACTCACAAGAATCCACATCACATGAGCCAGCTCCTTAAAATAATGATTTCTCTCTATATAAATATATCTTGTTGGTTCTACTTCTCTAGAGAACCCTGATAATACAGTGGGTAATTAAAAATGTCACATAGTTCACTTATTGAAATTTAGTAGCTTCTTTCTTTATTAAGCACTCTTCTAGGTATTGTTCACTTTTTATTAGATTGCAAAATTAGATTCCAGATTTCCAAAGATGCTAATTCTAACAGTATTTGTCGGTTTAAACATTGCTTTAGTGGAGGGACATATTTTTTTTAGAGTTCCTTATTTTACCATTTTTAGGAATATCACTACAACTTACTCTTAAATAATCCAATATGTATTTTCAAGCATATATTTGATATATCTACCAAATATATATATGCATGTGTGTGTATATATATATATATATATATATGACATATTTGATATGGAAAGCTGAATATAAAATAAACCAAAATTCTTTTTTCTTCATAAAACTTTTCTGTAAGTCTGAAATTATATCAAAATACAGCAATTTTTAGAATGTAGTAGCTACCTCGGACACTGGTTCAAGAAGGAAGACTGAATATATGCCAAGCCTTTTCATCTGATCCCAAGTGGCAAAAAATTACAGAAGAGTATACTGTGCCATATTTCTTAAAATATAATAATAAAGAAAAGCAGTATTTATCTTCAGTCTTCAGACACTATGAGGAATCCTTTCATGAAAAAAAAAAAAAAAAAGTAGAGAAGGAAGCCACAGCCCAAAACATGCACAGAAGAAAATGCCTATAAAGGTGGAAGTTGGTCCAGGGATGTGCTAAGCCTACAACTGTCAGATGATGACTACAGGAGGGATCTGGACAACCAAGAGTGACTGGTTGGAGTACTTAAGTGGAGCATTACAGCGTCATCTTTCTTTGGGCCAGGCAGCAAGCAACAGAGATGTCTGTTGTCACGAAGAGCAGAAATAGCTGATGCTGGGGGGAAAGAGGTAAAATGGGAACTTAAGGAGGCTAGCAACCTCAATAAGAATGGAGAACTGTTACTACCCAGAAGCAGCTACTGAACCACTCCATCCAGAGGTTTTGTCCCTTCACTCCTCTTTCCATATACGGAGAAAAGCTAAAGTAAACAGGGACTTCATAAACAACCTTAAATACATCGTTAAGCACCCAATCACAATAATCAAAAAGAAGAGCCAATAATGAAAGAGCAGAAACAAGCCCAACAAAAGGAAGAACTCATTACCCATAAAATATAAGCTTAATAATGTAAAAAGGATAGTATTTTAAAATACCTAGTAACTTCACAAAGATATAAAAGGATATGCATTTTTAATAAAAATAACCGAGGGGTGCCTGGTTGGCTCAGTCAGTTGAGCATCTGACTTTTGATTTCAGCTCAGGTCATGATCTCATGGTTCGTGGGTTTGAGTCCCACATCAGGCTCCACACTGATAGTGTGGAGCCTCCTTGGTATTCTCTCTCCCTGCCACTCCCCTGTGCACACATGTGTGTGTACTCTCCCTCCCTCTCTCTCTCTCTCTCAAAAGGAATAAACTTAAGAAGAAATAACAGAATATCATAGAAATTTAAAATTTGACCACTGAAATTTAAAAAAACCAATATGCTGACTGTCAAGACGGTTAAAAAAAATCAGTGAGCTACAAGACTGAACTAATAAGGGTTTTTCACAGAATGCAACCCAAACTTAAAAAAAAATGATGTATAAGGAAACAAGCAAGAAAAAAACACAAATAATAAAGAACCAATAGAATTGATCAATATAAACTTCCACTAAAAAAAAAAAAAATACCATAGACTAAGGTGGCTTAAATAACAGTCTTAAACAACAGAGAACAAATTTATTTCCCACAGTTTTGCAGACTGGAAGTCTTTGGTTTGTAGATGGCTTCCTCTTACTATGTCCTTTCTCTTGGGTAGCCTTTCCTCAGTGTATGTGCAGAGAGAGAGAGAGGATGGGCTTTGTGGTGTCTTTTCTTACATGGATATTAATTCTATTAGATCAGGTCCCCATTTTTAGGAACTCACCTAATCCTTATGACTTCCTTAGAGGCCCCATCTTTAAATACAGCTACAATGGGAATTAGGGCTTGAACATATGAATTTGGGGGACAAACTTTAGCTGATATCAATAAAACAAAAGCTGGTTCCTTAAAAAGAGAAAATTCAGGGGCACCTGGGTGGCTCCGTTGGTTAAGCATCCAACTTCAGTTCAGGTCATGATCTCGTGGTTCATGGGTTCGAGCCCTGCGTTGGGCTCTGTGCTGACAACTCAGAGCCTGAAGCCTACTTTGGATTCTGTGTTTCCCTCTCTCTCTGCCCCTCCCCTGCTCATGCTCTTTCTTTCTCAAAAATGAATAAACATTGAAAAAAAAAAAGAATAAAAAGAGAAAATTCAGAAATAAACTATATTATAAATATAAATAGAGCATTAGAAAAATTTAAAAGCTCCTAGAAGATACCTTGCATATTTTTAACTCAAAAGGAAATTTAAAAAGACAGATAAGGAGAACATAAGAAAAGAAAAAAAAACTATGGCAATTTCATTTAGGAAAGATCTTAAAAATCTGAGCTAAAGCAGATCAGATTTGTAAAGTAAAGTGCATCTATTAGAATATTAAGGGAAAAAAGTGATCTTGGCCAAATAGGCAATGAAAAGTAAAAGTTAACTAGTTATAACACTGTTCCTCTGCAAGATGGCCTGCCAAAAATGTGGCATCTGACAAAGCTCCACAGAAACAGGCTATGGCCAGAGCCTGATGTAATCAATACTGGTCGACCATAATGTTTCGGCCCCACTGCCACCTCCAACCATTTCTCATGTCAGGGAAGGGGCTGATGTTAACCCAATTAATCATGTATACTGATATGGCCTACTAGCATGGCAAATCTTGCTAACTTGAAGCATCTTGTGTCTATAACCATAGGTCTTAGATTTCAGCTGGGCTGGGACTTCTCATCAACCCTGAATGCCATGCTGTCAGGACAGTGCTGAAATCAAAGTTGTGCCGCATCATATTACTACTGTATTCTGGTCCTTGATCATGCCAGGGGAGGAGCTGGTGTTTCTCCAATTACTCACTAAAAGTTTCATAGTTCAGTGGTCAAGGTCTGTCCAATGGAATTTGTCACATGGCCCAAAGAGACTGCTGCTATGCTCTATTTCAGAGTGGAATAAGGCAATGGTGACTCACCACTGAGGTACTGACACCTATACCTCGAAGCTTTCCCTTGCAAATACTGCCCCAGCAGGTTTGATATGTATGCTGTTTGGCCACTTGCAATAGTTTGCAATGACACGTCACATTAGAGATTACAGAAGGAAAACCATATAATAATCGTATATTTACATGTGAGAAATTGAACATTCATTCGTAATTTTTACAACTAAAGTTAAATCTCAACCTAGCACCATTTATAAAAATTAATTCCAGAATGACTAAACACTAATGTAAAAAAGTGTAAAATAACATATATAATGTAGAAGTACCAATGTGTTTGCATGTATGACATAAAAGTCATAAAAGACTAATAAACTTGAACACACTGAGATTAAATCTTCTGTGGAACTAAAACTCAAAAAAATAAAATAAAACCATAAAAAAGTTGAAAGGCAAAAAAGAGACAAGGAAGAAATATTTTCACAATATAGACATATGGACTGATTCAGAATGCATATTGTAAGGAGCGAATATACTTAGTAGAAGAGCTTTAGGAAAGCAGGAAAGCCTCAAGGTTACTTTTCTGTGTATACTCTTTTTTGAATTTTGTAAAATACTAAATTTATTAACTATCCTAGTACAAGCCTGTACTGAACAACTTAAAAAGTACAAAACAGATTTGTGATTTCTAATATATTAATTCAAAGTATATGACTACATATAGTACATCCTATGAGCAAAGAGAGGTAAAAGGGAAAAAAGAAGACTGGTTGCGTCTAGTAATAAATATAGTAATAGAGATAATCTATATTATGGTATATCCTATACCACCGGTACCAGCCAAAATGCACAAAATAAAATTCAGATATGACTCAGGAGAGATGATAACGGGTAAGACCTCATAATATATCTCAAAGGCTATGGGAGAATCCATTCAACTCACTATGTAGTTTGTGTCTAGGATAGGACGTACTGTGTAGGCTTGTCCAAAAGAAAGAAGAACAGAACTTTACTTTTAGATTAATAATTATAAAATTATAGGATACCCATAAAAGTGGCTCACTGCTACTGTTATTTAAACTATCCAATTTTTAAAATCCAATGTTAAGGAATGACACTGAATCACATTTTTATAAGGTAGGCAAAATGTTCTTCCCTCATTATAAAAAGTGTGAACTGGTGGGCCCCCCCCCCCCCCACCTGAACTTTTAGAAAAGCAGCAATGAGAACACTTTGGCTTGGGCTCAACTAAGAAAGGCTTTTAATGGTGATTTCAGAATTAAAGAGCTCCACATTCAGGATTCATTAATCACATAACATCTCATTGTATAGAAAGCCTGACTAAGACACCCAAAAAACCAATCCATTCAGCATTAATACACATGTATTTTCTCCTAGAAATTTTCCTTAATATTAAACAAGAAATCCTAATACATTACCACAAGTCAAATGCCCACCTACACAGGTAAATACAAAGGTCAACTGAACCCACAGCTAAAACTGAATTGTGCAGGTTTTTAGTGAAATCATTGGTCACGTAATAAAAACAAAAGTCAACTGTTTACATATATGGTAAGCCTTCTAAGAAATGAAGCTCAAGAAGTGTTAGCCTTTGTTCTGTGCCATCTTGAAGATCCACATTTTATTTTTCAGAGAGTGTAACAGAGTGATAGAGTATATTAGCTACTATATGCAGTGTTTTGGTACTATTCATAAGTTTTCCCAAAGAGGTGATTTGGTTATGCATTAGAAGTCTCATATAAATGAAACACCTTATCAAATATTAACACAGAGGGAAGTGACACAAGATACAACATAGACAGTCAAGTTACCTCTTTGTATATTTAGGAATTATTTTCTCCTTCAAGGTATTTACACTAGGAAGCATAGTGTGTCCTGATTAATATTTCAGTAGTAAAGATTTGAGTGATCAGAACCTTGGCAAAACCTTAATTCAAAATTGTTAACACATACTTCCAGTGACAAGACTACGTGATTGAGTATTTATTATTATGAGGGAAAACAAGTACAGCCAGTCATCTTTGAAAAATGCCTCAACCACCACTTCTCAATATAGAAGGCTACAATTACATGTGGTCTATCATACAATTAATCCTATCTCAGTCCTCTGAAATTCCCTTACTTTCATTCATTAGAAGGGGATATAAAGACTTTATAGTGGCATTCAGGATTCCTATGAAACAGTATCTTAAATATTATGAAAATATTTTTTTTCTATACTACTGGCTTCAGAGTTTGTGGAAATGGAGAAAAGAACCAACTCAAATCATTCTAGAAATTGCCTTTAAGCATAATAATAAGTATCAAAAAGCTGGAAAGCCACTATTAAGGGCTGAATTGTATCTCCCCTTCCCCCCCACCCCCAACAAATTTATATGTTAAAGACCTAAATCTCAGTGCTGCAGAATATAACTGTATTTGGAGACAGGGTATTTAAAGAGCTTAAGTAAATTAAAATTAGGGTGGGCCCTAATCCAATCTGACTGGTGCTCTTATCAGAAGAGGAAATTTGGACAGGCACCTGCAGAGGAAAAACAATGTGAAAACACAGAGAGAAGGTGACCATCTACAAGCCAAGAAGAAAGGCCTGGAACAGATCCTTACCTCAAGGACTTCAGAAGGAACCACCCTGCTGACACCTAGATTTCAAACTTCCGGCCTCCAGAACAAGGAGAAAATAAATTTCTGCCATTTAAGCCACTCAGTCTGTAATACTTTTTTATGGCAGCCCCAGCAAATTAAATTTGGATTTTTTGTTCCCCATCTACATAAACCACTCCTCAGTGGAAATGGCAGAGGCTCTGGCACCCTGATCGTCCAGCTTCTCAGAAACCCTTCTTGTTGCTGCAGCAAGGCTTCAATAAATGGGTGGTAAGGACTTCTCCAAAGTGCCTTTTATAGAGTTAAACTCACAACATAGTTTATACCTTTTCCAACAAGTCAGATTAAAAAGGAAAAGGGAGGGGCGCCTGGGTGGCGCAGTCGGTTAAGCGTCCGACTTCAGCCAGGTCACGATCTCGCGGTCTGTGAGTTCGAGCCCCGCGTCAGGCTCTGGGCTGATGGCTCGGAGCCTGGAGCCTGTTTCCGATTCTGTGTCTCCCTCTCTCTCTGCCCCTCCCCCGTTCATGCTCTGTCTCTCTCTGTCCCAAAAATAAATAAAAAACGTTGAAAAAAAAAATTAAAAATAAAAAAAATAAAAAAAAAAATAAAAATAAAAAGGAAAAGGGAAGTGTGCTGTTAGAACCAGAAGCCATCTCTGTACCAGAGCCGTCATCTGACAGGTAAGTGCAACAGGGAGACTGAGGTGGCCAAATTACTTGAGGGGGTATGGTGGGTATCAGGACTGTGAGGCTGAAATTCTTCCTGCAGTTTACGCATCTGGTTGCTTCTTTATCCTGTTTCCAAGATACTTTCCACGTTCTTTGGCTTCGATATAGAGTTTAGACTGAGTCCTGCCCTTGTACCTACCACATGATTCCGTTTTTTTGTGTTTTTTTTATCCTGCTGGCAACTTTTTCTATCTTTTCATAAGTAGTACTCGGCTATTTGCAAAAGTCTTCTGAAGTATCATGTAGCTGCAAACTGCAGCTCTGGAAGTCCTTTCGTTATTTACTGCAACTAAACTGAGAACTGCAGAACCTAGCTCTGCCAATCTAGCAGCCCTCTGTACTTCAGCACATCTTTGGCTTGTAAAAGCAAACATTTTGTCTTCTAGAACTAGTTTTCTAAAGGCAGCTGTTCCATACTCAGTAACATTCCTGAGGTGCGGAGTATACACCAGGCCATCTTCCTCCCCCACATCCAGTCCCTCACTTAACTGCCTTACCTAGAAAGACCGTCTCCCTCAGTTCTCCAATAGATTGTTTGGTTTTGTTTTTAACAAAGAAGCGTCAAGCAGCAAAGCTTCAACAACCTAAGTAGGAGCAGTATGCAAGGTGATGGATGAGGTAAATGGGCATTACAAGGTGCTGAAGACTGCTTAACATCTACATGCATTATATATACTTGAAGGGACATATAAGGTAGAGACAGAAGAGGTTAAAAATGTAGCTTCATCTTCCCCTCTTCAGTTCATATCTCTAAGAAAGAATTTTTATTTACTCCCAGGGACTTAGTTGGCTGATAGGTAAAAATGCAGACATGGAGGGGCTGCGAATGCTCTTTATAGAGGAAAAAATATGAAGATATTGTAAGACTAGATTTGGGAGAGTATAGGAGGCAGGAGGGAATTAAGTAAGAAAGTGAAAGGTCATTTTTTAAATGAGTTTTAAGGAAAAGAGGCAAGTAATTCCTGCATAGTTTGTTAACTTTGAAGAGGATAGATGGGTAAAGACAAATTTTACTTTACTTAGTTTCAAACGAAGGACTTCCTCCTCTTCCACTGCTTCAAGAAACTTCATAAAGACTTGATTTTCAATGCTTTTAAAAAGAGACTTTGTATTTTTTTAATGTGACACTGAGCTGGCCTTATTAGGATGGGAACAAGAAAGTCTTAGATTTGAAGTATATTTGAAGGACTACCAGATGGGATTTTGGACGGATGGTAAAATTGTCCAACTCCACGTCAGATTAAAAATCATTACCCTAAAACAAAGCCACAAATTAACTTTTACCATAACCATTCAGGGGGTTGGGCACCAAACTTTCACTAGTTAGGAATTACTTTAAGGCATAAAGAAAGTGAATTCTAGCTGGGAATTCAGGGCTCAAGATTAGATTATCTACAGATTAAAAACCAGATTTAGGCAGCATTTCATCATTTCACTAAAAAGACATTTTCTTAGAGTTACAGGTTAAAAATTTATTTTAATCCAGCCTTCAAAGATATCAAATTGTTAGAGATGGTGTCTTTCCTGGTCCATAAGAAGAGGCCAGTGGTAGAAATACACTGATTCAGGGTTCATCTCTCTTTTTATTGGCTGTGATTGAAACCACTGGAGACTGGAATACTATGCTACAGTCATCCAGCTGACTTTGGGACCACTAGTAGAGGGTATTTACTACTATAAACTGGAAACATTAAGAAGGGACACCGCCAGGAATGGGAGAAAGGGCATTTGATTTACGGTTGGAATAAACCAAGTGCTCTAATAGTACTAGACTCCAGAGATTGAAAATATTGAAGATTAAGTAAGGATCTATAAAGTCTTGAATTTGGAGTTGGTAGTGAACTCAAAGTCACAAAGAACTACTTCTGTGGCAGTATTCAATCTATCTCTTTCTTCCACTCACCAAAAAAGCAACTCTACACCTCAGGGTGAAGATTTGCTGGCATTCTTAAGTCAAGTTAACATTCACATAATAAAGTAAAGGGAAAATAATCTACCTATATATTCAGACTTTGAGGTTCTTTTTAAAAATATCTATTTATTTATTTTGAGAAAGAGAGAGAGAGAGAGAGAGAGAGAGTTTGTGTGTGTGTGTGTGCATGCACAAGCAGGGGTAGAGGCAGAGGGAGAAAAGAGAGACTCTCAAGCAAGCTCTGTGCTATCAGCATAGAGCCCAAAGTGGGGCTCCATCCCACAAACCATCAGATAATGACCTGAGGCAAAATCAAGAGTCAGATGCTCAACCAACTGAGCCCCCCAGGCACACCCAGACTTTGAGATTGTTTAAATGGGTCCTCCAGCAGGTATGAAAGAATTAAAATAAAGAACTAGAAATGACAAGATCAGATTAGTGTAGGAGACATTTATATATCATATAGGTAAGGATTACTAAACAGATTTACACTTTACTACTAATAAGGAACAAATCTTAAGAGAAGGCAGTGATGAGTGTCAGGAAGAAGCTTGGGCTAGAGGTGATTCAGTCTCCTAAAACATGACCCCTAACTAACCAATCCCTGAGCTTCCTTTTGACCTTCCTTTAGTGAACTTAGTGATCTTTTCCCCCCCCTCTCCTGTACCTGAGCAACTGAATGTTCTTAAATGTCATATGGAATGAATTCGGTTATTATTTTCATTCAGGACCAATCATAAGTATACGTGCACACACATACACATGTGCATGCAGGTCCATACAAAACTGATAGCTTGTTCCATAATCTAATAATCTCCCTTCCGGGTATATATCAAAAAGAAATAAAATTATCTCAAAGAAATATCTTCACTCCCATGCTCACTGTGGCATTGTTCACATTATTCATACCCTCCCCACACTGGAATTTCATTCAGCCTTAAAAAAGAAGGAAATCTGTCATTTGTGACAACATGGATGAACCTGGAGGGCATCACGCTAAATGAAATAATTCAGGCACAGAAAAAAAAATACTGTATGATTATCACTTAATTTGAAAAAAAGTCAAAATCACAGAAGCAGAGAAAATGGTGGTTACCAGGGATGATGGGGAGGAGATGGCAATATTTGTGAAAGGGTACAAAGTTTCTGTTATATGAGTCAAGGTCTAGAGACCTAATTGATGGTACGCTGGTCATAGTTAATAATACTAGGTTGTATAGGTTGTATATTTGAAATTCACTAAAAGAAATCTTAAGTGTTCTTACCATACAAACACAAAAGCAACTATGTGAGGTGATGGATATCATAATTAGCTTGATTGTAGTAATCATTTCAACAATATATATATATATATATATATATGTTAAAATACTATATCATACATCTTAAATATGTACAATTTTATAAAAATAAATTAATTCAAGACCAAGTAAATTATTTCGTTAGGATTTGGTTTTCCTTAGTCTCTCTAGTCTGCCTCCTTCTGCATTAGGTTTACCCTTAGGTTCCACATGAAAGACAGTGGCAGCAACATTCAAGTCCAGTATAAAAGAGCAAATGTCTCCTCCAGAAATCCAGCAAAAATCTTACGGCACCACACTGGCTCTAAGTGAACGTATGTCTATCCCAGTATCAATGACCGTAGCTGGTGAACATCACAACTTTTAGGCATAGGTCACATACCCACCTCTGGAGCATGGGGTAAAGAAAACTCCATCAAATATACATCAACGGGGGCACCTGGAGAGCCCATTTGGTTAAGTGTCCAACTCTCGGTTTCAGCTTAGGTCATGATCTTGCGGTTTTTGTGTGTTCAAGCTCTGCACTGGGCTCCACGCTGACCGTGCAGAGCCTGCTTAGGATTCTTTCTCTCTCCCCCTCTCTCTGCACCTCCCTTGTTTGTGCTCTCTCTCTAAATAAATAAATAAGCTAAAAAAAAAAAATACATCAATGGAGGAGGAGGGTTTTCCAGAGGCACACTGAGGTGTAAGACAAAAAATGTAGCTGTGCATGCAATATTTGAAAATATATATACCAGAGGCAAAAATTGGAAAAAGATGTAAAAATCTTACGGTGGTAAGATTATAAATTGTTTTCTGCTCTATTTTCCAAAGTTTTTATATTAGAAAATTTTTAATTGTATTGTTTTATATAACTATACGTCAATCCTCATTATTTGCAAATTCCATATTTGTAATTTTTCCCACTCACTATAAATTATTTATAACCTCAAATATCAATATTTGCTGCGCCTTCACAGGCAATTCTCTGCCTTCTTGTCTCAGAAGAGACATGGTCTAGTTAGTGCCACATTTTCCCAATTACTGCACTTTTGTTGGTGATTTTATTGTTTAAAATGTCCCCCACACATACAGCTAGCATTCTTAAGTTCAAGAAGGCTGTGATGTACCTTAAGGAGAAAATCTGTGCTAGATAAGCTTTGTTTAGGCAAGAGTTATAGTGCTGTTGGCCATGAGCTCAATGTTAATGAATCAACAGTATAGATTAAATAAGGTGTCTTTAAACAGAAACACACAGAAAACAAGCTTCTGTAGTGATGATTAATGAAGATGTGGTGACCAGAGGCTTGCAGGAATTTAATTCTGCATTTCCTCTAGGAGCAATGATTCAGAATTTGCTAATTCAGTGTTCACAATGATGTAATAATAAAACATAATGACCATGAATGAGAATAGACTGAAGTATATATGTGTTTTAAATAAATATAATAAAATTACATTTTCAATATTATGAGTTTTATAAATGAATACAGGAAATAAATTCAAAGGACTAATATAAATGTAAAAAGACAAAATTAACAATATATAACAGTTATTTCTCAAAGATATTTTAGTAACATAACATAATCTATCCTTGAAATAAACATTCTAAAAAAATTTGATATTGATCTACATACATCAAAGTGGTGACTAGCTACAGAAAACTTTGAATAATATTAATTCATCAGATTTAATATTTTTCTTTGCATGTTGTTCATAATTATAGCTTATATATCAGATCTTCAATTAAAATCAATTATTGAAAATTCTGAAGAAATATTTTAATATGAAAACAAGTTTCCAAATAAACCATCAAAGTACAAATTTTCAATAAATTTCAACCTGCACTGTTTCTGCTAATTAAGTAGCCTTAAACACTTGTGTATCCAAAGTACTTGATTCAATTTATTTTGCTAAATTGTAACTTCTTGTTGCAAAAGTTAAATTGAAGAATGTTTCATGGATTTGTAAATTTTATAATTGCAAAGGTGAACAAGCAATGTACCAATAATGGCTACTTTTAGAGTTACCTTGGAAAATGAAGATCATTAGGGGTTAAATAATCTTACCAGGAATGTAATTATGATGCACATAAGAAATAATAAGCAATGGTCCTAGTTCAAGAACATTGCTTTCTATCCACAAAAACATACAGTCTTTTAGGGGAAAAATGGTATGTACTCTTCTGTAAATATATCAAAACGAACAGTACCTCAAATTTGGCATTAATTTGTTCCCTGATTCACTCATTCATTCATTTTTTTCAACAGGTATTTTAACCTCTCACATGCCACACAATAGTTCCAACTGCTGGGAAACAGCAGTGAATAAAAATAGACATAGTAAGCAGGAGTTAACATTCCAGTAAGAAGGGAAGTAGATAGTATATGCAAACAAAAAAATAAGATAATTTCAGATGTTGATAGATGCTAAAGGGAAAAAAGACAGGTTGGTATGATAGATGTATATGCTGAGGGAGATGAGGAGATGGTCAAGGAAGGTTTTACATGAAAAATGACATTTGAGCTGAAACTTGAAAACTGAAGACACCGCCCATAAAGAACCATGACAAGAAGAAAATTTGGGCCTATGTGAAGGACAAATATGACGCCAGTATGACTATAAGTGCAGGAAGATTTCCGGTACAAATCTATCAATTAGAAAAAAGTCAGAAAACCCAGTAGAAAAATAGCCAAAACACATAAACAGGTTCTTCACAAGAGTCAATCCATGTAACCAATAAATATGGCAAGGCCTCAAACTTGACAATCATAAAAGAAATACAAAGCAAAAGTACAATGAGAGGGGCACCTGGGTGGCTCAGTCAGTTAAACGTCTGACTCTTGGTTTCAGCTTGAGTCATGATCTCACGGTCTATAGGTTCGAGTCCTGTATCGGGCTCTGCCCTGAGTGTGCAGAGCCTGCTCAGGATTCTCTCTCTTTCTCTCTCTGTCCCTCCCCCAACTGAGTGCACGCACACGCTCTCTCTCTCTCTCTCTCAAAATAAATAAAATAAAACTTAAAAAAAAAAGTACAATGAGATACCACTATAAACTTATCAGCAAAGTCACTGTTAAAAGGACCGACGATGCCAAATGTTAGCAAGGATATAAACAAACTTGAACTCTCATACACAGCTGGTTGCATTGCCAACTGGTATGTCCACTGGCAACTTGCTTTTTACTATCTAGTAAATTTGAACATATGTACTTCTAGGTATTTATATGACACAAATATCTATAGCTAACACACACACACACATATATATCTCAGTAGATATGTTCAAGAGTATTTGTAGCCAAAAACAATAAACAACTAAAATATCTATAGGGGCGCCAGGGTGGCTCAGTTGGTTAAGTGTCCCACTTCGGTTCAGGTCACGATCTCAGTCTGTGCATTCGAGCCTGGCATCAGGCTCTGTGCTGACAGCTCAGAGCCTAGAGCCTGCTTTGGATTCTCCCTCTCTCTCTTCCCCCTGTCCCCCCGCCCCCCTGCTCACACTCTGTCTCTCTCAAAAATAAACATTAAAAAATTTTAAAATATCTTATAAAGTGTAGAAGAGAAAAATGAAATACAGTAAATTCACATTGTAGAATAGCGTATAGCAATAAAAATGAACAAACTCCTGCTACACAGACATGAGTGAATACCAAAAGAAGCCAGATAAAAAGATACATGTTACATGATTCCATTTAAATAAAGTTTTAAAACAAGCAGAACTAATTTGCAGTGTTAAAAGTTAAGATAGTAGTCAGCTTTGGATCAAAGGGATCTAGTGACTAAGAGTAGCCATTTGGTAGCTTCTTGGGGGCAAGCAATGTTCTTCAAGGGTCCTAACAACTGTGATAGATAATGAATGAGAGGAAGAGATTTCATCATTACCCAGAATATGGTTACTCAGGTGTACTTACTTTGTGAGCTATAATTTTCACACTTTTTTGTATATATGGAACAATTCAACAAAGTATGTATTTTAAAAATACATCATATTACAGTATAAATGATTTGAGGATAGAAATAATGTTTTAGTCTTGTGTAGAAATATGGCTCTAAGAAAAGTAGACTGATTGCATATGTTTTAGAGGTGAACCAGGTAGAACTCACGGATATATTTTGTGTAGGGAATAAGGGAAAGGTAGTGATCAAGACTGACTACTAAGTTTTCAGCCTAAGTAACGGAATCAAAGTTGGTGACCCTCATGTTTCCAGAAAGACAGAACACATGACTGTGTTAGATGTTGCTTAGGATTTCAGTAAGAAGAACAGAGATATATACATTGGATTTAAACATGGAAGTCATCAATGATCTATAAACATTAGGTTAGTGGTAGAGATGAAATCCTCATTGAAGCATGCTAAACTGTAATTATGAAGTGAGAAAGTGGAGAAAACAATTTTAGCCAACTTTAAGTAGGTTTCTGTTTTATTTTTAATATTTATTTATTTATTTTGAGAGAGAAACAGAAAGAAGCACAACACAGTCTCTGGCTGTCAGCACAGAGCCCGACGTCTCAATCTCACGAACCATGAGATCATAACCTGACCCAAAACCAAGAGTCAGACTCTTAATCGACTGAGACACCCAGGTGCCCCTGTTCTTGTATTTTGGTCTTTTTTTTTTTTCTTTCTGTGAATCAGGAGAACAGAAATGCAAAGAAAGAAAAGAGCAAGCTGGGAAGCGTTGTGAGATCAGAGCAAGTTATGACATATATATTATACAAATGGTTGAGAAAAGAGAGTCTGGTATAAAAATATAAGCTTGACTTATTTAATAATTTTGGTAGATTAGGCCTCATCTACAATGATTCACCTTTCCCCACCACCCCAAAACCAGAAGCCACTTTTTAAGAAAGCTCTTGATACATTACTTGTACAACAAAAAGTTAATTTTTCTATTAAGTTTTGCTACATGTAGGGGAGGAAGTTCCCATTTTTTCTCTTCATTTCTTTAGCTTTAACAGCTTTACTGAGATATTACTCACATACCAAAAAATTCACCCATTTAAAATGTACAATCATTGGGGCGCCTGGGTGGCGCAGTCGGTTAAGCATCCGACTTCAGCCAGGTCACGATCTCGCGGTCTGTGAGTTCGAGCCCCGCGTCAGGCTCTGGGCTGATGGCTCGGAGCCTGGAGCCTGTTTCCGATTCTGTGTCTCCCTCTCTCTCTGCCCCTCCCCCGTTCATGCTCTGTCTCTCTCTGTCCCAAAAATAAATTAAAAAAAAAAAAAAAAAACGTTGAAAAAAAAATTTTTAAAAATAAATAAATAAAAAAAATAATAATAAAATGTACAATCATTTCTTCTTATGTCCTGGGTTCCTTAATGATGCTCAAGTGTTATCTGGTACTAATAACATTCAGCATAAACTAAAAAATGTTTTGGAAACAAAACAGAGATACTTTCCTTCTAAACCTTTATTTCAATGATCAATTTTAATGTAAAATGCATTTATTGTAGAAAACAAGAATTCAGAAAAAAAAAAAACAGAAGAAAAACCATTTCCAATTGATATGCAGGGAAGAATGCATGGTAACATTCTGAGAAGTAAAATTTTTTGCTCTTAACTTTAGGAATCTTACTGTCATTCTATATCTGTGTGTTCTTCTGGATACGTGAGAAAACCCCTACATGTTTAAACTATTTTTCTGTCCAACTACTTGAGGCCAAGAACATTCTTACCAAATACAGGCTTGATCCCTGATTTCTTGCCCAGGAGCTGCTGATTCTTAGAGGAAATTATGTACTCATGTCTCCTGGTACCACTCTAAATGAAAAGATTCCATCTCAGAGGAGCCGTTAGCACATCTTCAAGGCTACCCTTTTTACGTATTCTTTCTCTTTCCTCCTGTATCCTCACTGTGATTATTCTAAACCTTTATAAATCTCACACCATCTTCCTCATTCTCGAAAAATAAACTTGCCTCCTATTTTACAAGGAAATCTCCATTACTTCTCAATACCTAAAATCTTATCTAAAACTCCTTACTTATTTGCTACAGTTTTAGATCCTGATTCTATTGTTGTTTGTTTTTGGTTCTGACACTTCTTGAGGGTTTGCCAAAGCCAGACTTAATGCTTAGGGAAAGACAAAAATCCCTCTCCTCAAGTAATGTTAAGTATCAAGTATTATAAGACAAACACAGGATGCTATGGAAGCAGATGTGGCACACTAACACTTTCAGGTACAGGGTATCAGGCCACTTAAGAGAGGTGATACCTAAACCAATCCGAAAAATGGTAAGTAGGGGTCAATGCTCTTTCCATGTGCCCCTAGCAGTCTTACTTCCTTTACATACCACTTAACACACTGTATTATAATTTATTTGATAAAGTCCTCTACAAGCAAGTGAAAATCCACTTAGGGCAAGGTTCCTATCTATCTTGTTAACCACTGTATCCTGGCATCTAAAAAAGTTCCTGCCAAAGAAAAGCACTGAATATTTGTATTATAAAATATTGGAAATGACAGTAACTTCAGAGTTAGAGTGCCCCGCCAGTGTTGATACTCAAAATATTTAAAAACCAGGATGGCTGTATCACCTGGATATCTTCTGTAGCTCTAGATTTAAATTCTGGCTGCATTTCTTGACATTTTTAAATTAAGGCAAGTCAGTTAAATGATCTGAACATCACTTTATCATCTGTATGTGTTGAGGATAATAATGCTTAAGTCATAGGACGGTTTTAATGACAAAATGAAACAGCATATAAAAAAACCGATTTCAGTGCCTGGTACACTAAAAACAATATAATAAATGTTTGATTTCCTTTCTACACTGCTTTTAAGTGAGTTAAATTTGTAGTTAGATAAGAAAATTAAAATATACAGAAACCAATGCAAAATGAGTATACTTATTTCATCTTTCCTTAATGATTTTTCTCAAGTGCTCAATTTAACAAATATTTAGTTTGCCTCTAAACTCTAAAATGCATTTATCCTTAATTTTCTCTGTGATGTAAATTTAACATTCACTGTTCACTCATTTACCTAATTAATAAAGTTGTGCCTATATGTCAACCTTAGATTATACTTAATGACTCAACAGAAACTTATTAAGAGCCTATTATCTGTGCAAATTTGTAATTTAGCTTTACTGTTCATGAACTAGTTTATGCAGATACTTCTGGATAGATTCTAGCTTAATAAATGCTCCTAGATGGGGCGCCTGAGTGGCTCAGTTGGTTAAGTGACCAAAGCTTGATTTTGGCTCAGGTCATGATCTCATGGTTCATGAGACCAAGCCCCAAGTCAGGCTCTGTGCTGACAGTGTGGAGCCTGCTTGGGATGCTATCCCTCTGCCCCTCCCCAACTCATGTGTGTGTGGTGTGTGTGTGGTGTGTGTGTGCATGTGTGTTCTGTCTCAAAATAAATACACTTTAAAAAAAATGCTCCAAGATGCTCAATAGATATTTTCTTTACTTTTTCTTTCATTTTAATAGTGAAGATAACTGATGAATTTCATCTCAAATCAGAAATCAAAGTTGAATGGAAAGAAACAGCTTATTGGTATAATCAAAAATTGGTATCATTTGCAGCAACTATGGTCTTCAGCTTTAAAATTTTTAAGGGAATAGTTCACAAATAGTAGAAATCTGATAAACTGTTCTAAATGCTAATTTCAAATGTTAGTAATCAATCTGTATGCTTTAAATCTATATTGGTTACAAATACCGCAGTTTATTCAGTATATGGAGACTTAAAAATAAAACAACAGACCCAACAAGGATAATTAAAATTAAGTTCTTCAGACAATCTGTCAAATACAATAGTGTTATAAATGGATTAGAATTATATCAGTAGATTGAACAAAGAGAGCATGAATTTCAGATTGGGAGTTATTTCTCCCTACATGTGCCCATTCTCAACTGACTTTTATCTAATCTATTTGCCATGGAAGTCACATAGTTGATTTGCTTAAAGGTAAAATTTTGTTCCACTAATGTTGTGGAATAACGATCTTCAATTAAGTTCACCATTTCCTTTAAATCACAAGACACAAGAATAGAATCTCAAGATAGTCTAATTAGAGAATTTCAACTTGTCATTCGAAATGATTTATACACTGTCATTGATGTTTCTCATTTTAGAAATAAGTGTCATAATTCTAATAAAGAGTGATGACTTTCTTATCTTGGGTGCTAGTGAGTAACTACATAATTATTGTTTCAAGAATCACTACACAAATATTGAGAAAATGAATCACCGAAGAGTTTTAAAATGAGAATGTGAAAATGGAAGTAATTTTAAATTACATAATGTAAAACTGAGAGCATGCTTCTTCAACATATCACACCAAAATCTGCAAAGTAAACATGACACACTAGGAATAGGAATAAGTTGGAATTCTTACCCTGGAAGGGAACACACTAAAGGTTTTTCTCAGTTTGTCCAATTCTCAATTTCTTTAGAGTGGGTGGGTCTTTTCTTCTTTTGGCCTCGGAGAAAACTTTGGGCCACCTTTCTGCACGATGAAACGGAGAAGACAAGGAGGCACATTAGTTTCATAAAAGACTTGCAAAATTCCCATATTCATCCTCCACCTTACATTTAGGGCCCTCATAGCCTCGCCATTATCTTTCTGGGAAGATTAATTCCCATTTCCACTGTGGACTCTTCTCCAATATATTCTGTGCTGAAGCTTCTTGGTGTCCATTCCTTTGGTAACATGTTCATACCTCATTTCTTTCAGAATATTTGTTGAAATCTTTTATCCATTGATGACTCCCCAACCCTTTCTTTTTCTGTTATGGGTATATTCTTATTTTTTTTATTGTAATCTTAATGGAAGGAAAAGACATAAATAAACCAGCCTGTAATCCTGAACAGAACTTGGAAATTTGCTTTCTTACCAATACATTATGAACATTTCCCATGTCATTTACTGCCTACATTATTTAAGCATAGGCGTGATTTTAGTTTTGAAGCCAAAGTTACATTTTTTACTCAATTATGTATTTACACAGTTCTAATGAAATTCAAAGTAAATATCACAGTATTTTTCCAATATTGGAATCACTAGATGATTTTTTTGTGTTTTGTTAGTGATTTAGAGACCTTCACTATCTATTTTTTCTTTTGTTGCCCGTGCTTTTGTGGTCATATAAAAAACTCATTGCCAAATCCAATGCCATGAAGGTTTCTCCTGTTTTTCTCTAAGACTGTATAGTGTTAGCTCTCACATTTAAGTTTTTGATCCATTTTTACTTAATTTTTGTATATGGTGGGAGGTAAGGGTCCAACTTCATTGTTTTCAACACCAATGGCTGAAAAAACTGCCATTTCCACATTGAATGGTCTTGGCATCTTTCTTGAAAATCATCTGACCATTTATATGAGGGTTTTGGGGGGCTCTCTATTCTATTGATTTATATGTATGTCTTTAGGTCAGTAATATACTGTTTTGATTCTGTAGCTCTGTAACATGTTTTGAAACCAGCAATGTGAAACCTCTAGTTTGTTACACTTTCTCAAGATTGATTTGGCTATTCAGGGATTCCCTTGAATCCCTTGGATTCCATATTAATTTTAAGATGAATATTTTCCATTTGCTTGATAATAGTCATCCTAGTGGGTATGACAGTAATAATTTTAATTCCAATCATCTATTTCCTTAATATATATTTTTTTCCATTCTATCAGTTAGTGAAGGAGTTAAGTTAAAAATCTGCCAGTATTGTGTGTTTATCTCTTAGTTCTGTCTAGCTATGCTTCATATATTGTGAAGGTGTTTTATTAGATACACACAAACCATTTATCTTCTGGTGGAAATACTTTTTTTTTTCCTGAAAGTCTGCTTTGTCTCACATTAATATATCAAGCTACTTTCTACTTTAGCTTAGCTTACTCATGATCAATATTTTTTCATCCTTTGCTATTTTCCACAGATCACTTATAATCAGCATTTTTCTTAATCCAATATGACAGTCTTTGTTCTGAGTACTCTACATACATTTAATATAATACTGATATATTTGGTTTTAAATATATCATCCTTCAGTGTGTAAAGCAGTAAAATGAATGTCTCCTAAGTCTATTTTTCCTAAATCTTTTCATTAAAATATCACTAGAAGAAGTAATCAAAATTATTAACATTATGTATTATCAATATTTAAAATTTTTATTATTTTCTCAGCAAAAAATTTGAGACTGATATAATTTAGGTCATGTGGGGAAAAAGCATACTTTCTCTAACTCTTAACTAAAGGACCATTTCATAAACATAGTATGTATGTACATATGTGTGTGTGTGCATATATATATATATAGCATATACACATATACACACAGACACAAAAACATATCTGCCTTGATATTTTATAGTTGATCATTTCTTTATTGCTCTACACTTCTCTTCTGAAAAAAATGAATAAACCTGCCTCACAGTTTTGTAAAGATGAAAGATGGGGCGCCTGGGTGGATCCATCGGTTAAGCGTCCAACTTTAGCTCAGGTCATGATCTCACAGCTTGTGAGTTTGAGCTCCAAGTCGGGCTCTGTGCTGACAGCTCAGAGCCTGAAGCCTGATTCGGATTCTAGGTCTCCCTCTCTCTCTCTCTGCCCCTCCCCTACTCATGCTCTCTCTGTCTCTTTCAAAAATAAAACATTACAATAATTTTTTTAAAAGATGCAAGATAATTATGATCTTATAAAGATTCTTGTTGACTTTTAGAAACGATGGATTATGGAATATTCTGCTAATTCACTTAATATCAAGACGCAAAGATTTTTTTTCCCTAGGCTTCTTCCTCTTTTCCTCAATCCAGGACATTATTTTCACCCTAAATCAAAGATATCCATATGCATATTTTTTAAAGTAAGTTTGCTCTATCTGGAAAGCTGTAGTTGTCTTCTGCCTAGCTGCATAGACAAAAAAAACTTTTTTATTCTCTTAAGACTCTTTAGACTATGTTTGATAACTTAAAAAAATATATTGACCAAAATATTAAATATTCCAACTTAGTGAATGATATATTCAATGTCAAGAAATAATTACATTTTTCATGAATATAAATGTTATTGGTAATTTCAATCGTATTTCTGTTGCTAATAAATTCCCAAGTGAAAACACAAGATTTGGTGTAAATGTAGTCATTTCATTTCCATTTTCACCTAAACAGTATTAAAAATCAAAATGAAAAATAGTAAAAGGATCATCTGGCTTCTAAAACTCTTCATTTTGAGCAATCACCTCAGTCACTAAGCTCAACATATCAATGATTTTCTCAACATATTTTCTCAATAAGTTATTTCCAGGTAGTTCTAGTACTGCCTTATCTCTGATCCTTAAACTTCTATATTAGCTAACAAAGGTATTTGAAACATATCAGTTCATTTAAGATAATAAATACATCAAACTGTCTTGTCAGAGAAAAAAACAACCAAAAACTTCTTTAAGTTGAAAATTTGGATTATTCCAGAAAAAGTACTGGTAGGATGGGATAAGGCAAGAACTTTTCTTATCATGCCTGGAAATAATGTATGGCAATGCAATTCATTATAATTTAGAAGAATAATTAAGAATTTTGATATTAGTTTAGGATGATCTTTGGAGAAAAAAGTTTTTTTTTAATTTTTTTTTTTTTATTTCAGCCACAAAGGGCTTTGATTACTACTAAGGAACACTCGGTATCAAAATAATATCTTTCTGTCACATACTCTAAAAAAAATTACGATGCAATAATATAAAAAAAATTGTGACTCACTATGATGATATCCATTATCTGGACATACAGGATCCTCTTCTAAATGTGATTTCGTTTTAAGACAAAATAATGTAAGAAGAGTCATAATTCTCAAACTGATGGAGAATCTTTCCAGGGTTCCCCAAGTAAGTGAGAATTTTTAAATTAAAAAAATATATCAATGATAAAATAAAAAAGTATATATATAAGATCACAGCCAGGTCAACTCAATGAAAACTGTATATAAATGAACAAAGATACCAAATTTCATTGCCTGAGTTGGCAATGTTTATAAGAGCTGGTGGAAAAACAGGCTGGGCTAGTTTTAGAATGGCTTTTTAAAACATGCTAAGGAGTCATTTCAGGAGTTTGAGAGGAGAACTGTAATGGCAACATTTACATTTTCAAAAGATCATTTTAGATATCAATATAAAGAATAAGTTGGAAGCCGAAAGACAAAAACTAATTAGAAAAAACTATTATGATAGTTATATTAGTATAACTATTATAGTCATACTATATAGTATATTATATACTATAGTATAATATATACAGTATATTATATAACATATACGACATAATACATAATAGTTATATATTATATAGAACAAATTATGTTATAAATTATATATTATACATAAACTATGTAATATATATAGTACATATTATATATATTATATAATAGTTCTATTATAATAGAAAACTGTAGCACAGCAAGGATTATGAATTAGGATTTGAAAGATAGCTAAGAAGTAGGATCCATAAAACCAGGTGAACAGATTGGCTATGGGATGGGAGGGAGGAGTTTTTTAAAGCCAGAGGGGATTATTATAAAATGACTATAGAGGGGCGCCCAGGTGGCTCACTTGGCTGAGTGTCCAACTCTTGATTTTGGCTCAGGTCATAATTGCCTGATTCGTGGGATAGAGCTCAGCATCAGGCTCCAAGTGCAGAGCCTGCTTGGAATCCTCTCTCTCTGCCCCTTCTCTGTGTGTTCATGTGCTCTCTTGCTCTCTCTCTCCCTCTCAAAATAAATAAATAAACTTAAAAAAATATAGGGGCACCTGGGTGGCTCAGTCAGTTGAGTGTCTGACTCTTGATTTCTGCTCAGGTCATGATCCCAGGATTGTGGGATTGAGCTCCACATCGAGCTCTGCACTGAGTGTGGATCCTGCTTGAGATTCTCTCTTTCTCCCTCGGCCCCTCCCCTGTTCACACTCTCTTTCTAAAATAAAAATTTTAAAAATAGAAAAAAAGTTAAAGACTGTAGAGAAAATGATTAATATTAGTGAATTAAAATCACATCTTTTTTTGTACTTTTAAGAATCAACTATACATAGGCAATTTAAAAATCTACACTAGGAAATTATGTCTTTAACTTTGCAACTACTATAAATTCAACAATTTTACTATATAATCTGAGTTGTGCAATGAATTTGGAAAATTTCCCTCTCCTTTGCTATATAATCTTTTTAAACAATCTACCTTAATTTCTTTCTCCAGATCCTACAGAAGCTTAAAGTCATTCTTTCATTGTTGTTTATTTGGTAGCTTTATAAAATGTCTTTTCTCTGACAAACTGACTTTGTCTTCTTGGTTTTTACAGTGCAGATGTCAAAGTCTCAGAATTATTTCTTCTCTCCTCATTCTAAATAGGAAAAAAAGTTTTCATAGGCACATATAGAAACTGTCACAAAAAATTAATGGGACGGAATTGCTGGTCTTAATCCACATGACTGATAGCCCTGTGATAGCTTTTACGTCCTTATACATCTAAATAGTCATTTTGGGGGTGCCTGGGTGGCTCAGTAGGTTAAGCGTCTCACTCTTGATCTCATCTCAGGTCTTGATCTCAGGGTCATGAATTCAAGCCTTGCGTTGGGCTCTGTGCTAGGAAAAGGCATTTTGCCTGTTTGATCTCAGTATCTAAAACAATGTCTGGCACATGGTAGGTGCTAAATAAATATTTGTTAATTACGGAATTAATGAATTCATATCTCAAATAGCAAGAGTATAACTGTCAAGCCTCAGAGGAGAGTTGCTCTTACTTCATTTAATAAGAGTATAGGATTCCCTCTGTTGGATGTTTTTTCTTTCTCTGCGCAATCCTACCACATTCTGGATTCTCTGTTGATGTCCTCATATTTATTCTCCCTACTTTAGGGCTGTTCAGGTTTATCAAATTTTTCTTCACCTACATGTTTCCAAAAGAAAATCACTGCGCTTAGTTACTGTGCATATAATTATGACACTCACATTTTTATTTTTTTAAAAAACGAAAGCTCTGTCAGAAGCTAACTCCGATTGAATACAAAGCATTTCAAGTCAAAAAATTATGAAGCACAGATTGTATGTCCAGAGCAAGGTTAGCTGCTAGAGACAGTAGTATCTCTTTTATAAATGGAATGTAAATGGCATAGTAATCTGAAATCCACTAACATTCATCCCATTGAAAAGGACACGAACAAGCTCTCCTTTCACAGATGGGAACTTGATCATCATTCTTTCTCTCCTTGAATTCATATTTTTATCTCACTTCTCCCACATAACTTTATCCTAACATTTTAGTGTTTGAAAATATTTTAAACTGACCATCCTATTACATTTTCCTGTAACAACAGCAAAAAAAAAAAAAATATATATATATATATATATATATTTATTTTTAAATCCTCAGAACATAAGTTCCAAAAATTTTCTTTAGTATTGTGTTATCATTAAATTATTAGACTACTAATGATCAAATAACAAACATATTACAAATCATGATCATTATAAAATATCAAGTCAGTTCTTACCGGAAATGCATCTCATAAAGAAATAGATAGGGCCTTCTCTCCCAACCCCCACTTAGATCATGTATCCAGGATTGATGCTATTTATTGCTAGGAAAGTAATACTTTCTTCAATACTATTTATTGAAAGAAACAGTTTGCGTTAATTCTGTTCTTCTATTTTGTATTCTTCTATACTAAGTATTTGGGAGTAGAAGGATTTCTGGTTATAACAACCATTCTTTTGAACCACTAAGCCATGTATCAAAAATCACATAGAGGTATCTCATCAAAAATTATTTCTAATAAGCTGACAATTCAATTGAGTCCTATAATACTTTCGAAGGCCTTTGGAAATTGCCACTCTTGTAAAAGAATTAGTTACCCAGCCATTAGAATCACTCACTTTCTTAACAGATTTGGGTCAGGTTAAAGGTATTGCTTTATTTGTAGAGTGGGAGAGGGACATGACCAAAGAAGAAGGGGGAAAGGTGTCAGATTTAGGCACACTCTAAGGCAAATCAATTTTACAGAAGAAAACATACAAGTGGACTACCTGAGAATTAGTACCCTTAAACTATACTTTATGTAAAGGGTATGTATGGAAACCCTCCATGTACCTTGCAAAGTGAAAGGTTAGGGATTTGAAGAGGTTGCTTCAGGATACACACACATTTGGGTACAGTGTAACAAGTCATGACTTAAGTAGTTCACATCCTTTTGTGTAGGTTACCTGTTTTTCCCCCACCTTGGGTGTGTGTGTGATGATGTATGGGAGAAAATCATTTTAATATAAAAATAACTTTGTTAATAAAAACCCATCTTTTTCATAATTATAGTAACAACGTATGTATTTTAAATAAAAATTGGCTCTCATCAAATTGACTTTAAAATAATTAGCTAAGTCATTTTCTCTTTACTCAGAAAAGATAAAAATGCATTTCCCTTTTCAACAAGTCTCAAATTATTCTAAATTGTGAATGGAAGTTGAAAAATAGAGATCATTGACATATCTACAAATTAGAAACCAGATAATCACTTTATTTCTGATGATTTGGGGTGCCTCAGCCAATTTTATTAACATTCCTCAAAACTCTGCTATCCAAGACAAACTGTTTGGTGGTCTTTTAAGTTTGTAAAGACATTACCGAGGCAATCAAAAACTAAATGACTCATGTCCAAAATATTAAAAACACTGCTCTCTTCCAGACCGATAAATTGAAGCCAGTGGACTTTTTTTAAAAAATTACATTTAGATTTTAACCTATTTTAAAGATAGGATGTAATTTTAAGCTTCGTGTGGTGTTTATTCACAACAGCTGTTAATTTTCGCTTAAATCAAAAAGAGAAGGTTATCAACAAAAACCTATTTTAAAGTTAACCCTTGAGGGGCGCCTGGGTGGCTCAGTCGGTTGGGCTTCCGACTTAGGCTCGGGTCATGATCCCACGCTTCGTGGGTTCGAGCCCTGTGTTGGGCTCTGTGCTGACAGCTCAGAGCCTGGAGCCTGCCTCGGATTCTGTGTCCTCCCTCTCTCTCTCTCTGTCTCCCCCCCCCCCTCCAAAAAAAAAAGTTAGCCCTTGAGTCGAACCCATCCTTTGATCAGAGATGACAGGTGCGGTGATGAATCAAAACGGTATGTAAAAACATCTTCTAACCTTAACCAATATTTCAGCCTTCAGTTGACAAAATACTAAGTAAGAGGGTGGCGAAGGGCGTCATTGTTGCTAATTGGCGGTTAATGAGGATAAATTGCCTACATTTACCGTTTTCTCCTTTATTTTTTTTAAGGCAGAAATAGCCGCAGAGCTTGAGGGGATCCACCTGACTGCGACCTCCAAGGACAGTAACGAATTCAACAACTCGCGACTCCGCAGCTCAGGGATTATCATCTAGAAACGACCAAAGGCCGTAGCAACTCTAGGGCAGCCGGGTACAATTCCCAAATCCCAAAGCTTGGCACTAAACTCAAAAAATTAGATTTTTTTTTTTTTAAGAGCAGTGTTCTGAAGAACTATGGGACCATGAGTAATTCGCCGAGCTTGTGTTTCAAACGATAGCCTGAAAATTCGCAGCAGCGCCCAGGAAACGGAGATGGGGAGCTCTGCACAGCTTCCTGCCGCCCCCCTCGTCCCGAAAGCATCGTTACAGGTTTTCAACTCCCAGCCACAGCGAGGCGAGAGCTTTGTTAACCTTTAACGGCGCTGAGAGGACCCAACACGCACCACAAACGCTCGGGGACCCCCAAGCGGTCGCTGAGTGAAAAGAAGTCGCTGGAGGACTGCTGAAAAACAAGCCACCGACTCGACCGCCACAGCGGCGGGTAACGGCCCTTACCCAACTCCAGCTCCGCCTTCGCCTCCGCCTCCGCCTCCGCCTCCTAGCGCCGCCGCGGCCCCGCCCCGCCGCGGAGGCTCACGGGACACGTAGTACGCCGCGCCCACATCCTCCTTCCCCCACCCCTCAAAGCTGTGCCTTCTGGAATGCCCTGTCAGCTCCCTTCGGCCTGACTTCCGGTTTGCTCGCGCGGCCCTGGCGTCTAGCCTGAGAACAGCTGGGGCCCTACTTCCGGCGGTGCGCTGCTTCCAGCCCCCCCTGTACAGCGCTTCCCCTGCGCGGAACGCGAGGCGGCTGTCGGTCGGCGGACGCTGACGAGGCGGGTGCCGGCGGGCCCGGGTCTCGCGCGCGTGTTGCTGGGTAACGGGCCTTCTGCCGGGCCGGCTCGGCCTCTTGTGCCTAGCGTTGGCCCTCCTTCCAGAACTTCCCGGGCCCCAGCCGACGGGCCGGGCTGCGCCCACTGCGGGGCAGCCGAGGCTAAAGAAATGGGAATCCTTCCGCGGCGTTCCCGCAGCGGCTGCCTTCTCTGGGGAAGCGGCGGTGTCTTCGAGGAAACCGGAAGCCCGCGGTGACCTCTGGCGACCCGGTTTGTTTTCGGTCCGTTTCCAAACACTGGGGAATCGAAACTCGGCGGCCCTGGGGGCGGCCCTACGGAGCCTGTCTTCGGGGTGAGTGACTCGATTCGACCGGGCTAAGGGTGCGGGCAGTGTCGGGATCAACCTCCGCTGCTGTTGGTGCTCGGAAGAGACACGTCATTTTCTTCCCAAACCCTTGCCCTCTCCTTTTTGACTAGGGAGCGGCCCGCCCCTGGGCATCCCTAACTCCTGTTTGATTTGCACGCTAGCTCTTCCAAGCCTTCCGTCCTCCGTCACTTTATTTCCCCCTTTGGCTTATTTTCTTTTCATATTCTGAATTAATGGAGCGCCTTTAGTTTCATTTCATTCATTGAAATTGCATTTCTATCGGAAACGGAAGAAGGCTGTGTAGCTAGGACGCTACTGCCTGGGGCATCCAAGCAGTGGGGTTGACTGTTAACGAGGCTAACAGTAGGTAATTCGTCGTTTCTCCAGCGTCTGACCTGTGTGTTTGGCATGAGTTTTCGATCATTTGTTGAGTTACTACTACATGCACGGTAGGTGGACTGTCGTTTCCTACAAACAAGGAACTTATATACTCAAAAGCGAGGTGAAGTGTTAACGAAAACTGTGATACGAGTGTGTTGTTGGAGATAGGCTAAGATGATCAAAGGTAGTGACGTTTTTTGGTTTTTTTTTTTTAATTTTTTTTTTAACGTTTATTTATTTTTGAGACAGAGAGATAGAGCATGAACGGGGGAGGGTCAGAGAGAGGGAGACACAGAATCTGAAACAGGCTCCAGGCTCTGAGCTGCGAGCACAGAGCCCGACGCGGGGCTCGAACTCACGGACCGCGAGATCAGGACCTGAGCCGAAGTCGGCCGCTTAACCGACTGAGCCACCCAGGCGCCCCAAGGTAGTGACGTTTTAGGATGGAAATAGACCCGTGCCTCTCAAACATAGGAAACATTTTCTTTTTTACTATGGAATTTTGAATTGGGTTGCTCGAGATCTCAGTATGTAATTTAAGTTCTAGTTTTCTAAACGTGCCATATCTAATTTCCCAACCTATTGTGCTCGCTCCCTCCTTCATCTGTAAGTTAGGAATGATAATCCCTCACGGGGTCATTAGAAAATTTTAATGCGATATTATTTATTAAATGGGAAGTTGTTTACACACGTAAGGTTTTAGTATTAAAGAGGGAGTATGGTGTAATGGGAAATGCACTGGATTAAGTCAGAACAGTAATTGAGGATCTGAGTGCTGAATTTTCCACTTAATCGCTTGACACTGGTTGGGGGACCAAATCTCTTCTTCATTTTTCCTATCTCCTAAATGAGAGTTATGTTTACTTTTCACCGCACCGACGCATAGTTTCTAAGAGTTTTGCTGGCTCTGGAATCAACTGGCTGGTTTTCATTCCTTGGCTTCCCCACTTTCTAACATTTGCCTCTTAGTCAATCCACCTGTGATAACAGGAAATTCTTGCCCACATGAGAGGTCTTCTGCAGATTTAACGAATCGTCATGAAGAACAGAAAGGTAGTTCCCCTAAAAGCTGCCTGACCTACCGTAAACCATCGGTAAATATTGTCAACACAACATTTTCATGATTATATGAAATGTGATGAGATTTTTCTTAATCCATGAAGTAATAAACCCAATGTAGTTTACTTTTTTCTCTTGTGGTATTTATATTCTGGTTATAGTTCTGTTGTCGCTATTGGAGAGTAATTACTGCTATACTAATAACACTTGATGTATGTAAGTGCTCAGTTCCATTGAGATATGTTACTTTATGAAAAGAATAAAAAGCAGATTGCCTTTTGTACTTATGCTAACCCTGAGGAAGTCTTATGATTCCCTAGTCATAAGTGTTACTTCTGGACTGTTGCAGTTTAGTGACACTCAGTGAGGGTTATAGAAACGAAAACGGAGTTGTTTATATTGTATGTCCGATGCTGAGTATATTTGGGGCACTTACTGAATTGTAGGACATTTGAGTGCTGAGATCCATAGAGTGACAGTCTCTTGAAAAAAGGCACTTGATTATCTCTTCTTTGTAAACTAGGTAGGCCATTCCTGCGCCTAATTATTTGATTAAAAATAGGGAACGAGGAGTAAGCGTTGATCCGTTTGCCTCCATCAGACTTCATCTTTGCCCCATCGTGTCTTGACTGATCCTATGAAGTGGGTTAGGGATAATTTAGCTTTTCAGAAGTAGAAGGATGATGGAAACAGGAGGCTCAGTTCAGGAGGCAACGTAGAATAGAGGAAAAGAGGTAAATAGTTCTTGATTCCAACCCTAGCTCTGTCGCTACCACCAGTCCGACTACAGGGAAATGAGCCTCACCTCTTTAGAGCTTAAGTTTCTTTATCTGTGGTGGTGATAACAACTTTCTAGCCAAGATTGGTGTGGATTTGAGGTAAGGTTTGTGCTATACCAGTTAGTCAGTTTCTGGAGAAAATGTGCATTCTTTCTGTCTGTTGAGGTTGCCATTTTATATCTGCATTAAATTTTGCCTTCACAATTTCGGAAGGTGGGATCTTAATGATGTAGTTCAACCCTGTCATTTTATTGGTGGGAAAATTTAGATTGAGAGAGGTAAACCTGTCAGTAATCAAGGTGGCAGATTGTAGACTAGAGTCTGGGTTTCTGAATCTCTAGTCAGTGTTCTTTCTACCCCTGAGCTCTGCCTTTTCCAGATTCTTATTAGAAAAAATCCGAATCCATGTTGTATCGTCTCTCAGAATGTTGTATTAAGAGCACAGATTTAGCAGAAAGTTTATATGGGTTCACATCCCAGCTTTGCCACTGATTACTTATGTAGCTGTAAGTAAGGTATTTAATTTTTTTAAGACCTTGGCTATAAATTAGGTTAAGAGTTCCTTCCTAAGAAGCTGGAAAATGCCTGTGGAAGCACTAGTGCCTGGCATATGGTAAGCGATGGATATGGTAAATACCATGATGATGAAATAGGACAGGATAATCCTATGTTTTCCTAGTTAAAAAAAAAAAAAAAAAAAAAAAAAAAAAAGACCTGTCTGGTGTCAGAAGATACTTCTGTGTTTTCTAGCATCTCACAACCCCGTATGTATAGCATGTCTCACCTTGGGCTCTTAATGTTGATTGTAGTAAAGATTGCAATTTAGGATTTTCTAGAATAATTCTTACAGTGTTTGAATGTTTTTTTCTTGGTCTCTCCCTTAGCCTCAGGAACTACTCTTGCTACTTTTTACCCACCTTATATGGCAAATACGTTGCTCTTTCTCCATTATCATTGCAATATTGTGATTTATAAGAAACGTATATTTGATCATTTAGATAGCCAAAATATGTTTCTCATATGTATTTGGCTTTTGTCCACAGTTCTTGGCCCACAGCTCCCCAAACCCTTGGAATTTTCTGAGGGTAAGAGGTATGGGATCATCTTTTGTCCTATTTGGTCACTTAACAACCTCTTTTACTGAAATTGCTTCAGAGCCATGAAGGTGAAATGGGTGTCTTCTTATTCATAACCAGTCCCTGTTTACTGAAACTATGTTTATGGTAATGACATGACTTTGGACAGCAACTAAGGATGGGGCTGATTGCCAAGGAAACCAACCATGTAATTAGAGGGTTGGAGCTTTCAGTCCCACCAAGGTTGGTAGAGGGAAGGAGCTGAAAGTTGGATCGATTGCCAGTGGCTTAATCATTTCTGTGTAAGGAAGCCTTTGTGAAAACCTAAAGAGGAGAGGGTTCAGAGAGCTCCCAGAACTTTTTCACATGCCACTGTGCCAGCCTCAAACTCCAGGAGGACAGAGCTGCTTTGTTCAGGACCTGTGTATCTGTGTGGTCGGAAGCACAGGTAACAACCTAGGCTTACAATTAGCATCCAAAGTGAGGGCAGTCTTGTGGCACCAAGCCCTTTACCTGTGGAATACGTTACTGTCTCTGGGTAGATCATTTCAAAATGGAGTTGAATTGTAGAGAGCTTTGCTTATTGATAGTGTAGAATCATCTGCCCCTCATGTTGGGATTGGCTGACGAGAACACGTTTTAATCATTCTTGGGAATTTCATTGTTCTCAGCAATAACTGTTAACATCTTTCACCGTAACCCTTTTTAATTCTCTTTTAATGTGTACTTTTCTTATGTAAACATCTAAGAAGAGTCAGTTTAATTCCAAATATATAAAATATTGGCATTATATATTTCCTATAGGTAAATCTATCTGATTCTCCTATACTATTGTGACGAGAGAGATAATGAAGTTGCTTTCTATAATTTTAAAAACAAAATCTCCATGCAAAAGTTAGGTGTTGTTTAACAATTGATAATATAAAACTAACCATGCCCACAATTGTTTAATAATACTAGTTACAGTTGGAATTCTATGAATCGCATAATAGCCACTTTGTAGAGTAATGACTCTCAAATTGGATAGGGACTTAAAATCATATGGGATGATTATTGAAAGTTCAGTTTGACATTTTCATCCCAGATATGTATCTATATCTACATGTAGATATAGATACAGATATGTCTATAGATGTATATATATGTATATCTATATATACTGACTTGCATAGATCTGCAGTGCAGTCTAGCAGTCAGTATTTTTGTTTATTGTTTTCCATTATCATTTTATTTATTTACTGAAATATAGTTAACATATAATGTTATATTAGTTTCAGGTGTAAAATATACTGATTTAACAACTGTATATATTATGCTATGCTCATCCCTACCCCTCTGGCAACCATTAGTTCTCTGTATTTATGGGCCATTTCTGCTTTTGTTCTTTTGTTTTTTAGATTGTACATCTAAGTAAAATCATATAAGATTTGTCTTTGACTTATTTCATTAGCATGATGCCCTGTAGGTCTATCCCTGTTGTCACAAATGGCAAGATCACATTCTTTTTTACGGCTAATGTTCCATTGTGTGTGTATGTGTGTACCGTATCTTCATTATCCATTTATCTATCAATGGACACTTAGGTTGTCTCCATATCTTGGCTGTTGTAAATGCTACAGTAAACATAGGGGTGCATATATCATTTCAAATTAATGTTTCCATTTTTGGGGGGAATTACGGAGTGATACGGTTTTTCTATTTTTAAATGGTTTTTTTCTATTCCATTCTATTCCAGAATATGTGTTTTTCTATTCCATCATGTTTTCCACAGTGACTGTACCAATTTACATTTCCACTAGGGAATGCACTAGGGCCTCTTTTTCTGTGCATCTTTGCCAACACTTAATATTTTTTGTGTTTTTGATAGTAGCTATTCTGACAGTTGTAAGGTTCTATATCCTTGTGGTTTTGATTTGCATTTCCCTGATGGTTAGTGATATTGAGCATCTTTTAATGTATCTGTTGGCCGTCTGTATGTCTTCTTTGGATAGATGTCTATTCAGGTCCTCTCCCCATTTTTTGGTCATATTGGGATTTTTTTAGTGTTATATAAGTTTTTATATTATCAATATTAACCCCTTATCAATACGCCGTATGCAAATCTCTTCTCCCATTTGGTAGATTGCCTTTGTGTTTTGTTGATGGTTTCCTTTGCCATGTGAGTTTGTTTATTTTGGTGTAGCCCCAATAGTTTATTTTTGCTTTTGTTTCCCTTTCCTGAGGAGACATGTCTAGAAAAATGTTGCTAAGTCTAATGACAAAGAGATTACTGCCTAGATTTTCTTCTAATTTTATGGTTTCAGGTCTCACATTTAGGTCTTTAATGCATTTTGAGTGTATTTTTGTATATGGTGTAAGAGTGTGGTGCAGTTTCATTCTTTTGCATGTAGCTGTCTAATTTTCTCAATACCAGTTGTTGAGGAGACTGTCTTTTTCCCCGTTGCCTAATCTTGTCTCCATTGTCATAGATTAATTGACCATGTCAGCATGGGTTTATTTCTGAGCTCTCTATTCTGTGTCTGTTTATGTGCCACTACCATACTATTTTGATTACTGTAGCTTTGTAGTATATCTTGAAATCTGGAATTGTAGTATATCCAGCTTTGTTCTTCTTTCTCAAGACTGCTTTGGATATCCAGGGTCTTTTATGATTCCATACAAATTTTAGTATCATTTGTTCTAGTTTTGTGAAAAATGCTGTTGGTATTTTGACTGGGATTGTATTAAATCTGTAGATTGCTTTGTGTATAGGATGTACATTTTAACAGTACTCTTCTAACCCAAAAGTATGGGATATGTTTCATTTGTGTTGTCTTCAATTTCTTTCATTGTTTTATAGTTTTCACTGTACAGATCTTTCACTTCCTTGGTTAAGTTTATTGTTAGGTATTTTGTTCTTTTTGGTTCAATTGTAAATGGAACTGTTTTAATTTCTCTTTCTGCTACTTTTTTATTAGTGTATAAAAACAACAGATTTCTGTATATTAATTTTGTAAACAACTTTACTGAACTTGTTTATTCTAATTTTGGTGGAGTCTTCAGGTTTTTTTTGTTTTTTTTTTTTTATGTCTAGTGCCATGTCATCTGTAAATAATGACAGTTTTACTTCTTACCAGTTTGGATGCCCTTTATTTCTTTTTCTTGTTTGTTTACTAGAACTTCCTAGGCTAGGACCTTCCAGTACTATGTTGATTAAAAGTGGTGAGAACAGACACTCTTGTCTTGTTCCTGATCTTGGAAGAAAAGCTCTCAGGTTTTCAGTATTATGATGTTAGCTGTGGGGTTTTCATATATGACCTTAATTATCCTGAGGTATGTTCTCTCTAAACCCACTTTGTTGAGAAAGTTTTTATTATGAACAGCTGTTGAATTTTGTCCAGTGCTTTTTCTGGATCTATTGAGATGATCATCTTTTATCCTTCATTTTGCTAATGTGGTGTGTCACATTAACTTGATTTGTGGATATTGAACCATCCTTCATACCCAGAAGAAATCCCATATGATTGTGGTGAATGATCCTTTTCATGTATTTTTGAATGCAGTTTGGTAAAATTTTGTTTGAGGATTTTTGCTAGTATTTGTTTGACTTCATCAGGGATATTGACCTGTAGTTTTCTTTTCTTTTCTTTTCTTTTTTTTTTTTTTGTAGTGTCTTTGTCTGGTTTTAGTATCAGGATACTGCTGGCTTCATAGAATGAATTTGGAAGTTTTCCTTCCTCTTCTGTTTTTGGAACAGTTTGAGAATAAGTATTAATTCTTTAAATCTTTGGTAGAATTCACCTGGTGAATCCATCTCGTCCAGGATTTTGTTTGTTCAGAGTGTTTTAAGTTAATGATTCAATTTTATTACTAGTAATTGCTTGTTCAGATTTTCTATTTTTCCTGACTCAGTGTTGGAAGATTGTGTTTCCAGGAGTTTATCCATTTCTTTTCAGTTGTTTGTCCAGTTTGTTGATACATAGTTTTTCATAGTAGTCTCTTAAAATCTTTTTTGTCTTTGAGTGATATCAGTTGTTATTTCTCCTCTTTCATTTCTGACTTTTTTGGGGGCCTCTCTCCTTTTTTTCTCTTTATGAGTCTGGCCAAAGGTGTATCAATTTTGTTTGTCCCTTCAGACAACCAGTTCTTTATTTCATTAATCTTTTCTATTGTTATTTGGTCTCTATTTCGTTTATTTTGGTCTATTTCGTTTATTTCTGCTCTGATCTTTATTACTTTCTGCCTTCTAGTAACTGTGGACTTTGTTCTTCTTCTGGTTCCTGTAGGTATATTGTTAGATTGTTTATTTGAAATTTTTCTTGGGGCTCCTGGGTGGCTCAGTTGGTTAAGCCTCCGACTTGAGTTCAGGTCATCATCTTGCAGTCTGTGAGTTCAAGCCCTGTGTCCAGCTCTGTGCTGACAGCTCAGAGCCTGAAGCCTGCTCCTGATTCTGTGTCTCCCTCACTCTCTACCTCCCTCTGCTTGTGCTTTCTCTCTCTCTGTCAAAAATAAACATTAAAAACATTTTTTTTAATTAAAGTTTTTTTCTCGATATAGACCAGTATTGCATTAAATTTCCCTCTTAAAACTTCTTTTGCTGTGTCCCAAAGATTTTGGACCATTGTGTGTTCATGTTCATTTTCTCAGTATATATTTTTTTAAGTTTCTCTTTGATGTCTTCATTGACCCATTGGTTGTTTAGTGCCATGTTGTTGAGCCTTCACATGTTTGTGTTTTTCCAGTTTTTCTCTTGGGATTGATTTTTAGTTTCATATTATTGTGGTCAGAAAAGATTCTTGGTATGATTATATTCTTAAATTTATTGAGACTTGTTTTGTGGCCTAACATGATCTATTCTGGAGAATGTTCTACGTGCACTTGAAAAGAATGTGTATTCTGTTGTTTTGGGTGGAATGTTCTATATATGTCTGTGTTAAGTCCATCTGGTCTAATGTGTCTTTCAGAAACACCATTTCCTTATTGATTCTCTGCCTGGATGACCTATCCATTGATGTAAGTAGGGTGTTAAAGTTTCTGACTATTATTGTATTACTGTCAGTTTCTCCCTTCTTGTCTGCTAACTAATGTTTGCTTTATTTATTTAGGTGCTCCAATGTCAGATGCATAGATATTTATAATTGTTACATTCTCTTGTTGGGTTGATCCCTTTATAGTTACATAATGCTCTTCTTTGTCTCTTATTACAGTCTGTGTGAAAGTCTGTTTCATCTGATAAGTATTGGTGCTCCCAGGTTTTTTTTTTTTTTTTCCGTAATTGAGTTTTTATTGTTTGTTCTGGGGATCAGAACAGACATTTCAATTTGTACACACTTCTAGACATATGTACCAAACAATTTGAAAAATCATGTAGTTGTGATTTCTTTTTCTAAAGGTTATTTCAGTGACCTTTCAGCTTAAAATTTGGAGGCAAATTTTTCTTAACAGCAGTATATTCAAATGTTGATATGCTGTTGCATTGTTAAGTCCCATTATTTCACAATTTAATATTATATACATTACATACTCAAATTTTCAGTCTGGCACAGCACATTAGCAAAGTTACTAGGAAAACTGGACCAAATCCAAGATGTTACAGAGGGCACAAAATTCTGACAGGGAGAGGCAAGATCAAGGAGTGGTCTTCTTTAGGAATCAATTCTGTCAAAAACAACATTGGAATAGAAGTAATTTAAGATGTTCAAGACCTAGTAAACTCATGACTGACTCCAAACTGACATTTAGTATGCTTGGCATTATAGGATATAAAAACTGCCCCATCTATGGAATGTTAAACTGACACCCAAGATAATCAAAGCATCCCATATTCAATATCCCGCTATTTTCTGGTTGTACCAAAAAATAAAAATTAACAACTAGCAAATGGTTTCACCTTTTTAAAAAAGTATTTACGCTTAAATAATGGTATGAGGGGGGATTCCCTCCTTCCTAAAAATGTTTGTGGAGCTACTAAAGAACCTGCATTCACAAAATAGTTAATAAAACTATTCCTCTGGATTGTATACGTAGGGAGACAGGGACCACTACTAATAAGACATGGTATATGATATTAATCAGACTTGGCTTCTTTCTCTGCTGCTTCATCAGAGGCTAGACTCCCCTCATTTTCAGTTTTTCCATTTTCTGTAGGTAGGTTTCCTTTTGTTTCTTGGTTAGCCACTTCAGCCTGTTTTCCCTTTGCTTTCCTTTTCCCCTTTACTTTTTTTTTGTCTGAAGATTTATCCTTTTCTTCCTCCTTTTTTGGCTTCTTTTCCACTTTTGTGGGTGCAGGTTTGGCGGACAGCCTCACCAATTTCCTCTTGGGCTACTCCTTTGCCACCCCCTCAGTGGAGCTGACCTTCCTCTTGGGCATTGTGGCAGTAGGGTAGGTGCATGCTGGGTGCCTGCAGGTCACAGAGTGCTGAGAGCTTTTACAAAGTTGGGCTGCCTGGTTGCAGCCGCTCCTCCCACACCCAAGCTGCTCCGACATACCCCAGATTTTTTTGCTTTAGTTTGCATGGAATATCGTTTTTCAGTCCTTCACTTCAATCTGAAGTGAGTCTCTTATAGGCAGCATATAGGTAGGTCTTGTTTTTTTAATCTATTCTTCACCCTATGTCGTTAGATTGGAACATTTAGACCACTCACGTTTAAAGTAATCCTTGATAGGGGTACCTGGGTGGCTCAGTTAGTTGTGCTTCTTCTGACTCTTGATTTCTGCTCAGGTCATGATCTTGAGCCCCTCGTTGGGCCCTGCCCTGAGCATGGAGCCTGCTTGAGATTTTCTCTCTCCCTCTTTCTCTCTGCCCCTCTTGTGCATGCATGCGCTCTTTTGTTCGCTGTCTCTGTCTCTCTCTCCAAATAAATATTAAAAAAAAAAAAAAATTGTTGATAGGTATGTGCTTAGTGCCATTTTTTGTTAAGTGTCTTCTGGTTATTTTTGTAGTTTTTCTCAGTTCCTTTCTTGATCTCTTTCCCTGTGATTGAGAACTTTCTTTAGTGTTATGCTTGGCTTTCTTTCTCTTTTTTTGTGTATCTTTAAAGGTTTTTGGTTTGTGGCTACTATGAGTTTCATATTTGACATCCTAAGTGTAACAGTCTGTAGTAAGTTGATGGTCACTTAAGTTCAAACACATTTTGAAAGAACCTCATTTTTACTCCCACATTTTATGTATACGTTGCCATATTTTACATCTTTTTTATTTTGTTACTACTCTTAAGTAATTTTTTTAGGACATAATAGATTTTACTACTTGTGTTTTTTAACGTTCATACTAGCTTTATAAATGGTTGCTGTACTAACTTTACTGTATGTTTGCTTCTATTTTTACTCTTGAAATTTTTTCCTTTTCTAATTATGGTCATTTCTTTTCCACTTGAAGTCCCTTCAACGTTTATTATAATACCAGTTTAGTGGTGATGAACTCCTTTAACTTTTGCTTGTCTGGAAAACGATTATCTCTCCTTCAATTCTGAATGATAATGTTGTTGGGTAGAATATTCCTGGATGTAGGTTATTTACGTTTCAGCACTTTGTATATATCATGCCAGTCTCTTCTGGCCTGCAAAGTTGCTGCTTTTAAAATTCTTTATCTTTGATCTTTGATGATATTTTAATGTATGTCATGTTGTGGACCTCCTTTGGTCCATCTTGTTTGGGACTCTGGTTGCTTTCTGTACCTGGATGTCTGTTTCCTTCCCCAGGTTAGGGAAGTTTTCAGCTATTATTTTTGTCAAATAAGTTTTCTGCCCCTTTCTCTCCTTTCTTTCTGGGACCTCTGAAATGTGAATGTATGTTTACTTGATATTGTCCAAGAGATCCCTTGGCCTACCCTCATTTTGTAAAATTCTTCCTCTTCCTCCTCTTCTTCCTCCTCCTCGTCCTCCTTTTTTATTGCTGTTTAGTTTAGGTCCTTTCTATTATCTTGTCTTCCAGTTTGCTGATTCATTCTTTTGCATCTTCTAATCTGTTGATTCCCTCTAGTGTATTTTTTATTTCAGTTGTTGTATTCTTTTTTTTAAGTTTACTTATTTATTTAGAAAGAGAGAGAGGAGAGAGAATCCCAATCCGGGTACATGCTGTCAGCACAGAGCCCCATGCAGGGCTGGATCCCATGAACCGTGAGATCATGACCTGAGCTGAAATCAAGAGCCAGATGGTTAACCCCAGTTTTTAAGTAATCTCAACACTCAACATGGGACTCAAGCTCACAACCCCAAGGTCAAGAGTTGCATGCTCTACCAACTGAACTGGCCACGCACCCCTTGGGTGTGTTTTAATCTATGGCTATTTCTCATATAATTTTTAGGACAATTAGATAAGCAATTTTCATGCTGCTTTCCAGTGCTTTCCAAGTCATGTTTATAGTACAATAAGTAAATATTTGGAATAATAGTATGAAACCTGAAAGAAGCATATAAATGCAAATAATACTTTCTCATATTTCTCACCAAATGCACCTTTTTGGTGATTTAAAACCAAAATAGGAAATAAGATTTAAATATATAAAATAAGCCAATCGCATTACTGATTTTGTCCTAAAAAGGACCACTTATCATACTATACATGTGACTTTGTTATATCATTATATCTCCTTCCATCTAAAATACTTAAAAGTCGTTCCATAAGATTCCTAGTTTTGTAGTTCTTAACAAATCTGAGTATGTGGAAAATTCATGGGGGGGAAAATACTGATAGTTAGGCTCTGAAATCCAAGTGCTTGTACTGTATGTTATCTGATCTTGGTTAAGCTTTGTAACCTTCCCAGGCCCCAGTTTTCTCATCCGTGAAATGAATACAGTAAGATTTTCTACCTCAGAGTGTAGTCATGAGAATTAAATGGGATAATGTTTTTAAAATACTTAGCACAATACTGAGTAGTTCATTTGGTTACAGATACATTTTATAAATATTGTGTATTCTTCACATTCTTGAATCCTATCCATTCTTGAATTCCATAGAATAAGGACCAAATTCTGTAGTCTCTCTGTTATAAAGAGAGTTTGTTTCTGTTAGGTTTTTTTATTTCACATTTTGCTGTTTATCTTTTCATACCTTCTCCCCACACTTTCAGGTCTTTGAACTTGTTTCTCCTTCCTAGAAGTTTTAAGTACAATGAAAATAACCATCCTCTTCACTTAAGAGTACGGGACTAAGAGTCATTTTTTGTGTGTGTGATACTTCTTTCAAAACCATTCCTCCTTCCCAACCCTCAATTTCCATAGCATTCTCTCTTGTTTCAAATATATTACTTATCTTTATGGTGTGGTAATTATTTTACTGCACAGCTGTTTTCCACACTGGGTTTTCCTTGCTGAATAAATGATTGTTTCGTGATAAAAATGAATAGGAAATCACACAGCTGAGCTAGCTAGAACTTTGTGTAAAGTAAAAGCATATATGCTCTGATCCTTAAAGTGCACAGTCTGTAGGACATCTGTGTTGATTGTGTAGAGCAGTTTATGCTTACTTCTTGTTTTTCAACTTTCTTTGGAGAAATAATTATCCCAGTTGAATAACTCCTCATTTGGATATTAAGATATGAGAAATTATGTCTAAGATGGGCACAGTTTTATCTCTCCTTAAACTATACTGCATGCTGCCACTTAACTAGCGAACTATTCTTGTTCTGCTTAGCAAGCTTTTCAGATATAATATGTAGGAGAAAGAATCTTATGTGGATATACATATGCATACTTGCAGTTTGCAATGTGGGAATAACCCATACTTTCCTTTTGGAGAGGAAATATCAACATTTCAGCTATCAGCAGCATGACTGGTATGATGTTTGCTGTTATTTTGGAAAAGGGTTGAATTCAGAGAGGAAAAAGTAAACCCCATTAAAGGAAGAAAACTTTTTCTTCATTACGAGAAGAAAGTATATCTTCCGCCAGAAGCAGCAGAAATTAAGTATGGTTCTAAGGACCTGCCACCTTTTTGGGATATGTAGGTAGCATAGTCCTTTCTTATTTTTGGACTTTATTGACAGGCTGGGAAAGATTCTAACTTAAGAGTAGGAGTTGTCCTATATGGTTAGAAAAAAATTTTTAATGTTTATTATTTTTGAGAGGAAGAGAGAGCGTGATCGGGGGGAGGGGCAGAGAGAAAGGAAGACACAGAATCCAAAGCAGACTTGAGGCTTATGGGTGTCAGCACAGAGCCTGACGTGGGGCTCGAACTCATGAACTGTGAGCTCATGACCTCAGCTGAAGTCAGATGCTTAACTGGCTGAGCCACCCAGGTGCCCTGCTTAGAAATTTTCAAGTTGGTATTGGTGAAAATTGTCTGATAGCTTTCACCTACTCAGATTGTAGTACACACATTCATTTTTGCCTACCTCTCCTATAATCCTAGATATAAAAAAATTGCTAGGCATACCAAACTCTAACATTAGTTGAGAACAATTGGAAGCTTTTCATTGTAAAACCAGTAAAGCAGAAATACAGTGATAGAAGACCAGAACCAGAAAAACACACACTTTTCCTAATACTCATGTTGTCTGAAATACAGCAAAATGGACTTTATAGGCATTGATTGATACAGGGAGGGAGGCTAGAAGTTTTGGAGAAGAGCAGGCATAGTAAAACATGGATTCTGTGGTTTAATCACCTATGTTTATATCTCAGTTCATTATTTACTATGTTACTTGGGAAAATTACTTAAATTCCTTCTACTTCAATTCCTCACCTTTAATATTCTTGGAACAGTGACTGACACAATAAGCAATAAAATATTATTCCAAGCAAGGAATAGTAAATAAAAATTTTTTTAGTAGTCCTTAATTATGTAAGATACATGAAATTCCATTATAGTCTTTATTTAGAATGCTGTATTTGGTGTTTTATTTCGAACTTAAAAATGTTTAAAAGGATTTTTTAGGTTCTCTTATGATATGCAGTCCCTCTTACCCTGTTTTTCCCATGAGGTCTTAAAAGGTTTCAGCCACAATTTCTCCTTCCACAGTGTTTTTCAGGAACATAACTCTCAGATGGGGAAGTAATGATGAACCTAACAGCAAAAGTAGATGTACAGAGCAAGTTAAGTTCCCTAACTAATGGAGTAACTGGCTGCTTCTCTTAGGTGTTAGAGTTGGGGACACAATGATGAACAAAACAAACATAACTTGCACCCTCACAGAGCTAACTAACATCTACTAGCTTTTACTTGGACTGAGTACTTAACCTTTTTGATCCTATAAAATGTAGATGATACCTACCTCATAGAATTGTTTGGATGGGTTTAAATGAGATAGTATTAAGAGAATGTAGTACAAGGTACTAGGACACGGTAAGTACTGAAATGTTAATTCCGGGGCCCCTGGGGGGCTCAGTCAGTTAAGCATCTAACTTCGGCTCAGGTTATGATCTCGCAGTTCATGTGTTCGGGCCCCGGGTTGGGCTCTCTGCTGACAGCTCAGAGCCTGGAGCCTGGTTCAGATTCTGTGTCTCCCTCTCTCTCTGCCTCTCCCTCACATGCTCTCTCTCTCAAAAATAAAAAAAAAAAACATTTTAAAAAGTTTTTTTAATGGGTACTATTGCAGTTGCACAACAAACAACTACTGGTATGGGAAGAATATAGTGGAGCATGCCTTAAAACTTCTGTAATAGTCTTGTAATGAATTGTACTTGGAGTTTTTGATAATTTATAGTTTGGGAAGCTATAAAACTTGCTATTTATATATGTAAGTGGAAATGCTGATAAAAAAATAATGGGTATTAAGTATTTAAAAATGTTTATCCTTTCACAACTTTTTCTAAAACTTAATAATAGCTTCGGTTGGTTTCAAATGCTTTATAGATATTAACTCATTTAATATTCTTATGAATTCTGTGAAATAGTCGCTACGATTTTTTATACTTTATAAATAAGGAAACTGAGGCAGAGAGATTAAGCATCTTGCCCAAAGCCACACTGGCTCTAAGTAGTAGTACTTGGATGCAGTTCCTAGAATCTGGTTTCAGAGTCCATGCCCTTTACCAGTATTTTATGCTGCCTCTAAAAGAAAAGAGTTTTTAAACATTGCCCCAGTATGCTCATTCTAAATACATCTCTCTTGCTCATTTATTCAATGAGACATTTGTATTTTATATTCTTTTAAAAAGCTGTCATGGATGCACTGGTAGAAGATGATATCTGCATTCTGAATCATGAAAAAGCACATAGGAGAGATACGGTGACTCCAATCTCAATATATTCAGGAGATGAGTCTGTTGCTTCACATTTTGCCCTTGTCACTGCATATGAAGACATCAAAAAACGACTTAAGGATTCAGAGAAAGAGAACTCTTTCTTAAAGAAAAGAGTAAGATTTTTGGAAGAAAAGGTAATTATTATCTTTATTATATTTTATGACTTAAAGAATAATTTAAAATACTTGACGTTTTAAATAGTTTTCTATCCTGTCTTCCATGGTTTACTAAATTTCCAAGAATAACTCACTTCTAATCTTAAAACCCTGGGCATACTGCACTTATCATACTTTACATATAATGTACATGATGAATATTTGTAGAATATTCAACTTGGAACAGCAATAACAACTTCCAATAACAACTTGGAATAGATTTTTCTTTTTTCAGATTGCCGTACCTTCATAAACTGTGTTTTATTCAGCATGTTAATATGTGTGCAAAAAATTATATGCCAACAAAGGAAATTAAGTGTCAAAGGAGGAAGCTCCTGTAACATTATTCTAATATGTTTAAAAATGTCTTCACCAGAATTGACATACATCTTCTTTACCTGAACATTCTCTTTTGTTTTTCAACACACAGAATAATGCTTTCAACTGATATATTAATGTCATCTGTTTACCTTTTTCATGCAGAAACCTGACACTCCTAAATGTTATAGAATATTTAAGCTTGATAGCTGATCCCATTATAAATCATCACATCTACTTGGCTTTGGATAGTGGAACTCTTCAAAGCTCCACTATAAGTTCCATATAAGTGGAACACTTATATTTTTGTTTTTGAGTTTTAAAGTTTTAACTTAGTTTTATGTTTATTTGGATTAGATCATTTTATTTGTATTTTATGAACAGCAGCTTCGCCAAAGGGAAAGGAAATGGATTCTTAGCTGCCAAGGAAATGAATTATCTTGTTACAAAAACTGTAGGATGGGGCTTGGTAGAGTTTGATTCATCTAGGGGAAGTACAAGAAAGGAAGTCAGTTGTAAAAATCATGATTTCTTTGAATTCCTATGCATTTTCTTTAATGATAATCAAATAAATTTGTGATATACTGGGGTAGAGTGAGAAAAGGTAACATTTCGGAGTTCATAGTTATGTTTATTTTTAAACTAAGTAGAAAAATGTGATTTGGTATAGTTAACATTGGAGATAGTTCTGTACTTTGTGACCAATAATCCTATTAATTTCTATTCTGGAATAATCTAGTACTAAATGAACTAACACGTTTATTCTCTAAAAAGCCAAGTATACCTTCATTTCTCACTTTTTCTGATGACGGAAATGAAATACTACTGGCTTGGAAAACATCTTCGTACTATAAAAGAATGATGTAGTATTTTAGTGTGATGAATTAGTATATGCTATAAGACAGAAAACACTGATTAAAAGCATAAAATAGAGCACTTTAAAAATACTTACCTGTATTTTTTTTCTTTCTTAATCAATAAAGCTTAATTGTTGGAAGTGAAATGTTTTATTTAATTATAGTCCAGGCTTTATCCCTGCATTACAAAAAAAGTAAGGTGTAGAGTCATCAGAAGACTGGCTTCTTTGTGTGTGTGTGTGTGTGTGTGTGTGTGTGTGTGTGTGTGTGTGTGTGTGTGTGTAGAATTCCTTCTTAAGCTTTCTCTTCTAATTTCATTCTCTTAGCTTATAGGAGCTCGATTAGATGAAGAAACAAGTTCTGTGGGACGTGAACAAGTAAATAAGGCCTATCATGCATATCGAGAGGTTTGCATTGATAGAGATAATTTGAAAAGCAAATTGGATAAAATGGTAAGTTGGTTTAAAAAGAATATCTATATATTGGGAATGAGTTTCTTCTTCAGGAAGCTTAAAATTAGAAATAAATATTTATATTTATGAAATTAAAAATTGAAAATATACATGCTCAGGGCAAAAATAGCAATTTTTAATAGTAATATTTGTAACTTATTTCTGTGCAAAATAAATACTTTGTATGTAATGATGTTTAGGACTTAAATATGTCTAACGCCACTAACTTATTTTTAAAAATCATGACATAGTAGGATTTGTCAATGTTTTTAAAAATGAAAAGAAAAAAGAAAAAAAGCCAGTGAATAATATCCTAAGTTTGAAAGACAGAGAGATTAGCGAAAAACTGGGTTCATTTTCCCACCTCACTTTTTAAAAGGCCTGAATCGGTTTTTTTCATCTACCTGAAAATTAATATATATCAAGCTACAGATTATACCAAATGTAATTTGGCATTTTCCCTACTTAACTAGAATAAAGACAACTCTGAATCTTTGAAAGTATTGAATGAACAGCTACAATCTAAAGAAGTAGAACTTCTCCAGCTAAGGACAGAGGTGGAAACTCAGCAGGGTATGCCACTTATTTGTTACAAATGTTATAATGGAATCAGTACAGTTTTCCATTTATGTGTTATATCCATTACCAGGTTTCTTTATCTGTATGCTAAGGCCTTAACTTATTTTATAATTTTAGGCTTACGTTAATTTCTCTGATCTGCTTTCACAAAATATCAACCCCTTTTAACTTTTCCTTAGATATAAATTGCACTTTTCCTAGAGAAAATTTGATGGTTTTTATTCAGGGCTAGTTTGTGATGAAGTAGATGAAGAAAGGAGTAGAACCCCATCCTTGTCAAAACGTCTTGCCTGCTGGTATGTCCTGGCTTTTCCTTTCTAATGAACTTTTGCCTGCTATTAGACGCCTGTCATGGAGTAGTTACAATTCCTTTTTTTTTTTTTTTTTTTTTTTTTTAATTTCTGAAGTCTGTTAAAATGTGCAGATGCAATGCTGGAGTGAAAAATTAGTTATGGAACAATATGGGTATTGGCCTGTTCCCATAAACATTCTGATGAGCCAAACTGAAGAGTAGGCCTCTGAGGGAGACCTTTTGATAGGAGATTGAGATGAGCTCTCTTATAATAGCTGGTTGGGGATTTTTCTAGGTAGGGAGTCTAAAGCATTTAGTCAAGAGTAAGTCAGTATCCAGTTGTATTGAGTTTCTGCAGTGGAATGTTCATCAGTAAATCATTTTGATATCATGTTCTAGGCCTTATGGTCAAACTCTCTGGGGGGACTAGATGGAGTGATTAGCTACGTGAGCTTCAGTTTCCTCACTTCATTTACTTTTATCACTGTCTTAACCTTGACTTACATAGGTAGACTATTGACTTGTCTACGATTTGATTAGTGTCGTATATTTTAAAGTTCCAGACTTACAAACTTGTACTTTAATGTAAATAGAAAATCAGGGACAGGGATGATTAATACATTCTAAAACAAGATTGGCAGGTTTTATATTCTCATTAGCATAGATCTTTGAACGTAATTATTGTTTTTTAAAACTTACTTGTGCATGTTTTATATTAGTTTTTGCATTATGTACATTTTACTACGGAATTGCAACAAATGTGAAGGCAGAAATAACAATTTTAACGTCTATCCTTTTTTTAGTGATAAGGAATTTAAATCCACCTTCATCAAACTGGGAGGTGGAAAAGTTGAGCTGTGACCTGAAGATCCATGGTTTGGAACAAGAGCTGGAACTGATGAGGAAAGAATGTAGTGATCTCAAAATACAGCTACAGAAAGCCAAACAAATGGTACTACAGAATTATTAAATTGAGAAGTTCAGTATTCAGTACTGTGTACTATTTGTAGGATTTGTAACTAAGGATTAAATTGTAGAGTTAACTTATATTGTTGCTACTTAGAGAGTTACAGTCTCTGAAAAATTCACCTTTATCTTCCATTTTAGCCATTTTGTGTAAAATTTGATATACTATATACTTCTAGCATAATCCCAGAATTTATAATTTTGTTTTAAAAAGCTCACTTAAAAAAAACCTTAGTTTATTAATTTATTAAAGCTATTCTTTTAAACTCCTTTCCTTCAGTTTCCTTATGTCATTTTTTTCTGTAAAGCTTAAAGAGAACTCAAGTTTTAAGTTTATCGTTTTGTTTAATAATTTGATTAATGTAGACACTACAACATACAACTTAATTTTTAGGATTCTTTTTTAAGAAGGAAAAACTTGTCAGTCTACTAATTTTTAGAAGTTTAATACTTTTGGGACAACTTTAATTTTTAGCAAATAGCTGAGGTTGTAAGAATTGGGAAAAAGCAAAAACGAAAAGCCCTGCTGAGCTGCTAAAGTACGGTTAGCCTAAAGTCATCCACTAAAACACAAGTTGCCTCTCAGGTCCTCACCTAATCTGTTTACCAGAACTTTACATTGGGTTCTAACAAACTTGATTACAAGGTTAGATGTCATGACAGATAGTACTGAATAGAAAAAGAAGAAATAATAACAGTGTGAGAGCACATGCACCATATGCAAAATAGTTGTTACAAATAATAGCCAAACTATGGAAAGAGCCCAAATGTCCATCAACTGATGAATGATAAAGAAGAGGTGGTATATATACACAGCGGAATATTACTCAGCCATCAAAAAGAATGAAGTCTTGCCATTTGCAATGACATGAATGGAGATAGAGTGTATTATGCTAAGCCAAGTCAGAGAAAGACAAATACAGTATCATATGATTTCACTTGTATGGAATTTAAGAAATAAAAGATGAACGTGGCGGTGGGGTGGGGAAGAGAGGGAAACAAACCATAAGAGACTTTTAAGTATAGAGGACAGGTTGAGGGTTGATGGAGGGTGACAGGTCAGCTAGATGGATTATAGTTATTAAGGAGGGCACTTTTATGAAGGACACTGAGTGTTGTATGTAAGTGGTGAATTACTAAATTCTTCTGAAACCAATATTGCACTGTGTGTTAACAATTTAAATAAAAATTTGGGAAAAAAATCTTAAAAAGATAATTGTTACAGAAATTGTAAAGGTTAGTAGTCTAGAGTCAAACAACCATTATATACATTTACGTATTTTAAATAAGTTAACCAGTTAGATAATTATTTCTCATCTTACCCATTTTGCCCATCAGAGCATTCTAACTCCATTGAGGAGCTGTGTCACCTACCCCTGGTTCCTCTTGGGATGCCAGTAACTGATAAGGGAACTACTTCCCATACTTCCTGACTGCCAGCCAGCATGCTTCCCCTGAATCCTCACTGTCCTTAAATGGAACTGATAGTTCTCTCTTCTGTAATGTAGTCTTTATTGAATGTGACCACCACTTGAGGATGAGCCAGGCATTAAGAATAATACAGCATTCCACCTTGGCCTTGGCCAAATGAATTCCTCTGAACTGGACAATGAGAACTTGCTTTCAAGCCCCCAGGCCTGAGAAAGGGGAAATACCACAGAAATTAATGTCAGTTCCTGTTGAGCAAAATGCTTTTTTTTCCTACTTGACATCTGAAGTTAACCACTGCCATACCTTTGAACCTGTGATTACATACCGTAATTTCTTCAAAGGCTTCAAGCATCCTGTCCTACAAGCTTAGGTGCCATAGCCCCTGAAAAGCTAGCTAGATGGCTGCCTGACTGCTATGGTTGCTTGTTTATTTATATATGTTTTTTAATTTTATGTTTTTAAAATTTTTAATTTCAGTATAGTTAAGATACAATGTTATATTAGTTTTAGGTGTACAATACAGTGATTCAGCAAGGCTATACCTTACTAAGTACTCATCATGATAAATGTACTCCTAATTCTCTTCACATATTTAACTCATCCCTACCCCTTTTGATAACCATCTATTTGTTCTCTATGGTTAAGAGTCTGTTTTTGGTTTGTCTCTTTTTTTCTTTGTTTATTGGTTTTTAAATTCTACCGTGAGTGAAATCATATGATATTTGTCTTTCTCTGACTGGGTTATTTCGCTCTGCATCATACTCTCTAGATCTATCTACGTTGTTGCAGAAGGCAAGATTCTCTTTTATGACTGAGTGATAGTCCATTTTTTGCATGCACACACACACACACACACATCCTCTATCCATATATTGATGTACACTGGGGCAGCTTCCATATCTTGGTTATTGTAAATTATGCTGCAATAGACATAGGGTTGCATATATCCCTTCCAATTAGTGTTTTCATATTCTTTGGGTAAATACCTAACAGTGGAATTACAGAATCATATGTCAATTCTATTTTTAATTTTTTGAGGAACCTCCATAGTGTTTTCAAAGTGGCTACACCAGTTTGCATCCCACCAGCACACATGAGGGTTCCTTTTTCTCCACATCCTTGTCGACACTTGTTTGTTTTTTATTTTAGCCATTCTGACAGGTGTGAGGTGATACCTTATTATGGTTTTGATTTGCATTTCCAGATGATGAGTGATGTTGAGTATCTTTTCATGTCTGTTGGTCATCCGGATGTCTTTTGAGAAATGTCTGTTAATACCTTTTGCCCGTTTTTAATTGGATTATTCCTTCTCATGTTCATGTGATGTATCATGTTGATTGGAGAATATTGAACCACACTGGCATCCTAGGAATAAAATCTAGTTGGTCATGGTGAATGATTTTTTTAACGTATAGTAGGATTTCTTTTGCTAGTGTTTTGCTAAGGATTTTTGCAGTTGTGTTCATCAACAGTATTGGCCTGTACTTCCCTTTTTTGTGTAGTGTCTATCTGGTTTTGGTATCAGGGTAATGATGGCCTCATAGAATGAATTTGGAAGCTTTCTTACTTTTATTTTTTGGATTAATTTGAGAGAAATAGGTATTAATTCTTCTTTAAATGTATAATAGAATTCGCCTCTGAAGCCATCCGGTCCTGGACTTGTGTTTGTTGGGAACTTTTTGATTAATTATTCAATTTCATGGCTGGTAATTGGTCTGTTCAAATTTTCTTTTTCTCCTGATTTCAGTTTTGGGAGGTTGTATGTTTCTAGTAATTTCTCCCATTTTTTCTAGGTTTTCTAGTTTGTTGGCATATTATTTTTCATAATCTCTTACAATCCTGTGTATTTCTGTGGTGTCAGTTATTTCTCCTGTTTTATGTCTGATTTTGAGTCTTTTTTGTTTTTTGGTTTTTTTGGTGAATATTGCTGAAGGTTTATCAATTTTGTTGGTCTTTTCGAAGTACCAGCTCCTGGTTTTCTTGATCTGCTCTGTTGTGTTTTTAGTTTCTAATGAATTTGTTTCTGCTCTAATCTTTATTAATAATTTCCTTCCATCCACTGGTTTGGGGTTTTGTTCTCCTTTTCAACTCTTTCAGGTAACAGGTTAGGTTGTTTGAGATTTTTCTTGCATTATCAGGTAGACCTGTCTTGCTATAAATTTCCTTATTAATACAATAGCTTTTGCTGAATCCAAAAGATTTTGGGCTGTTGGATTTTCATTTCCATTTGTCTTCATGTATTTTTGGCGGCTGCTTTGATTTCTTAGTTGAACCACTGATTGCTTAGTAGCATGTTATTTAACCTCCATGTATTTTGTTTTTTGCAGATTTTCTCTTGTGGTTGATTTGTAGTTTCATAGTACTGTGGTTGGAAAAGATGCATGCTGTGTCTTCAGTCTTTATGAATTTGTTGCACTTATTTTGTTGCCTGATATGAGATCTATTCTGGAGAATGTTCCGTGTGCACTTGACAGGAATTGTGTATTTTGCTGTTTTAGGGTGGAATGTTCTGAATATATCGGCTAGATCCATCTGATCCATTGTGTCATTCAAAGCCACTGTTTCCTTGCTGATTTGCTGTTTGGATGTTCTATCCATTGATAGAAGTGGAATGTTAAAGTTCCCTACTATTGTATTACTATTGATTACTTCCTTTATGTTTGTTATTTGCTATATGTATTTGGGTGCTTCCATGTTGAGTGCATAAATATTTACAATTCTTATTGTAATTGTTCCATTTATGATTATATAGTGTTCTTTTCCTGTTCTTTTTTAAAAAAATTTTTTATGTCTATTTATTTTGAGAGAGATCCAGACAGTGTGAACAGGAGAGGGGAGGAGAGAGAGAGAAAGAGAGAAAATCCCAAGCAGGCTCTGCACCATGAGTGCAGAGCCCAACACGGGCTCGAACCCATGAAACAGTGAGATAGTGACCTGAGCTGAAACTGGGAGTCAGATGCTTAACCGACTGAGCCACCCAGGCACCCCATGTCTTTCTTTAAAAGTCTACTTTATCCCATAAAAGTATTGCCAACCTGGCTGTTTTTTTTCCCTGCCACCATTTGCATGACAAATGCTTTTCCATCCCTTTACTTTCAATCTGCATTTGTCTTTAGTTCTGTAATGAGTCTCTTGTAGGCAGCATATAGATGGATCTTTTCCTTTTTTATCCATTCCATCACCTAATGTCTTTTGATTGTACCATTTAGTCCATTTATATTCAAAGTAATTATTGATAGGTATGTACTTATTGCCATTTTATTACTTGTTTACGGTTGTTTTTATAGTTCTACTCTGTTACTTTCTTCTCTTGCACTCTCCTGGTTTGCTGACTTTCTGTAGTGATATACTTGGATTCCTTTCTCTTTACATTTTGCATATCTATTAGTGGGTTTTGAGATTTGTGGTACTGTTAGGTTTGCATGTAACATAACATTTTATGCAGATAGCAGTCTATATTAAGTTAGTGGTCACTTAGGTTTCAATCCAGTATTTATTTCTCTCCACCTCATGTTTTAGGTAAATGGTGTCATACTTTACATCATTCTATTTTGTGAATCCCTTGGCTGAGTTTTATAGATATAAATTTTACTGTTTTTGTGCTCCTTTTATTATTCCTACTAATGGTCTTTCCTTTCCACTCAAAGTGCCCCCTTTAACATTTCTTGTAGGGTTGGTTTAGTGGTGATGAATTCCTTTAACCTTTGTTTGGGAAACCATTTATCTCTTCTATTCTGAATGATATCTTTGCTCTGTAGCGTATTCTTGGCTGCAGGGGTTTTTTTCAGCACTTTTAATGTATCATGCTACTCCCTTCTGGCCTGCACACTTTCTGGTGAAAAATCAGCTGGGAGCCACATGGGGTTTCCCATGTATGTGTTTTCTTTTGCTGCATTTAAAATTCTCTATCACTGCCTTTTGCCATTGTCATTATGTGTCTTGCTTTGCACCTCTTGGCTAGATTTTATTGGGGGCTTTATGTGCCTCCTGTATCTGGATTTTGGTTTCTTCCCTCAGATGCAGGAAGTTTTCAGCTTCCCAAATTTATTTCTTCAAATAAACTTTCTGTCCCCTTTTCATTCTCTTCTTGTAGCATCCCTGTGATTCAAATGTTATTACACTTGATGGCATCACTGAATTCCCTAAATCTGTTTTCATTTATTATTATAATTTTATCTTTCTTCTCTTCAGCTTGATTGCTTTCCATTACTCTGGCCTTCAGTTCGCTCATCCTTTCTTATTTTTCTGGTGCACTGTTTCGTCTAGTACATTTCTAATTTCAGTTACTGAGTTCTTCATCTCTTATGGTTTATATTTTTATGGCTTCTATCTCTTTTGTAAGGGTCTCACTGAGGTCTTCCACTCTTCTCAAGTCTAGTGAGTATCTTTATGACCATTATTGTAAATACTCTACCATGCATATTAATCTCTGTTTTGTTTAGGTCTCTTGCTATGATCTAGGCCTTTTCTTTCTTTTGGGGCATAATCCTCTGTCTCTTAATTTTGTTTGTTTCTATGTCTTAGGGAAGTCAGCTATGTCTCCAGCTCTTGAAATAGTGGCGTTATAAAGAAGAGGTCCTGTGGTGCCAAGAAGTACAATGTCCCATGTTCACCAGAACCTCACATTTCAGGCGCATCTCCTGTGTGTGCTCCTTACTGTTTGGGCCAAGCCACTTTTGCCTTCAGTCATCTGCAGTTGCCTTCTTTGCCTCTTGTGGGAAGGGTCTGGTCCCTCTGTTAGTGGGCCAGTCTAGGGCCACCTTGGGCTTTGGTCAAGGCAGACCAGGCATTTCCCAGAGATGCAGTAGCACTGAACTTCAGGGTACTTTCCCTGTATTGTGTCTTAAGAAGCTTTTGTTGGTGGGTAGGCCCTGTAGTTAGACCAGATGTCTACCCCCCACTCACTGCTCCAGCTGGAGCCAGTCTGGTGTCTGTGTGGTTATTTTCCTGTCTCCCCAGGGCAGGAGTCACTTTTGGAGTGGTGCTGGCCCCTCCCAGGGCTGCCTGCACAGTGCCAGGGTTTTACCACTTTGGATGGGTTCTGGCCAAGGGCATATTGAAAGGAGCAGATCCATAGGAGAATGTTGGGGCACGGCATATGGTGTTAGCACAGTTTGAGCGGGAGAGGTCTACGGTGGGAGGGGAGCTGGAGCTGCTTTTGAAAACTGCTTTATGGCTGGTGGGGGTGAGTCCCCAAGAGAGTGTGGGGGGCAGTATATTTAGTGCCAGCAAGGTCTGTGCTGGTCGGTTGTGGGAGGGTACCTGCTGCTGCCCAAAACTATGGAAGCTGGTTGGGTTGGAGAGGGCAGAACTGCAGAAGCGTGGGGCATGCTGTTAGCCAGCCAGGTGGAGAGGGTGCTGCACTGGTCCTGCACGTGTCCGTGTAAATAGGGTGGGGGGGCTGGGAGAGAAGAAGCACCCACCAGCTCCTTTCTTCTTTGAGAAGTCTCCCAGCGATCCCTGCTACTCTAGCACATGCTCTAACACGAGTCAGCTAATCTCTCTCCTATATACCTGAAGCATTTTTCACAGTGCTGCTTCAATACTGTGTCTTCTCGGGGTTCATTATGCTGTCCCTTCAAGGGCGGGGATTCTGTTTCCTCTGCCCTCCCCTGCCTCCCAGAGCTGAGCTCATTGATTTGTCAAGTCCCAGGTGTTAAGCCCCACTGATTGTAAGAACTTGGGAAATTAGGCCTCTCTGGTTTTCAAAGCCAAATGTCACAGGGATTCTTTGGGGATTTGTCTTCCCTGTGTGTGTTCCCCATGCCTGGGGTGCCTAGTGTGAGAGTGAGTCTTTTTCTCCTTTCTCCATGCCTGCAATGTTCCTCCCTCCTTCAGATAGACCCATGGGTCCATTTAGCTCCAGATGGCCTCTCTGCTCTTCCTACCTGTTCAGTATGGTCTCTTCTTTACCTTTTGCTGTGGAGAGTCTGTTCTGTCATCCCTCAGGTCATTTTGTGGGTTATTTACACTGATGTGGATGTTATCTGCTTGTATCTGTGGAACAAGGTGAGCTTACGCCCCTCCTACTCTGCCATCTTTTTTAGAGGCTTCTTTTAAAAAGATACGCTTGCAAGAAAGGATCTGTACCTTGTAGCTCTCAATTATAATTGTCAGTAAATGGATTTGCCTTGAAAGGAAATTGATAGCTTTTTACATAATGGATATTTCCTTACTGAGTAGAAAACAGTACCACGGCATTATAAAAACGTGGCTCATAATTACGGTGTTGCTGATTATTATGTAAAATTAGGAACATCATTTAATTCTTCTGAACTTGTTTTCTGTAGACTTTTAAATACCACTGTTTTTTCATGAAGGTTAGATAATATGTAACATGTTTTGCATAGTGCTTAGTATATAGTATATTTAATAAGTGAATGTATTTCAAAAAAACTTAAGGTAATCCAGAAAAGCAATACTCTTAAGGGTGTGTGTGTGTGTATGAGATAGATCAATTCTTATTAGTTACTCTTTTCCACTAGATGGTGCTAGGGGATAAATTTAGTTTAATTCATCATAAATCATAGAAACATTTAAAAGTAGAAGAAACTTTAGAAATCACTTTTCGCTTACTGCTGAAATGGTATCTGAAGGACTAAGAAACTTATGACTTTAAGATGAATTAAAAGGATTTTTTTTTTTCTTTTCTAATTTAAGACTTGGTCCTTGACCTTCATAAGAATTTATTTGGCAGGGGGAGGGGAGATTTAAAACTAAAAAAGAAAATGGTCACAACTAAGGTAAAGATATCAACCAGGAATAGGAATAGTGGAATGCTTAATGCAAATTTATCAGAGGTTCCAAGTTGAAATCAAAAGTGTGAAATAGCATCCCTATGTTGACATAATGGTGAGGGGTTTTTTTTGTTTTTGTTTTTTACTCAGTTGATTACTGTTTGGTATTAATGAGGTCAAGGTTCCAGGGTGAGTTCCACTATGGCCCTTTTAGACTTTTCTATATCCCCCAATATTCCAGTCATTTATATTTAGACAAGTTGATCTTTTGGGGCCAGGTGAAGACACTAGAGCCAAAGAAGTTTAGAAAACACTGGATATGTAAAATGGAGTTGGTATAGAGGACTAAAGTACCTAATAAGAACCCATTTAGCTATTCATTATGTGCTATTGTATACCAAAGGTTTTGAGAAGTTCTATACCATAGGAATTTGTTTAACTTGAACAGTGTTTCCCAATGTTTTGTAGCCATGGGCCCCTGTATATGTGAAACTCCCACATCATAAAGAACTAGTTTGGGAAACAGATCTATACTTCTTAACAATTATAACTTTAAAACTTTATTTTTAAACATGACAGGATCCATCTCAGGAAGACAATCTGAATAGCAGTGATCTCCAAAGACTGAGCATTTCAAGGTATGAACATTCTTCAAAATTCAAAAATAACACATTGTATAGGTTACCTAGATTTCTGTTGTGATTTAACTTTAAAAAAGAATGGATACTATTTGGGTACTGCATGTAATCTCTGATCACAGTGGATTTATAAAAAACATTTAACTGTTCATCAGCAGTAGGTTTGAACTTAAGTAGTAGAAAAGTGCATATTGTGATGCTTTAAACAAAATTTTGAACACTTTTAGATTTTTAGGGAGCTGTGTAGAAAGTATTCTGTAATAAATCCTGGTTTGTACCTGAAGAATTATACATTTCCATATACGGTAACTCCGCCTTAAGGGCAAATTTGGACCACCTTAGTCTTTCGCATAACATGAATTTTAAAAGAACTATCCATTTGGGGTAAAAACAAAAGTAGCTATCAGAGTTCATATGTTACTTTAACCCTTTTTTCTTAAATATATGACATTTTTACTTGAGTAACAAGTACTGTGTTTTAAATTATCTGATTTTAGCATCTCTTCTCTAGAAGGATACTTTCATCCAATGAAAAATAGTGAGTTGACTTCATTGCTTGATCATTTGGCTTCCAAAGTTTACTGAGCGAAAGCGAATAATGTGAAATGGCTCATACCTATTCCTATCAAAACCTAATTGAGAGAAATGATCAAGTAGGGCAGAATTTGAGGATTGCAGCCAATCTTCTAGATTCAGGGGTAGGCAAACTTTTTCTTTATAGGGCCAGAGTATTTTAGGCCTTATGGGTTATAACAATTACCGTAACAATTGGAATTAATAAACTCTGCCATTTGAACAGTTATTCAGTTATGCCTTGAAGTTTCATCCAGCTTTATAGCAAGAAGTTTTTCCTTTTTAAACAGTGTGTCTAGTTCAGTATCCATGTAAATTTTCTCAAAGTTGTCTTTTTTTTTTTTTATCAAAGTTACCTTTTCTCCTGCCAACCTAGGTTTCCCTTTGTTATATTTATCATTTTTTATAAGCCTCTTCAAACCATTTTTGGAAAGAATCAGGGAACAAAAAATATGTTAGAATCGGAGTAGGTCAAAGGGGCTGTGTATAGTGTATTAGAAGTACATGATATAGAAGGAGACTTCTTCCATTCATGGGAGATTTTACATAAATTTGGATCACATCTACTGAAAATAACTTGAAAACTGGTCCCCAGAAATGTCTTTGAAGACCTCATATACCTAACAACATAGTAAAGAATATACCAGGATTTAGAGGAGGATGAAGGTCCAAAGAGGTGAGTCAACCTTTTGAGGCTACCAGGTTATATATATATAACTGGCTTCAAAGTACACTTTTGAATTCTCTAAACTTCAGTATTAATTCAGAGTGTCAACTGAGCGAAACAGTTTATAAAGAATTACCTTAGCTCTAAAAGTTCTTAGCTCTAAAAGTTCTTAGCTCTAAAAGTTCTTAGCTCTAAAAGTTACTTGTACGCTAAAAGAACTGTATGATTAAAGCATGTTCTAATGGCTCCCTAAGTGCTGAAATTGTATGTACAGCTTTTTACAAGTTGGTTTGCATTTATTTTATGTAAGCAATATGGATTGCCAAACTGATCAGGTTTCCCTCTTCTGGTTTGTTTACCCTTGGTAAACTCTGTATCATTCAATTATATGTTAGCCTCATTCCTAGCTGCATTTTATCTTGTTTTTCCTTTGCCTTACCATGTACATGATATAAACCTATTTCTAGTTTATAGTCAGTCCTATGTTTTATTAATATTTGTAAGTTACCTCATCACTTTTAAGTAGAACAATTCAGATGTAAGTTTATTACATTAGCAAAAAAGTACATACGAATGTTTCCATAAAACCTTTAAGTACAATTTTACATAATTTTAGGGATGATTTTCAGTTATTTGTAAAGCCCCCTTTGTGGGAACACTCTTTTTTCATATTTCCTCCATCATACTGCTAGGCAAATGAGGTACTGTACTATTTCCCTAACGTAATTACTAGAGGCCTTTACTGTATACAGCATCTTTTAACAATTACAGTCCTATCAGAAATTTGGCCAGTTTCTTACCAGTGTTCATCTGGTGTTAGCTTTAGGTTGTGGCACTCAGTTCTTAAACAGATCTAGGTATGGGGTAAACTTGAATTGTGAAGTTCTTAAGAAATTGAAAATATAGAAAATATAGATTGTTTTTCAAATTGTGCCGTGTTCCCTTAGTAATTGTGAAATTTTGTGAGTTAAGTATTTATACAAACAATGAATAGAACAGAACATACCAGAGTGTGTTACACATAATAAGGGCAATAAGTATGGGTTGTTATAACTTGGTTGTTTGGGTTGCAGAGTAAATGGATTCCTTGCTGTGCTTCACAATCAAAAATGTCTGAAAGACAGTTGATTTTGGGGAATCACAGTTGTCAAAATGTAAATTTCTAAGTCTTTAGCTCTTGGGTAAGATTCTCATACTTTGATTTTAGTTCTTCTGGGTGATATAAAAGTAAATTTTCAGAAGCTAAAGAAAAATATGTATGGGTGAAGTAAAAAAGTAGATTTTTCTTATACGAGGAATATTCCTTTTGTATTGAAGAGTTGAATGTATATTGTCAACTAAGAAAACTGGGCTTTTACACAGTTTGTAAGCAGGGCATGTATCTCCTTGCAATGTGGCTAAGCAGGTTTACTTACATTTAAAATTTAGAGGGTTGAGATTTTATACTGGGGCTAAGAAGATTGTGTTGGTAGTGAGTATATTGGAGGTGCTTGGTAAATGTCTAATGAAGAGGATGGTGATTATGATATTAAAAAATGTTACTCAAAATGGCAGCAGGCAGTCATTAGACTAGATCATTGAAAGATGACTTTGATCAGCAACATGTTAGAGTATGGAGTAAGTTCTCCTGAACCTGCTTCCTCACATGGAAAATGTGGTTACCCAGTTTGCCAAGTTGGTGTGATAACACGGGAGAAATGCTCAACCATCATTATTTTGTTTCACCTATTTTATTTTTTTAGGGTTCTCATTTGGGATGCTTTAGTGTTGTACCTCAGTGTTCAAATAGTTTTATAATTTCTTTATAGGTGAAAAAAATGTGTGTGTGTGTGTGTGTGTGTCTGTGTGTCTATGTCATTTAAAGCAAAACTTAACTAACTTCACACTCCTGGTTGGGGGTGTGAGGGGCTAAGTCTGACTATATAATCTCAAAAATAATCTGGACACATGACGGTTAGTTGGAACTCTGCTAAAGACTTGTGGATGACAACTTGCCTCTTCCAGTCTCACTTAAGTAATGATTTAAATATTCTGTACAAATAGAATTAAAAATAAATTTTTAACACACTTTGAAGACTATAGCACTTTAATATTTACTGTAAAGTGACTGTCATTGCTTTGTTATCCACAAGAGGGAGAGCTTACACTTAGTAATTTAGACTTTTTTTTTTTTTTTTTTTTAATCTGTTTTTAATTCATATGACTTTAAGGGCAAAAAGACTTAGATGTATGTTAAAGTTGGCAACCTAGTTTTTAGTTTAACCCAGTTTATAAGCAGTCTTCATTGAATTGGAAAATGTATATTAGACACTGCTTTAACACTTGTTATAATTATCTTTTATTTTACATGCTTAGCTAGTTTGAATGATTAAATGTGAACGTTATTCTAGGATCCAAACACAGTCTTGGGTATTTGCTTTGCTTTTCTCCAAGTCAGGTACTGATTTACCATCTCATGACAATAATTAAACACTATTTTTAAACTGTATATTCATATCATGACTGTCTGCATGAATTAGCACATGTAGCACTTACACTTACTGCTATGTAATGCGAGTAACTCTTTGGAAAGCATACTGAATGCCCAGAATTGCAACAAGGAACCAACAACCCTTCACACTTAAGACAGGTTCCTATGTGAAACATTCACTGTAGCATACATCTCAGATGTTTACTGGTGAAGTAAAGTGGTTAACTAATTTTTGTGAAGTAATTATTTCACACTTACCAAAAACCTGCAAAAAGCCTGTGATTTTTAATAGACTGCTGTTTGACAAATCACGTTTACAATAGATTAAAACATGCAGATTTTTTCCAAAAGCAGTATAAAGTGTATTCTGCTTCTGTTGAAAGAATTGTGGTTGGTTGGAGTGGAATAGAAAGAAATATCTTGACAAAAAAGGTATGTAACCTTACATTCCATAATATTGTTTTTTAGTAGATCTGTTCCTTCGTAATTAGAATAGGAAATTAGATGTAGATACCAAGATATTATCCCTTGGTTTAAAGGTTTTTGTTTACAGCTAGATAAAAATTGAAGCATAAAGTAACATTTTCTAATTTGGTACTTGTTATTAAACTTACAACAATATCTTTAAAAGGCAATAATGGTCATTTGAATACTATGAGGTCAGTTCTTATACTTAATATTTTACATATTCTTGTATAGCAAAGTAAGAATATGTATTGAAGATTTCAGTTTAGTTGGCAATTAAAAACCTAAGAAAGAAAATCATGAATATCCACATAATGTGTAATGGAAGAATGAAACTTTTACAGATTAGGTTTAAAATAGCTAATTTGTAACTGCTCAGATAATTGACATAAAATACTTTTAATTATGAAAATGAGAGGCATTTGTGAAGTCTTTAAATTCTGGTTCATATAATCCTCTCTCTCTCTCTCTAGCTTCTTTTCCCTTACCAGGAAATCATCTGGCTCTTCCTGTCTTGTGCTGTCATGTCACATTGGTTTAGAACCAACAATATGAGACAGCCCAGTCAAACATAAAAGAATGGAATGCATGAAACCTAAATTTTATTTTAATGTGGGTTTAGGGATACACATTTCAATTCACAAGGTCAAAACCGAATAATCAAGAGATAAATACAAATTAAAACTCTATACATGAGTAAATGTCACTATTTTTCTGTATCAGATTTGCAAATGAAGAAAATACTCCTTACTCTAAAAGTATGATAGTAACACCACTGCACATTATGGGCTATAATAAAAACCTCAATTCTGAGAACTATAAGAAACTCGGTGATAATACTTCTTTTTTAGTAAATACCCTTCTGTTTAATACAGTTCAGTTAATGGCTAGAAACTAGGTCAGTATTATTATTGAATAAGATCTTTTCACTTGTTCTAATGCCCTAATTGTATTTCAATTATTTAATGAGGAAGTTTTGTTTAATTTATATCATCTCAAAACTAGAGCAGGAATGCTCATTTCTATTTTAAAGTCACTCCTTTCTGTCCGTAAGGAAAATAACCATTAACTTTTTTTTTTAAACTTGCATTTCAGCGACAATATGCAAAATGCATACTGGGAACTGAAGAGAGAGATGTCTAATTTACATTTGGTGACTCAAGTACAAGCTGAACTACTAAGAAAACTGAAAACCCCAACTACAGTCAAGAAAGGCAAGTTAATGTTTGCTGGAAACCACTGATTCCAGCCAAACAGCTTGAAGAGCAACTGGCTATCGTTTCTTATCGAAATCTCATTAGATGATTTTGATAAGCCAAAGTATATATAGTATGTTCACAGCCTACCTATTCTCTGCTTTGGCTTCATTCTCATACTGGTCAACTTCACACATAAAGGTGTTGCTGATGTGTTTTTTCTTCCGTACTGTATTCTTTTCCCCTTGTGGCTTTTTTTCTCAGCCAAGTGTTGCTTATGTGTATGAGGCTGAGGTGTTAAGTTTGCTCTAGTTGACCTTTTACCACAACTCCTCCTTATATTTAAAAAAAAAGACATCAAGACATCAAAAGCTATTTTTCATTCCAGTGCCACAGAATATATCAAAGACCTAGCCCTTTAAATTAGTTTTGAAAAAAATAACTTTGATGCATAATTTGCTTTCATTTGGTAAACTTAATTTTTCTTCCCATAAAGGATAGACCGTTTAGAATGGAAACTGTTTGTGATCCCACTATCTCTTTCAATGAAACAAAAAATTTTCATTGATTTGCTTTTCATATTAACTGCTTGGCTGACTAAACTTTTGAGTTTGGGGCCTAACCCCTAGTAGTTAGTGGCGACTTCACAAAAGCTCTTTGCATATCTCAGAGAAAAATCAGTGCATGTGTGCCTTTTATTACATACTAGTTTTATTTCTGAAAAGCTGTATAATGTAAATTTGCCCAAAAATTTATTTTGAAGGAATTGAGATGTGACCTTTCGTAAAAAAAAATAATCACCAGCACCTAAAGTTATATGCACCTTGGACTGGTCCTAAAGAGGGCACAAGAGAAATGTATTTTATAAATCTCCTCAGGAGAGTTAACTAGTAGGGAAAAAGGAAAACCAAAGTCAAAATCCCTTTTAGTTTCTAGAGAGTTATTTATGAATCAGGCAAATTAATATCGTGCTCTGCCACGCTCCAACTTAATTTATGGTTCATTTTACCCTGGAGTTTTCCAATGTCCAGGGTTACCTATGAGGCAACTGTGTGTTGATTGGTAGGGGTAAAATTTCTCTTAAAAGGAACGCAGAATAATTTTACAGGGAGTTTTCAGTGAGGCTGTTTATATAACAAATATAGTCTCCAAAGAATAAGAAAGGAAAAATGCTCTTTCCACATTTGGAAATGGCTCATTCTTGCGTGCCTTCTGAGCTGGTGAAGGATAAATCTTGTAGGTGTATCGAACTGAAAGTTCTCTGGCAGGCTCAAGGCCACAGCTCTTCACTGCAGAACTCCGTGCTTTGATGAGTAGAGACAGACTAGATCATCTTTTTTCCTGACCTCCATATCACCCTTGTCCAGAAGTTGAGCACTGTTACTTCTAGGTCTTCTCCACTCCTTCCCCTCTTCCCAAGAAAAAAGGCAATGAGCTCATTTTATAATATGGTTCAGTTTCTTCTACAATGATAGATTCAAGCCCGAGTTATAATTCTTAGCATTTTGCCCTAGTAGGTTGAATTGGAAGGGGAGGAAAACCTTAGACTACCATTATGTTGGCTAAGACTAGCTAAATAATCGCTTCAGTTTATTTTCTAAGCCATTACGTGTGTACTAAACTCATTTTTTCTCTTGACTTATTACTGTGACCACAGCAGAAATGTGTGTTTATAAGAAACAGAATTATCTTATAAATTCTATTCAAACTGTTTTATCCTTAAGAGCCTTTGAATGTATATTAAAACTTATTGGGCCTCACCAATTCGAAATATAATCATTGCAGAAAAAATTTATTTTGAAGCACCTATGGAAAAAAGATTTGAATAAGCAAAGGAATATTATATTTAACAGTAGGCAGGCTTTCTCTAGTCACAATACAATTCTTCACCTTTATTAATGGTCCTATGATATAGGCAGGACAGGAATACCATGTCCATTTTGCAGACGAGAGAAGTGACACTTGGAAGCACAAAAAGTGGCTGAACCTAAAGTCACAATGTCAGTAAATAAGTGATCCAGGATTAGAACTCGATCATTTGTCATCTGTCTCAAATCATAGTGCCCCAGTGATCATGTTAACTTGGAAATATTATTTCCAGTTCTAGATTCAGCCAAATTAGGATCACAAATGCCTTGACAACTGACCTTTAGCCTGTGCTTTCTTTTTAGCCTGTGCCCCAATAGGATGCATGGAAGACCTTGGGAAAGACAGCACAAAACTGCACTTGGCGAATTTTACTGCAACATACAAAAGACATTCCCCCCTGTCACCAAATGGCAAAACTCTTTGCCACACCACATCTTCCCCTTTATCAGGAGATATGAAGGTTTTATCAGAGAAAGCAATTCTCCAATCATGGACAGATAATGAGCGATCCATTCTTCATGATGGTACTAACTTTCAGGAACACAACTCTTACGGCAGAAATTCTCTGGAAGATAATTCTTGGGTATTCCCAAGCCCTCCTAAATCAAGTGAGACAGCATTTGGGGAAACTAAAAATAAAACTTTGCCTTTATCCAACCTGCCACCACTGCATTACTTGGATCAACATAATCAAAACTGCCTTTATAAGAATTAATTCTGAAGAGATTTCATGATTTGGTCATGAGGTTACTGTTATCTCCCTCAGTGGCTCTCAAGAAATTACTTAACTGAAAGCAGATTTTGAATAAACTTTTGCAGAGTTCTTCAGTATATACATTTGCACATACTGTTCTCCACATCATGTATCAATTTTCCAGTATGAAAGAGCACCCTCCAGCTCCATGTTCTAAGAATCAGATGTAAGCTACTAATAAATAAACTTAAGGTGTTTCAAAGAAACGATTCTACCTTTGATAGTAATTGTAAATAACTGCCTCTCATGTAAAGGATGGAATTAAAATTTTTTAGGACATGGTTTTATATAGCATGTGAAATGCCTAAATATCTGTTCATAAAAATAAGAGGCCATGAATATGTGAGAAAAATTGTAAGTTGCTTTAATTTGCATAAAAGACAAATGGCAAAGTGAATAGGTTCTATTTGTAGTGACCTTAAAGATGAAAATTATAGTTGAATAATACAGGTTATTCCATCTGCATATGCTATTGTGTTTCAAAGTTTAAGACTCAGTAACATTGTGATTAAAAAATGGTTTCAAGACTTGAAATAACCTGCTCATTGAAACCAACTTTGTCCCATACATCCTTCAGATCCTAACTGAAAAAAGTGATGAAATAGTTGAAAACCTATGTGCTGTGTGAACTATTTTAATCCCTCATTATCCAATTAGAAGTAGAAAGAGCATCACACAGGTTGCAGTCTAATCTGTGCCTTCAGTGGTCCATAATAAAAAGCTAAATATGTAACTGGATAAAGTCATTTTCTTCAAAGGGTCTATACCTGCTTGTTATGTACAGCGACTTATAAATTGTTAGACTTTGTTTTGAAATGTAAGAGTGACTTTTGATTAACCACATTAAGAATTTTAGTTCTGTAAACCAAATTCTGTGCTGTATTGATATAGTCTGATCACGGAATGTCCCCAAACTTTTTGATTCTAAGTGGCCTATCATTTATAAACAAAGATGTAACAAGGATGGCTTCACATGGAAATCCGTCTAAATTCTTTCAGGGTGGTGGTATTAACACTGTAATATAATGTATTAGTTGGCTTATACATCTTTTGCCTCAGATAAACTGTTTCATGTAGGAGACCTTTATCCTTTTTGATAGACAGTTTCAAATATCTTGAACTCAAAAGAATATCTCAGATCTCTCCTATATTAACTGAATAGCATACATACATAAACAGTGTTCACTGGTCACAGATATTTTTGTCTTTCTATTATCTTACTCACTTATTCAGGCTTGTCTGTGATTAATGGAATTGGTGTCAGATGCTGGAATTTATTCTGACCAATGAACACAGCTGACTCCAGGGAGTACAATCTCCTGCCAAGTAATAGAACAAAACCCAATATGCATAAAACAAATACAAGACTCCAGGCTTTAGCTAAAGGAAGCAACTACCTGTGTAATAACAAAGCAGCAGAAACTATTTCTCATGTGGCTGCATAGGCTGTATATTATATCTCATCTGTAATGTAGCTTACTGGTTTGCCTTTTGTAAAACCAAGGTTGGAAACTTTCCTTTGTAAAGAAGTCGTATGAGATAATGGCTTGATTAATGTTTTGAATAATGCCAAGAAATTGTTTAATTAAAATAAATTATTTTTGTTTGAAATTGAAGTGAACGTGAACTATTGTCCTTGCCTATATATTCCAAGGTCAGGTACTAATTATCAGTTGTTAATTTGATTCACGTTACAGGCATTTATCTTGTTAAACCAACTTCTTTTGAGTGGAAAAAATGTTCTTCCATCTGAACAGGGTAGCTGTCAAACAGGTATGCCAGAAATCCGAGGTTGATGTTCTTTACAGTTTAAAGTGCTAAATAAATGATGGGTAAGACTTGAACCAAAAAATTTACCCAGCCATAAATTTTAAAACATACACTTTATGATCATCTCCGTTCTATGTGAGATTCAAAGAGAAATGAGAAGGGCCCATCTGTAGTTTATTATCTACTTAGGATGGAAAATTTTATGTCGACTTCTTTCATACCACTTGAAACTTGCTCCAAAGGGCTTCCCTCGAAAATTTCCTTGATCTTCATATTTTTATGATAACTCCGTTTACATTTACATAGAATGAAGAGAAGACAGGTAGCAACAAAAAGACACTTACTCCCTCCTCTTCATCTCCTATGAGCAAAAACAAAATTTGTATCTTCTCTAATAGGAAACTGAGGTTCTGCCAAAATGGAACCTAATTCCTACATAGAGCAGGGACATACCTATGGGGAAAATGAGAAAACCAAGTAAGTAGGGAAGAGTTCAAACTTCAAGAACTAAGACTGAATTGTAGGAAAACAGTAATGATCTAATCCAGAAAGGACTTGGGTCAAGGTGGATGTTTAGGGGAAGAAAATCTGTGCATTCTTAACAATAATACCAGCCAGCGATACGAATGAGCAAGCAGAACAACTGAGGCAGCTGCACTCATGGGCGAAGTAGACCAGTGTGCTGGCTAGGCCTGGATATTCTGACAGCTGTAATCAATGGTTCAGTTCCCGACAGGGAGGAACATGTTTATAGAACCTACTGTCCAGCGCCTATGGGGAAAGTGACATCTACATAATGAATTTCCCACATAAAATTGAAGGTGGTTTCTCTGATTCTCATCCAAATCATAAATTAGCCACAGGTTATATATTTCACTAGCTTCCTAAAGTAACTATTTGCTTTTTTCTTCATTTGCATCATTTAAAACCAAGAATTAAGGTCCTGTGCTCTAGCAAATGTACAATACCAAAAGCCCAACAGAAGAATATAGGCTTGTTTACCCCTATGATATGTGATCTCTAGGTTTCTATATTTGCTTTGCTTTGGTCTGTTCTAGTAATCTTCCTTTTGATCTGTGGCCTGGGAACATGGGGTTTCTTTGGGTTTCAAATAAGAGTAAAATCGTTCTTTGAGCGATTGTCTTGAGTAAAGTATAGAATTTGAACATTGGTTCTTCAGGGTCCTATCTGCTTAAAACTAAGTCCTTTAAAAAAATATCAGCTCTATTTCATGGGACTGGGGCCAAAGTTAAATCTTGTCCTAGTAGGTAGTACTTTCTATTTGTGATTTTAATGAGAACTATGTAAGTATATATAAATTTTACTTACTTGGAAACTGGTTGCAGTGGCTACAGTGAACGGAGTTCATGGAAGAAAAAAGAGCAACTTTTAATATAAAAGTTCAACCTGGGACCAAATTACTGCACTCAGACAGTTGTTTTAGACTAGCTCCTGAAATCATTAAACTATTTTCAGTAGCCAAACAGGTCAAGGATCATAATAATTCAATTTTAGGAAATTTTCCATCAGATATTAAGTAAAATTAATTCATGTGTAAGTACGTCTTCATCTATGTTTCCAAATAATCCTTTACTACTACTACTAACAGTAACCCTGGCACTGTCCTGCATACTCTACTTACCTTCAGTAACCCTCACAATGAGAATTACTTCCCTGGTTGAATAACTAGTAAGTGACATAGCCAGGAAGGATTCTGGTTCGTAACTATTCTGCTATACCGCCTCGTTATTAACACCTTTGACAGCTCCTGCTTTCCTTTGGTTACTTCTGGTCTCTGTGATTAGCCACTGGAAGGGAGTAATATCAAGTCTATACAGAACCCTAAAGATCACTGTTAGATTATCACTGTTAGATAACTGTAACAGTGGAAGAACTTACAAAAAAATCCATAATGACCAGGCAGACCATATCCCAGTTCATTATTTACTCCTCCCATCCCATTTGATAAATTTAACTTTGAAATTAAAAAAAAAAAATCTTTATTTCAGATAATATTTCCATCATTTAGGATAAAGCAAACACTTCCTTGAGTCCATTATTTCAGGTGATAATGATTTCCATGAATATCAGAGCTCTTGAGTATCGTTGAATATTTGCCTACATGCTTGTGGGAAGCTTCTGTAGCCTTTTCTTGGTAGGAATTCCAGTTTTTCTGAATTCTTCCCTTTCCTTCAGGTATTCCATTTTGCATTCTTCATAAAAGGCTGGATCATTATAACTAAAAGAAGGAAATGAATATCTCCTTTTAAAATGAAGTTTCGCAAGCATTTACTGTAAGCTTACTTTAAATAATATTCAGACATTTCATCAGGTATAATCTTTCATAATAGATTTTAAGAAATGGTCATAAATACAGTGTAAACATTAGGTTATCAAACTAGTTCATTTTTGAAAGGCACCGTCCCGGGACAGAGCAATGAGAAGCACAGTACCCATCCTCAGAAGGCCATGGTGTTCTGGAGCACACGAGTAAAGGCTGTGCAACAAGCATACAAAGTGCTGTGCCAGAGCGCAAAGATGAGGGAAACCTGATGCACGAAGAACTGCAAGCAAATTCGTGTCCTTGCAGCAGATTATGCACGTAAGAGAAAGGGCCTGGGATGAAGCCAGACTGGGCAAAGGCCGCATCGCGAAGGTCATTTTACGCCCTATCAAGAAGTTGAAGTCTATCCTGAAGGCAATGGGCCACTATTAACAGAAGAACTTGAAGATCAGTTTTGTGTGTTAGATCACTCTGACGGCATGTGACAGGCCAAAAGGGGGCAGCAAGGTTAGAGGCAGGATGCTTGTAAGGTAAGTAAACTATTCAACTAATCTAGCCACGGATGATGAGGGAGGGCCCGAAGCTAAAGGAGGAGCAGTTGTGATGAAAAGGACGAAATGGATCTGGGGGAGATTTAGGAAATAAAATCAACGGGAAATAACCATTTAGAGTTAGGAGACAAGGAAAATTCTAAACTCTAGACACACGATGTAGAAGGAAAAGGAGGTGAGTTCAGTTTTGGACCTGACGAAAGTAGCAAAGAAATGTCATGACCTAAGGAAGTAACCAAATTCATGGGTCCAAACTGAGCTTTTGCAGACCTAAGCATGAGAAGAGAACCGGGAGCCCACTTTCTAAAGGATTCAGTTCAAGAAGATGAGAAGAAGTAAGAGATTTTGGGGGAACAGTAAAGAGCAAAAGAGAAGCCAGGTAGAAGAGAATTTTAAGGGGCTTCTGGAGAGGGAGGTCAAGTGAAAGAAAAAGGACTGAAACGCTATTCACTGGATCTGGCTGCCATGAATCCACTAGAACCTTTAGGAGAAGCAGTCTCAGTGGAAGGGGGCAGAAGTCAGACAGCAGTTTCCTGAAGAATGAATGAAGACGCAGGTAGAAATAAAAGCAACCACTTATGTTTCAAGATGTCGCTACAACGAGAGGAGAGAGGGCGGTGGTTGGTTACCTTCATTTCGTGGAATGTCAACAGTAAATAAAGCAGAGCACTTTCTTATTCAAAGATGAAGAAACACTTACAGTGTGTTGAAAATTGAGGTCAAGTAAAATCCTTTACTCCATTTAGCAAATGTCATAACCCTCTTTTGTTTCCTTCACTGCTTTTCTCTCTTCTGAAGAGATGCAGCCTCCTCCGACCCCTCCCAGCCCCTTCCCCAGAACAGACTAGAACCTCTTATTTTTTCCTATTTCCAGGGGGTAAAAGGAAGGATATTTAAATAATATGCAGATAACAAAAGCTAACAAATACAATAAAAAAAGGAGCTACCACTGATTGACTCCCCACTATGAGCCAGGCACTGTTGTAGTGAATTTACATACAGTTCCTCACAATCACTGCACCAGGCATAATTTCCTGGTGTCTTCTATGAGGAACCTGCCCAAGGCTGACCACTAGCTAAGCTCTGACTGGTCCAGAAGGTCAGCCCCACTGCCCTCTCCGCAGCCCGCGCTCCTGCCCCTCTGCTCTAGGGATGCCCATCTGGGAGAGAGGGATGATACGGCAAATTAAGAACAAGTTACTATGACAAACTGAGGTGTAACAATTCTTTAATATATAAAAAAAGCATTCAACAAATCCAGTCACAAAGAAGTTTAACCAGTTCATCGATCCATCACGCATCTCTTAGGAGCATGAGGAACAAAACTGGAAGAAAAGTAAGTCACAGAAGGAACTCTTACCCCTCTATGATGAAGTGCTTAGTGCAGGTCCTGGCCCATAAATAAGGGTGTGTTTTCTCGTCTATAAATGCAGACATGAGTTTAACTTCCCAAGTCTCCTACCTACAGAATTTTTTTTTTAAGTTTATAAATTTTAAATTTCTGTGTACATTTGCTATCAATGAAAACAGGGGCACCTGGGTGGCTCAGTCCATTAAGCGTCCCATCGGGTCATGACCTCACAGTTTGTGAGTTCGAACCCCACATCGAGCTCTGAACTGATGGTGCAGAGCCTGCTTGGGATTCTCTGTGCCCCTCCCCTCCCCACATTCTTCCTCTCTCTCAAAATAAATAAACATTAAAAAGAAATAATTGATTCAGATAATCACTACTTTTTATCTAATTCCCTAATAAGGAAGTATCAAACCATGCTGACCTACATGTTTCACAGGCTAGAGGAGCACAGTTAGAGAAGGAAATATAAGGGATAACCAAAACCAGGACCTCACAGCTATCAATGAACAATACGAAAGTATTCTGCAATACTGTCTGTGAATAATGTAGATAATAAAATGTGTGGGGAGATACGGCAGAAAGCACTTGCATGCAAAGAACTTGCGAAGTTTTCCTTTAATATTCAACTAAATGTCAGTGAACGTATTTAAGACTTATTTTTAAATCGATTAATCTCAAAAATCAAAATTTACCTTTGTATCCTTCATTTGATGTATTGCAACTTTCCTAGGAATTAAATTATATTAATCCCCCAAATCACCAGGCCGACAAATCATCTAATTCAGTACATTTTCATTAGAGGAGACAAATATAAACCCATCTGTAATATATTCTATAGATCAACTGTTCACAAAAAGGAATTTGGTAAGTCATGTGAAAAATCCTGTATTTTTGTTCGCGGATCTCATATTTTTAATCAGATACAATGTTGACACATAACTTGACAAGACCTTTCATAAATATGTTGCTTAGTATGTAACAAACTGAAATCTCAGACTCAGCTAACAATACCAAAGATGTGATGGGGCTAGTAAAGGACCCATTACATGTAATGAGTTAAATAACACACTCTTACCTACTACATACGTTACACACATACACACACAGAGAAGCATAAACAGTGGGGTGATGACTTACTGAGCAGTTAGACATTCTTTCAATGCAGAATTTTCTTTTCGGCATTTTACTACCATAAGGATTCCAGAGTCCTTGCAACATTTGGTAAAATCTGAAAAAATGTGGAAAGAACAAAACAGACTGCAGTTACATCAACACAATTTTCAACAGCTCTAAAATATTCATCCACTTAGCATCCATCACCTAGATTGTGCCTGGCACACGGCACACCCTCCACAAAAGACACACACTTGAATAAAAGGCAGAACCGGACGAGTGCCGTTAACTCTGCAGGAATAAAGAAGGAACTCTGAAAGGGGGGAGAGAGGACCTCTGAGGAGGCGTCATGGAGAGAGAAGGGGCGTAGAGAATAAGGGAGATTTCTAACAGAAATAGGGGATCTTTCACAAGAAATGAGTAAGGAGAGTAAAAGGGAAGCCGTTTCCAGACACGGGCATCTGGCGTCCAGTTTCGCGTGTCTTCGATGGCGTCAAGGCACCCCCTTTAAGACAAAGCTGCCACGGTGCCTTGATCTCTGATGACAGAACTCCCACTCCATTCCCAAGGCAACTCTTAGACGCCCCTGAAAACTCAAACGGCTTTGTGTCAAGTTCCCATTCTAGTAGTTTGCCTTTTAGATTGTACTGGTCCCTTGGTGTCCTGCCTTCTCAGCACTGCCAACCCAGAAGAGCCTCGTGCCATAATCCAGTTTGCTTTGGGTCGGACTCGGTCCCACCTCACTCCTGCCACAGGACCACGTGCCATGCCGCAGCTACTCCTAACTATCCTGGTCCTTCCTCCTGTCCACCGGCTGCTCTAGTTTCAGCTCTGCCATCTCCAACCTGCTGCAAGTAACCAACCATGTCAGACTTAAATACGAGATCATCCTCACAGAAGCTGTAGGTAAAACAATGTTTTCTGAGTATCTTTTATAACCCCTTTAATGCAAAGTTAACAAGAATGCTCTCTTTTCTTGAGCTATGCCTTACCCTCCTAGTTCCTAAAGAATAGAATTTATAATGACCTCAAAGCAAGCAGGTAATTCAGGGGTCTCCATGAAGACACATAATATGTAATAAAATATTTTCAAGCCGCAAGCAAACTGGAAATAACTGAGATTTATGAGATGTATAAAAAACTCACGAGAGGGGCTGTGCTGGGATAAGAGTCCCAGAGCACAGACATTTGTATCTACGCGAAGCGTCACAGCACGCTCTGAAGGATATGTGGCAGGATAGGAACAATGACAACAGATGCAGGAAATGACTTTAATTTAAATAGTTTCATGTGTGCGATCCCATGAAACTGTGGGTGACACGCAGTGACACTCCACATCGAAGACACACAGGATTAGCTTCCTTTAGCTGCTTGTTCTCTACCCTTGGCAATCCCACCGGTGGCCTTCTGGCTCCTGAACCCAGCCAGGTATCTTGTTCATTTCAACTACAAATATTCTTTTTTTTTTTTTTTTAATTTTTTTTTTTAACGTTTATTTATTTTTGAGACAGAGAGAGACACAGCATGAACGGGGGAGGGGCAGAGAGAGAGGGAGGGAGACACAGAATCGGAAGCAGGCTCCAGGCTCTGAGCCATCAGCCCAGAGCCCGACGCAGGGCTCGAACTCGCGGACCACGAGATCGTGACCTGAGCTGAAGTCAGCCGCTTAACCGACTGAGCCACCCAGGCGCCCCACAACTACAAATATTCTTGTTCCTCTCTGTGCACATGAGCTGAGCTCATGAGCCACATCAGACCAAGGGAATTTCCTTTGTGCTCTCTGACTAAAGACTCCCTACAACTCAAAAGGCAAATCAGACTCACAATCAGCTCATTATTAGTGGTGAACCTGAGGGGTGGCTACATGGCTATCAAAAAAGTCCATTAACTTCCACTCTGGAATGTCATTAGCATCCCTACATGTAAATTCTCTACTCACATTATGATACTAAGATCTACCTTTCTATAAGTAACGGTTATGATTCCAGATAAGAACTAAGACCTGGGAAATCCTGAAAGGGAATGTATGTACATAAAGTTCACCCAGAAGTGACTAAATCTGGGTAAGGGATTCTTGAAGGGAATTGCCATGCTCCATGGTGAAGAACCATGAGCTTATTCCTCTGCATCACCCAACCTTGGTATAAAGGCACTAGACCAGACCAGTTCATGCTTCTAGATAATGTCTAGAAGAAAGATCATTAGCATCCTGAATTTGCCTAATGAAAATATGCTACCTGATCAAACCCTCCTTTTCTGGAAAACACAAACACAATGGCTATTAAAAAGCCCACTTTCTGGGTTATAACAGACCCAATACTTTTACATTTGATAGATTCAAAACAGAATACTTAGACACTGTATTGTTTTCAGATGCATTTTCCCTAATATGAATAAAAAAGTTCTTAGTAAGGAGCTGATGCAAGATACCATTTATGTGTTCTGACCACAGTAAAGACACAGTCTATATATTTTCACACTTGTCCAAATCTCTTCAGGAATAACTGTGACTGGCCTAAAGCCTCAAGCTGTTTGTGAGGTTTTTGTCACTTGTTTGGCAACAAGATTTTAATGAGGATCTTTCTTTCATACCGTATTAGCATACACTCATATAATAATGATGTTGCTAATCCTGCTAACTGAATGGTACTCTAAGACAATTTAAATTCTTTGCCTTTCAGTGTTATGTTAAATGTTACAAAGTTTGTATGCCTATATATAATTTAACATTAATTACCAGTAAAGATTATCAAAATAAAATTTCATTTATTTAAGTACATCTGTAGGAAATACAAATGAAAATCCGTAAACAGTAAGAACAGAGAGATTGCTAAAAAAGTTATTTCAAAATTTAAAGAAAGGTACTTTTAAAGATAACATTCAAGACTTTTTTCTTAAAAATGTCAAGAACATGGGGTGCCTGGGTGGCTCAGTCAATTCAGCGTCCGACTTCGGCTCAGGTCATAATCTGGTGGTTCATGAGTTCAAGCCCCACGTTGGGCTCTGTGCTCACAGTTCAGAGCCTGGAGCCTGCTTCAGATTCTGTGTCTCCCTCTCTCCCTCACTGCCACTCCCCCACTCAGAGACACTCTGTGTCTCTCTTAAAAATAAATATTAAATCGGGGCGCCTGGGTGGCTCAGTCGGTTGAGCGTCCGACTTCGGCTCAGGTCATGATCTCGCGGTCTGTGGGTTCGAGCCCCACGTCGGGCTCTGTGCTGACAGCTCAGAGCTTGGAGCCTGTTTCAGATTCTGTGTCTCCCTCTTTCTCTGACCCTCCCCTGTTCATGCTCTCTCTCTGTCTCAAAAATAAATAAATGTTAAAAAAAAATTTTTTAAATAAAAAATAATAAATAATAAATATTAAAAAAGAATGTCAAGAACATGATATCTATTCTTCTCAAACTATTCCAAAAATAGAAGAGGAAGGAAAACTTGTAAATTCATGATACAAAACCAGTATTACCCTGATGCCAAAACCAGAGAAAAAACACTACAAAAAAGGAAAACTACGGGCCAATATCTCTGATGAACATAGATGCAAAAATCCTGAAAAAAAAAAATATATATATATATATAAGTAAACCAATTTCAACAATACATTTAAAAATGCACTACAATCAAGTGAGATTTATTCCAAAGATACAAGAGTGGGTCATTACTCACAAATCAATGTGATACATCACATTAACAAGACAAAGGGATTAAAAACCATATGATCATCTCAACAGATGCAGAAAAAGCATCTGACAAAATGCAACAACATCTGTTTATAATAAAACCTCTCAACAAAATAGGTTCAGAGGGATTGCACCTCAACATACTAAGGTGACACATGAAAAACCCATGGGTAGCATCATACTTAATGGTGAAAAACTAAGAGCTTTTCCTCTACCATCAGGAAGAAGACAAGGATGTCCAGTCTCACCGCTTTTATTCAACACAGTACTGGAAGTCCTAGCTGTAGTAATCAGACAAGAAAAAGAAATAAAAGGCATCCAAATCAGAAGGAAGAATAAAACGGTCACTATTTGCAGATGACATGATGTTATATATAGAAGACCCTAAAGTCTCCACCAAAAAACTGTTAGAATTAATAAACTGATTCAGTAAACTTGCAGGATACAAAACTAACACATAGAAATTGGCTGGGTTTCTATCCACTGATAATGATTTAACAGAAAGAGAAATTAAAAGAATCCCACTTACAACCGCACCAAAAAGAACAAAATATTTAGGAATAAACTTAACCAAGCAGGTGAAAGACTTGTAACCTGAAAATCATAAAACACTGATGAAAGAAACTGAAGACGACACAAACAAATGGAAAGATATCCCATGCTCATGAATTGGAAGAACAAATATTGTTATAATACCCATACTACACAAAGCAACCTACAGATTTCATGAAAACCCTACCAAAATACCAACAGCATTTTTCACAGAATGAGAACAAATAACCTTAATACTGATACAGAACCACACAAGAACCTGAACAGACAAAGCAATCTTGAGAAAGAAGAACAAAGCTAGATCACAATTCCAGATTTAAAGATATGCTATAAAGCTTTAATAATCAAAACACTATGGTATGGGCAGAAAAACATAGATGAATTAAACAGAACAGAGAGCCCAGAAATAAATCCACATTTATATGGTCAATTAATCTTTGACAAAAGAGGCAAGAATATGCAATGGGAAAAAGTCTCTTCAACAAATGGTGCTAGGAAGACTGAACAGCTACATACAAAAGGATGAAACTGGACCACTTTCTTACATCATACACAAAAATAAACTCAAAATGGATGACTAAAGACCTCAATGTGAGACCTCAAACCACAGAACTTCTAGAAGAAAACATTAGCAGTAACTTCTTTGACATCAGCCTTGGCAACATTGTTTTTAGATCTCTCTCCTGAGGCAAGGGAGACAAAAGCAAAAATAAACTATTGGGACTACATCAAAATAAAAAGCTTTTGCACAGCAAAGGAGACCATGAACAGAATGAGAAGGCAACCTATTGAATGGGAGAAGATATTTGCAAAAATCTAGTATTTAAAAGAAATTAAAAAGCTTAAGGGGAATACTCAAGATGTATTATCTCTATTTATTAGAATATAAATTAATGGCAATAAGATGTGATTCCAAAAAAAAGCATTTAGTATGTAACACTTGGAACAGAGATGACTTCTACTTATGGAAAGCCAAAGGACAATGACACATAAATGACACATATGACCCTGTCCAGGATCTACAATGGTTCCTGGAGATGTTCTGGGGAGGACTGTAGAATAGGAAGATTCGAAGCTCATGTTGTCCCACGGATACAACTAGATAACATTCACATCAGTGTAAAAGACCCAGAAAATGTCCCCAAGACTGGCAGAACAAACCCCACACTGAAGTGTAGAGAAGAGCCCACCTCAAAGAGGGTAGGAAGCGTGAAGACACAGTCAGGAACTAAATGGACTTGTGGGACTGTCCATTGGAGGGAGGGATGCCAGGGTTATGGGAAGGGAAAAGAAACAAACTCTTACACTGGGGATCCCACATGGGAAAGAAAAATCCCCATAACATTTGGCTTTGAAAATCAAAGGGGCCAAATTTCATGAGTTCTTAGAATTAGCAGAGCTTAACACCAGGAATATTAAAAATCAGCAGGTTCAAGCTCTGGGAGAGCTGAGAGGGCAAGAGAAAATGGAGTCCCTCATCCTTAAAAATCAGCAGGTTCAAGCTCTGGGAGAGCTGAGAGGGCAAGAGAAAATGGAGTCCCTCATCCTTAAAGAGACAGTACAACAAAGAGCCCTTAGAGATGCAGCATGGAAGCAGAAGTTTGAAAACTGGGGCATAGAGAAGGGAGAGTTATTTCACTCATCTCGGAGCCTGTCCTGGAGGGACACAGATGGCTGGGGGACTCCTCCAGGGACAAAGGAACTGGTAGAACCATTTCCCTCCCCCCATCGCCTAAAATAAACACAGGGCCACCTGTGGGAACGAGCCTGGCACATCACTGGCCACCTAACTTGCTACTAGTATGCCATCCCCCCTCCCGCTAGAGCCAGCTTCTGCAGAGCTGCTCCCTCCAAAGCTCTTGGCCGGAACCCATCCAAAGCAGCACCACAAGCTTCAATTGTGTAAGCAGCTGTGACAGGGGCCAGTACCACTCCAAAGTGACTCCTGTCCTGGGGAGAGGGGAAGATAACCACACACACTAGTCTGAATGCAACTCCAGCAGTGGGGTGGGGGCAGGCAGGAGTCTGACTGCAGGTCCCACCCACCCACCAAAAGATTCTCGGGGCAACACAGGGAAAGCACCCTGCAGTTGGTGCTACTGTATCTCTGACAGACGCCTGTTCTGACTCAACTCAAGCCCAAGGTGGCCCCCAACTGGCCCACGAACACCACAGGGACCAAACCCTGTCCACAACAGGCAAAGAGAGCTACTGTAGACAAATGAACCGAAGGAAAAGGGGCCAAACCATAACACCAGGGTGCACACGACACACACAGGAGACACCCCTGAAGTGCCAGGTTGTGGTGAACAGGGGATGCCACACTGCAGGGCACTACAGGACCTCCTAGTCATTAGGCCATTACTTTCAAGAGCTGGAAACATAGCTGAGTTTCCTGACACACAGAAACAGAGTTAGACACACTGAGGACAAAGGAAAATGTCCCAAATGAAGGAACAAAATCACAGCAAGATACCTAAGGGAAATGGAGAAAAGTAGCATGGCTGATAGAGAACTTAAAGTAATAAATCATAAAAATACTCACTGGGCTTGAGAAAAGAGTAGAAGACCTCAATGAGACCCTTAACAAAGAGATAGAAAACATAAAAAAGAATCATTCAGACCTCAATAAATGAAATTAAAAATAAGAATAAATCACAGACTAAAGGAAGCAGAAGAATAAATCAGTAACCTAGAGGACAGACTAATGGAAAGCAATCAAGCTGAGCAGGTTGACAGAAAAAAAAAAAACCAGAATGAAAAGAGACTTAGGGAATTCAGTGACACCATCAAATATAGTAACATCCACATTATAGGGATATCAGAAAGGTAAGAGAAAGAAAAGGGGGCAGAAAATATACTTGAAGAAGTAATAGTTGAAAATTTCCCAAATAAGGGGAAGGAAACAAATCTAGGTTGAGGTTGCACAGAGTGCCCCCACCAATAAAACTGACCCAAGGAATTCTGCAACAAGACACAGAATAATTAAAATGGCAAGAAGCAGTAATGAAGAGAGAATTTTAAAAGCACCAAGAGAAAACAAAACAGTTACATACAAAGGCAACCCCATAAGGCTATCAGCTATTTTTTTAGCAGAAACTTTGCAGGCCAAAAGGGAGTGCCATGATATTCAAAGTGCTGAAAGGAAAAAAAAACCTGCAGCCGAGATTACTCTATCCAGCAAAGCTATCATTCAGCATAGAAGGAGAGATAAAGAGTTTCCCAAAGGAAAGTTAAAGGAATTCGTTACCACTAAACCAGCCATACAAGAAATGTTAATGGGGACTCCTTGAGTGGAAAGGAAATACCATAAGCAGGAATAAGAAAAGTAAAGGGCACAGAAGCACCTGGGTGGCTCAGTTAGTTGAGCATTGGACTCTTGATTTCAGCTCAGATCATGAAGCCACGGTTGTAGGATTGAGCCCCACCATGTCATGCTCCATACTAAGCATGGAGCCTGCTTACAATTCTCATTCCCTATGTCCTTCTCCCTTGCTCATGTGCTCATTCTCTCTCTCTAAAAAAAAAAAAAAAAAAAAAGTTAAAAAAGAAGGTAAAGAAAAGTAGAGAGCACAAAAGCAGTAAAAATATGTGTATCTGTCAAAATCAGTCAAGGGACTCACAAAATAAAAGGATGTCATGTATGAAACCATTTACCTAAATGTGGAGGGGAGAGGTATAAAGAATGAGTTCAAACTCAAGCAACCATAAACTTAATATAGCATATGTTAAGATGTTAGATATATCTTAATATAGCATATAGCAGAAGATGTTATACACAAGCCCCAAATCAAAAACCAGTATTAGGCAAAAAATAAAGAGAAAGGAATCTAAATATAATACTAAAGAAAGCCAAATAACCGTGAGAAAGCAAGGGAAGAATGGAACAAAGAACTACAAAAACAACCATAAAATAAGTAACAAAACAGCAATAAGTACATACCTATAAATAATTACTTTGAATGTAAATGGACTAAAGGCTCCAAAGACATAGGGTGATGGACTGGATAAAAAAACAAGACCCATGTATATGCTGCCTACAAGAGACTTATTTCAGATCTAAAGACACATGCACATGGAAAGTGAAGAAACAGAGAAGCATTGATCATGCAAATGGATGTGAAAGGAAGTCAGGGTAGCAATACTTCTATCAGACAAAATGGACATTAAACAAAGATTGTAATAAGAGACTAAAAAGGACATTAATCATAAAGGGGACAATTCAACAAGAAGATATAACAATTGTAAATATTCATGCACTTAACATGGGAAGACCCAAATACATAAAAGTTAATAATATAAAGGAATTAATCAATAGTAATACAATAATAGTAGGGGACTTTAATGCCCCACTTACTTCAATGGACAGATCATCCAAACAGAAAATCAACAAGGAAACAGTGGCTTTGAATGATAACATTGGACCAGACAGGCCTAACAGATGTATTCAGAATACAGCAGAATACACATTCTTTTCAAGTGCACATGGAATATTCTCCAGAAGAGAGCAAATATTAGGCCACAAAACAAGTCTCAACAAATCCAAAAAGACTGAAGTCATACCATGCGTCTCTTCTGACTACAATGCTATGAAACTAGAAACAAACTTCAAGCAACAATCTGAAAAGAGTAGAGATAAATGGAGATTAAGTTGCATGTTACTAAACAATGAATGGGTCAACCTAGAAATCAAGGAAGAATTCAAAAAAACGTATGGAGACAAATGAAAACCAACAGTCCAAAATCTTTAGAATGCAGCAAAAGTGGTTCTAAGAGGGAAGTTTGTAGCAATACGGGCCTAATTCAAGAAGCAAGAAAAATAAACAACTTGTTAATACATCTCAAGGAGCTAGAAAAAGAACAAAATCCAAAACCAGTAGAAGGAAAGATATAATAAAGATTAGAACACAAATAAATGAAATAGAAACTAAAACAAACAATAGAACAGATCAATGAAACCAGGAGGTGGTTCTTTGAAAAGAACTGATAAAACTTCAGCCAGATTCATAAAAAAAAAAAAAAAAAAAAAAAAAAAAAAGAGAGAGAGAGAGCACTGGGGCACCTGGGTGGCTCAGTGAGTTAAGTGTCTGACTTCAACTCAGGTCATGATCTCATAGTTCATGGGTTTGAGCCACGCACTGGGCTCTGTGCTGGTGTTGCAGAGTCTACGTGGGATTCACTCTCCCCACCACCTCTCTCTCTGCCCCTTCCCCACCTGCATGCTCTCTCTCTTGAAATTAATAAACTTAAAGAAAAATACTCAAATAAAATCAGAAAAGAGAAGAAATAACAATCAATACCACAGAGATACAAATAATTATAAGACAGTATTATGAAAAATTATATGGCATCAAACTGGACAACCTAGAAGAAACAGAGAAATTCCTAGTCATCTATAACCTACAAGGAAGAAATAGAAAATTTGAACAGACTGACTACCAGTAATGAAATGGAATCACTAATCAAAAAACTCCCAATAAACTAAAGTCCAGGACCATACAGATTCATGGGTAAATTTTACCAAACATTAAACAAGAGTTAATACCTATTCTTCTCAAACTATTATAAAAAATGGAAAAGGAAAGAAAGCTTCCAAATTCATTCTGTGAGGCCAGCATCACCCTGATATCAAAACCAGATAAAGACACTACCCCAAAAAAGGGAACTACAGGCCAATACCTCTGATGAACATAGATGCAAAAATGCTCAACAAAATATTAGTAAACTGAATCCAACACTACATTTAAAAAATCACTCACCAGGATCAAGTGGGATTTATTCCTGAGATGTAAGGGTGGCTCAATATTTGCAAATCAATCAATGTGATACCTCACACCAATAGGAGAAAGGATAAAAACCGTATGATCATCAATAGATGCAGAAAAAAGCATCTGGCAAAGTACAACATTCATTCATGACAACTCTCAACAAAGTAGATTTAGAGGAAATATACCTCAATATTATAAAGGCCATATATGAAAAACCTACAGCTAATATATATATTTTTTTAATGTTTATTTTTGAGAGAGAAAAACACAGCACAAGTGGGGTTGGGGCAGAGAGAGGGGGAATCGGAAGCAGGCTCCAGGCCTGCTGTCAGCACACAGCCTGACACAGGGCTCAAACTCACAAACCATGAGATCACGACCTGAGCCAAAGTTGGACACTTAACTGACTGAGCCACCCAGGCGTCCCAAGCTAACATCTTATTCAACAGTGCAAAACTGACAGCTTTTCCCCTAAGATCAGGAACAAGACAAGGATGTCCACTCTCACCATTTTTATTCGACATAGTACTGGAAGTCCTATCTGCAGCAATCAGAAAAGAAAAAGGAATAAAAGGCATCCAAATCAGTATGGAAGAAGTAAAACATTCACTATTTGCAGATGACATGATACTGTACATAGAAAACCCTTAATACTCCCCCCAAAATCTTACTGGTAACTGAGTTCAGCAAGGTCACAGGATACAAAATCAATTTAAAGAAGTCTGTTGCATTTCTATACACTAATAATGAAGGAGCTAACAGAGCAAATAAGAAAACAATCCCATTTGCATCTGCACCAAAAACTATAAACCCTGAAAGCTATAAAACACTAATGAAAGAAATTGAAGACGAAAACAAATGGAAAGACATCCTATGCCCACAGATTGGGAAAACAAACATTGTTAAAATGTCTGTACTACCCAAAGCCATCTACAAACTTTACACAATCTCTGTGAAAATACCAACATTTTTCACACAATCCTAAAATTTGCATGAAACCACAAAAGGCCCCAAACAACCAAAGCAATCTTGAAAAAGAAAACAAAACTATGTGCCACAATCCCAGATTTCAATTTATACTGCAAAGCCGTAGTAATCAAAACAGTATGGCTCTGGCATAAAAATAAACATACAGACCAAAGGAACAGAATAGAGAGCCCAGAAATAAACCCACACTCATATGGTCAATTAACCTTTGACAAAGCTGGAAAGAACATGCAATAGGAAAACGACACTCTCTTCCACAAATGGTGTCAGAAAAACTGTACAGCAAGATGCAAAAGAATGAAAATGAACCACTTTCTTACACCACACACAAAAATAAACTCAAAATGGATTAAAGGCCTGAAACCATAAAAATCCTAGAAGAGAGCACAGGCAGTAATTTCTCTCACACTGGTTGTAGCTATGTTTTTCTGGATATGCCTCCTGAGGCAAGGGAAATAAAAGCAAAAATAAACTACTGAGACTATATCAAAATAAAAAGCTTCTGCACAGGAAAGGAAACAATCAACAAAACTAAAAGACAACCTACTGAATGGGAAATGATATTTGCAAATGACCTATCCAATAAAGGGTCAGTATCCAAAATATATAAAGAACTTCTACAACTTAACACCAACAAAACCCAAATAATCTGATTAAAAAATGGGCAGAAGACACGAACAGACATTTCTCCAAAGAAGACATACAGATAGCCACAAGACACAAGAAAAGATACTCAGCATTACTCATCATCAGGAAAATGCAAATCAAAACTACAATGAGATATCACTGACACCTGTCAGAATGGCTAAAATCAAAAACTAAAGAAACAGCATGTTGACAAGGATGTGGACAAAAAGGAATCTTTGTGCACTGCTGGTAGGAATGCAAACTGGTGCAGGCACTGTAGAAAACAGTATAGAGGTTCCTTTGAAGATTAAAAACAGAAAGACCATATGATCCATTAGTTGTACTACTGGGTGTTTACCCAAAAACTACATAAACACTAATCGGAAGGGATACATGCCCCCCTATGCTTACTACAGCATGATGTACAATAACCAAATTATGGAAGCAGCCCAAGTGCCTGTGGATAACTAAACGGATAAAGAAGATGTGGTGTGTGTACACACACACACACACACACACACACACACACACACACACACACAGAGGAATATTATTCAGCCACAAAAAAGAATGAAATCTTGCCATTTGCAACAGCATGGATGAATCTAGAGAGTATATGCTATAGATTATAATGTTATACAAATAATACAATGAACAAAAAAGGTGAGAGAAAGAAAAATACCATATGAATTTGCTTGGATGTGGAATTTAAGAAACAAATTATCAAAGGTAAAATGAGACAAACCAAAAAAACAGATCTTAACTCTAGAGAACAAACTGATGGTTATCGGCGGGGTGGGGGGGGGGTGTGAAACAAGTGAAGGGCATTAAGAGTACACTTATCTTGACAAGCACTGAGCAATGTACAGAACTGTTGCTTCACTGTATTGTACCCCTGACGTCAATAGAACACCATGTGTTGTCTACACCGGAATTAAAATTGTTTAAATTAAATTTAAAAAATAACTTATGTATAAAGCTGTAAAAAATAAGTAATAAATAGATACGTAAAATGGTTCTTAACTCATTTCTCCACTAGAAGAAACTGATTTCAGGAAGCCATTTGTTTTGTTTTCCCATTTTCCCATGTACCTTCCTAATTTTTTCCAAGGTATTTAAAGGTGTTAATAACAGCAATAAGAATAAAATGATAATGGCAACTGAAATACACTGGTTATTTATTACGTACCAGAAACTATGCCAAGCACATTTATTAGCTCACTTGAGTTTTTATAGAAGCACCACTAGATAAGCACTATTCTTATGTTCATTTACCAGATGAGGAAACTGGCCTTTAGGTTGATGTCACATTTCCAAGATCATAGAGCTTGGCACAGAGCTTGGCATAGAGCTTGGACCAGGCCTTTACTAATTCCGGAAAAATACCCGTAACTACTGTCAAATCCCACTCACTCCTTCCATGATAAGAACACAAGAAAGACCTCCACACCTGGCTGAAATTTCCATGGTCACAAAACAGACTAAACCCAAGCCAGTCAGCTCACATGAGGTCACAACCGAGACCTGGGTGACGGGTGGCTCAGCACACCCTATCATCACCACACGAAAAAATACAGTGCAGCTTGTTGCTCGGTTTTATGCTACTTAGCAATCACCTGAAATAAGGTAACATCAGATACCTTCCTCGCTCTCTGGCCCCACCCGTTTTCTAGAATTCCTATAAAATGTAAATATTTAAAATGAGGATTTTGCACGTTAGAAAGTGGCTTCTCCGAAGGGAACCTCATGAAATGCTAAATTCGGTGTTTCAGAGTTTAAGCGCTACCAGATTTGAAAGGTAGACATTAGCATAGCCTAGTGTTGCTGAGGAAAGCATCAAACCACCCCCCCTTTGTAAAAAGACTGCATGTAAGAGGTGCTTTAAGTCTCCCCAGATCGCAGAATCCACGATCGTGAATAACAGCAGAGGTGGAGGCTTTAGGTGACAAAGCAAGAGAAAGAGAGGCGAATGAGCTTGGTTCGTACCATCCATTTTTGTTACACGTTTCCTCTTTGCTCCCTCACAGGCTCCAACGTTAAAAGACCCGTTCATTAACAGGCACTGGTCAAAGCGGCTGACCAAGCGGCCCGCCTCTGAACACGGGTCCTTCTAGGCTCCCCTGCCATCTCCTGGTGGACGCTCTGCCCTCTCCCTCCCCTAAGGAGAAGCAGGACCACACAAAAGTAGGATCAAATGCTTTTAATAACGCAAGCTATACAGGCAACAGACTAGCCTCCTGTGCTTTTTCATTTTTGCTAGAGGTTTTACAGCCTCCTCTGGGGGGAGGAATATGAGCCACCAGTGGCCATTTACCACAATTCATGGAGGGTCCACGGAAGGATGAGCTGCCTTGTTCCAAACTTCTGGGACTGAAACGGTCAGAGTGGGAAGGACTTCACGGGCCACTTAATCTGAACTCTTGCTCGATGCAGAAGATCCTTGTTAATCCACCTCTCTGTTTAAACTGTGACAAAAAAGTCCTTATCTCCCAAGGTAGCCAGCTCCTGCGCGTGTGCGTGTTGCGTGCGTGTTGCAGGTGTGGGGCATGTTGGGGGAAGGATTTATAGCCTAGGGGAAAAACCAGTAAATCTAATGCTGCTTCCTCATCAAACACTACAGGAAATAACATCCCTGTTGTTCCCTTGTCCTGGTTCAGAGCCAGTGTGAAAGCTGTTCCCTCCTCCTTATTGGACATCATTTCCAGATTACTGACAAAACGTGGTCACGCTCCTCATAATCTTCTGGTTTGTCAAATTTATTCATGTTTTTAACATCTTGCTTTGCTCCCAAAAGGATCTAAAAGAGCTCGGCGCCTCCCTTATAAAACAACATCTGTAAGGACGGCAGGTTTTTCAAATTCTAACACAGTAGGCAATTCAAATATGAAAATAACTATGGCTATGTCTTAACAAAAGCATGTATATAAATATATAACAGAAATCCTTTGTAGGGAGTCATTACAAGAATGACACATCACTAGCCATTCCCCACTCTGGTCTTCTCTTAGCTAAAGCCAAAAATATTTTTACCCAAGCAAAAAATAGCCTTTGACACCAGTGAAAGCCACTTATCAGCTTTCTTTTCCTCGAATACAGTCACATCAACAACCAAAGCAGAAACACGGTTCTGTGAAATACTATGCAGCCACTAAAAGAAAGTACACTGATAGGGAATGATCTCTAGAACTCAAAATGCAAAACAGCTAAGGCGCAGCACCACACGGTAGAGCGTGTGACCATTTCTGTTTAGAATCCACACACATTTGTGTACGTGCGCATGTGTATGTATCTATATAGACAGATGTTTACACAGACACAAAATGGCTGTGGAATAGCAAGTAAGAAACTGGTCATCGTGGTTGCTTCAGAGGAGGAAAAGCAGGGATCGGGGGGCCAAGAAATAAAGAAACACATCTGTACTGTGTTTGGGTAGTCTACACATGGGTC